>NC_087254.1:5842852-6206602 GCF_037042905.1 Lytechinus pictus | reverse complement strand
CCGTGCGCTTGGGGCAGGATTTCTGTCAATTCCCTCGCCCAGCCTCATGAATGTAAAGTGACAAAAAAGAGGGGACGGATCTTGTAAAAAGAAGCGGGGTACAACATAACTTGAGAAGATAAATTTCTATGGGCCTGATATGCGTTGCGCCCAGATGGCGAACTGCCAATTCGTCTATTGCCAACTCGTCCACTCATCACATGGTCTACCTTCATTTAGTATAATGCAGCTAGGGGCCGTGTACAAAAACGTACAAATGACCATAGGATTGTGATTTTTTGCATGGTCAGCCCCCCCCCCCCCCCACACTTTGAAAACCGTTCCGCAGCCCCTGTAATGCCATTCTGTCCATCAACATTTCGTCTAACAACCATGTGGTCCAATAACCATTTGGTCCAATCATCACTTCCTCTAATCACCACAATGGCCATTTCGTCTCATATTACCAGTTGGTCTAGTATACCCATTTTCTTTTCATCGCTTTACATTCATTTCGCCCAATTAACACTTCGTCCAATTAGACCAAATGGTAGGCCTATATGGACTGAATGGCTATTGGACAAACTGGTTATTTAGACGAAATGGTGAGTGGACGAAATGGCAATTAGACCCTGCGAATAGTGGACGAACTGATGGTAGACCAAGTGACGGTCATTTTTCCCGTCAATATTTCGTGAATAAGGGTATATGACATTTTATTACGTCGATGTCTAAAGAGAGATATACAGACAGATTAAACATAAAATCAATTTACATCCACACATAGGACCAAGGATGGCAAAATAACACAGTGTCTATTCATTTTATATGCAGAATTATATTCATTCCTTTATTTACAAACGAAATAGTATTAAAACTCATATATCAGATTAGGAATTATATTATCGTAGCATTGGAAATACAAAGCTATAACAGTGATAAAAATATATTGCATATGATAATTTTAATCTAAACATACAAACAGGTTGTTATTTCCATTTTAACACTCACAAAATACCTCTCAATTGCTCAGTTCTAAAACTTATTGAAAAATTGAGCCATTTAAAGTTATATAACACCAAAGAACTAAAGTAATTTGAAAATAGTTTCATGTATACGAAATAATAAATAACATGATTTCCTTCATTTTAAGATTTGAAATGTCAAAATCATTATCATATCTCTTTATTAAAAAAAGAATACTATTACACCCAAAGTGTAAAATAAAATTATGAATTCAACGTGCAGAAATCGAATTTTAAAGTTAACAATTTTGATTGATTAAGGGATATTACATCATTATGGATGTACTGTTATAAAATTACAGTCAAGAAAATTAATACAAAATCACATTTCAAAACTTGCGACAGACTTTTTTTTCTCAGCACATTTCACAAATCATGGACAGCAAGAAGCACTAATATGTGTTACAAAAACAAACATTCATTAAAAAAAAACCGACCCACAACACAATGAAAAATGCTCTTTCTATAACTTGGCCTCCTTTGAATAGGTGATTTCTACTCATTAAACAAAAATAACTTAAAATCTTTCTATGTAAATAGTATTTGTATCGAAATATTATTTCTTGTTATTATTTTACTGTTTTCATGAATGTTAATGTAAATGTTTATTCTGAATATTACTTATCAAGACGAAATCAAAATAAAAATAGAACTCAAAAATATAAAAATAAATATTATTTTAATTGTAGCATAATAGTGCAGCTGCCTATATATGTTCCTGTCTTGAATATTAACTTACCTTCACTTATTGCTATGAAATATAAGTCTACCAAATCTATATCAACAATTAAATACCTAATGATACCCCCTATTCAGTAATTATTAATTGTCAAGAGACTAACCCACAGTCTACCGTTCACTCTACCATGCAAGTATCGAAAACGGTCTAGCACTTTATATTCCTTTCTAAAAACTTATTTGTTTGGGGGATTTTTATGGTCAGAAATCCAGTTTTCTTTCACCAATTTCAGGAAGGTTTTTCATAAAAAGTTTTGTCAGTGATTTAACTGACCTATTTTCTCTTAGCCAATCAGATGCAAGGATTTCAGTAGCTTATAACAAATAGTCAGTAAAAAAATCACTATATTTGTTTCATGGAATCCTGCTTCCCTGATCTTGAGATTTCCTGTTGTACAAATCCGAGGCATGCAAGATTTTTCTTTTAAATAATAATGATCAGTCACTCTGGGTCCATTTCAGTCAGGCAAACCCCATCTCCGATTTCCATCTTCAAAACTCGACGTCGGTTTCGCGCCCGTCTCCATCTCCTTGTAGCGGTTGTTGCGATGCTGTTTGACCTTGAAGGCCCTCACCCAGGCCGCATCAGGCTTCTTGGGTTGTTGGAGTCCGGTCACGTCAGGGGACGGAGAGGTGTGGTAAGTATTCCGAGAAGTTTTGGCAGTATTACCTGTGGGAGGATGGGAAAGAGGAGGAGGGTAAGGAGGAGAGCCAGGTGGAAAAGAAGGAGTACAGAGGAGGGGGAGTGGACGAGAAACAGAAGAAGAAGAAGAAGAGGAAGAAGAAGAAGAAGAAGAAGACAAAGAACAGAAGAAGAAGAAGAAAAAGAAGAAGGAGAAGGAGAGGGATTGGAGGAGGAGGAAGAGGTGGATGAGGAGGAGGAGAGGGATGTGGAGGAGGAGGAGGGGAAAGAGGAAAAGGAGGGGGGTCGTGGGGAAGAAGAGTAAGAAGAAGGCAGAGAAGGAGAAGGGGGAAATGTGAAGACGGAGATGAAAAAACACGAAGGATGAAAAGAAGGAAATAAAATGATGAAAAGGATTGAGGGGCAATAGAAGGAGAAAAGGAAAAGGGAAAATGAAGAAGGGAAAGAGGAGAGGAAGATGAAGATGAAAATGAAAACAGAATTTTAAAACATGCCATCCAAGAGAGAGGGAGAGAGAAAGCAAGAGTGTTGATAGACACAATTACGTCACAGGAACGTCGTGGCCATCCCTTTGTAATTTCAAACCACACTTCAAATGACCCTCAATCAATTTTATGATACAATGAAAAATCCTTCATTATAAAGGACATTCCTTTGTTGATGCATGCCAACGATCGATGTAAGGTTATATAGTTTGATGAAACCAAAGACAAAAGGGAACTGATTCCTGGAAATGATTATGATATATAATATATACCTTCTTATTAAATACCAATTTAAATTAAATAACACAAATTACATTGACTTACTCTTTCATTGTTTAAAACATAATTATATACTATTGAAAATAGAAAAGGTTTTCCAATTAAAAATTACATCAAATAGCCTACTTTCCAAGATAAAACTGAACATCCAGATACAATTTTCAATAAAAAAATAAATATCTGCTATATAATTCCTTTCACAAAACTGACCCAAGTCCAGATAGTTCATTTCAAGTAAATCGAGGGGTAAAGGTTTTTGTAACTCCATTGATGATTTTTGGTAAGTTTTCATTCATTTTGGGCACTTTGGGGGATAAAAATAAATAAAGTCCAGGGTATCGTAACACAAAGGTTAGCGATTCATCGTAGGCTTGCTTTTTACGATTGGTTGTACATTGTAGTCAAAACAATTTTGGTACAGCTCTTTAGTACACTTTGGCCAAAGTAACATGGGTGGGAAAAGGTTTGAATAAATACTTTCGGTATAGACAAAAATTATGTTTTGGAGCTTTCGTAGTTACAGTAGGAGCAAATTGAAGATCTTATTCTCAAAACTGATACGGATAATTTTTTGTTTGTATACGCGAGATATCTATTAAGCTATATAATAAAACAAGGAGTGAATAATTGATTGACAACTTATCTTACCTTGTAATGAAGAGTTGTTAACAGCGTTGTTTGATTGTTCATTGTTTCGTTTTTGTAACCAGTTTGTATTGGAATTTGAGTTTGGTATGCTATCAGGCCCCAGATCGGATTGATTGGGCGAGAGTTCTATGTTGTATTGCTGCAATGACGTTGTTGATGGTGACGACAGGTCGGTTTCCTACAAAAAAAAAAGAGGAAGAGAAAATATTATTAAATAATCAAAACGTCGTGGGAGAATTTTGTTGAATATGGGTTTGTGTCAAAGTACCAAAGACTGAAATTGTGCCCTTCTCCTGCATACGTGTCAGGCGCTCGACGCATTAAAACGGAGAATGATATTGATAACCACCATATTATGTTCTGCAGTGCTAACTAGGAGAACAGTTCATAATAGCCGAAGTAGTAATATCCTGGATAAATTTCAGTTAGAATTATAATAATTATTATTTTAGTTGATTAAGTCACGTGCATCCTTTTGTCATTTTTGTCATAAGATGATGTATGCCCAGAAAATGACAATAATGAGTTTAACTCTTTCCTTCCCGGATTTTCGGGAGGCAGCGGCCGTGAAGGAGGTCACTGGGGACGATTTTTTTTACTGGGGGTGCTGCATGATGTAAATTTGAAAAGCAAAAAAAAAAAAAAGGTTTTCACTACAGAATGGAATGGAGAGATTGGTCCCGAGAAATTTGAAAAGAAAAAAAAAAGGAGAAAAAAGAAAAGAAAAAGGAGAGGAAAAAAAATATTTTCACTACAAAATTGAGAAATTGGTCCCGATCGAGAAATTTGAAAAGAAAAAGAAAAAAGGTTTCACTACACAATAAAGGTCATTTTTATCACATTTATTCCCACTTTTACACATCTACCAGAATACCTGGGGGTGCTTCCCATTGTGGAGAATAATACACGCGGCACCTCCACAGGAACTTTTGGGGTGCTTCGACCCCAGAACCCCCGCTTCCCAGGGCCATGTCGTGAACTAGGCTTTAGCTTTATATATATATATATTTTTTTTTTAATACTAATTTAAGGTTACGTCCACTCATTTTCGCATCTTTCATTACCTTTTATTTTGTAAACAAACTGTTTACGAACGATTTTTACCATCATACTTTAATAAACCATCGGCCTTGTTATTTTAGGCACTTATTAAAGAACAAAAAGACGTAAAATTACGCATTGTGCCCCAGGCATGAGCTGTGAGCAACTTCTCTTTATGTTACTCGAAATCAATAATTTAATTCATTTTTAAGGGAAATTCAATTAACATTCATAATAGCTTGCTCAGTAGATACACCGGCAAACAATAACGGAACAATAATGGAAGAAAGTGACAGGTTGTATAAGAAAGTATGACATTTTGAATATTGAAATTCCAATTTGGTTGATATTATGAGAATTAAGTCGCTTTGAAAAGCGAAATCAAACTTGCAAGACAAAATGCATTTTTTCTTTTAAATTCTTTTTAATTTACTTTTTAAAGGCTATTTTATTAACAAAGTAATTGAGAATCACTTTAAATGTTCATGATCTCGGGGATCGGGGTTTTTGTAATTATGATTGCCTGAAATATGGACTTCATCGTTAAAATAAAAGAATGTATGCCTAATGATAATGACGGCGATGATTTTAATGATGTTCACTTTGATGATGACAGTAATAATGATGATGATGTTTATGTTTATGTTGATAAATGACGAGATGATGATGATGATGATGGTGGTGATGATAATAATGATGATGATGGTGATGATGATGACAATGATGATGATGATGATGATGGTGATGATGATAATGATGATGATGATGGATAAGCCTTATGATGGTGATGATGATAATGACGATAATAATGATGGTGATAATGATGATGGTGGTGGTGATGACGACGACGACGATGGTGATGATGATGATGGCGATGATGATAATGATAATGACGATGATGATGGTGATAATGATGATGGTGGTGATGATGACGGTGGTGGTGATGACGACGGTGGTGATGATGATGACGAATACTCACACATTGTGCACATCATTGGGGGAAATATCTATCATTTTATCTCCTTTTCATAAACGATCCATAACTTTTTCCAAATCAACCCTCGTGGCTGCAGTGTGTGTGTAAATTCACACTTTTGCATTTCTTATCACGTGTCTATTACTTCACTGCCCTCTAACATTACATATTGTTGCCTGGTAATCAATGATAACGACATCATGAAGATAATTGTCACGAGAGCTTGTGTTCGTCTGAATAGAGCGCGGAAATAGAGTATGGAGATATGCGTGTTCTTTTAATCAGGGTTTATCGATCAAATTTATATAATATAACAATAAACCCCGCAGACGTCGTGTCAGTTTAAATTTTAAAAACAAGGGTTGATATCGAACCCTCCGAGAGGAAAGTGACAACCCACGATAGCTGATTGATAAAATGACATCCCCTCCCTCCATCACCCCCAATCCGATTAGGGGGGTGGCGGGAGGACCCCTTCCACTCCCGATATATCCCCATGGGGCCTCCCATTCATCCTCCCTATTGGATCAGGATCATTTTTGCTTGGATACCATCAGCTTTAAAAACATTGTTCAGGGGCCACGGAACTGGGGGGGGGGCGGGATTGCCCTCAACAAAAGCCTATGTCCGTTGGTACTGTTTTGTTGTTCTTTTTTGCATGGGCTTCCCCAGACTTTGGCTCACCCCCCCCCCCCCCCAGGCCCTGTGAAGAGTCTTTATATAGGGATACTGCGTGCGTTATACACCATTATATTGGTATGCTAAAAAGTTGCAATTTAACCAAAATCACCATAATTTTGTAGTGAAAACCTTTATCTTTGCCTACCAAATTTTCTTTCAAACAACACCCCTATCAAAAAATCGTTTCCAGCCCCCCCCCCCCCCTCCCCACTTTCAACGCGTTCCGCGGCCCCTAATATTTACATTATAGACATATTGTTCTTTATTGCAGCAATATGAATTCCAGTCTTGGACAAGGTTCATCAACAACAGCAACAAAGTGGGAAAATGTCGCAAACTTGATCGGAATCAAAAGCAAATAACTGAAATAAATAAATGATTTTTTTTTTCATTTAAGAAATCATACCGAGGCCAAATTATTTCATCAAAAATTTCAATGTTCACATTCAGTAACACACTTACAATGGAAGCACCTATTGCCCAATACATTAAAAGAGCAAAGAGTCACTATGAACTTTGAAATACATCAACAATTTTGCTGTGTTTATAATCACTGTCTTTGAAAAAAAAACGCACATCAATTACAAAAGAAAAAAAGATTGAAGGTAAAGGAATTAGGGGAGATATCATAAAAGAGAAGATCGTAAACTGAAAATGTTGACCTAAAACTTGTCACCAGTGTACCCATGTCCATCCATCACTGCATTAATACACAATCACTGTAAGTACAACAAACAGATTGAATAAACTTAATACCATAAAGAGTGATTTGCCTCTCAAACTTGGCTCCAGGCCTGTCGGTGCAATTTAAGCCATAAAAAGTAGGCCTAAGCTATCAAAATAAATATCTTTCAAATTAAGTAAATCAGCAATGTTCTTTGCCACTCCATGCAACAGTACCCCGGTAAATCTCAGTCTCACCTCCAACGACGATTGTTCTGGCCTCGAAACAATCCCAATTCGAAATCCAACTAAAGAAAATTTCTTTTGAAAGAAAGTCACAAATAACAACACTATTTTACCCAAAATTAATTTCCTCGTCAAAATTCAAAGATAAAAGGTTACACATATTCCAGTGTCTCTCACAATCACGTTCTTTCTTTCAGATGATATAATTTATTTTTTTTTATACTAAATTGTGATTATAGGATAAAGAGTTCCAAAACAAACAAAATAATGGTCAATTTTTTAATTTTCTTTATTATGGAAATGTGCGGACTTGTGTCATCCCATATAGACAATCGTGTCTTATGTTCTACTTACTCGCATTAGAATTAAGTTCGTGTTTATTTCAAGAAATAACCAAACCTATAGTAAAACACCCAACAAAATAAACCAATTTGGGGTTGGGCTCGTAGACTATAAATTTTTATTCCTCGGATTATAAAGGGAGCAAGCCAAAGATTAGATTAAAAATCGAAATCTGATGGAATAAGAAATAAATCTTATTAAATTCAAACAAAATTGCTTGGTTCCTAATATCAAGAACTTAGTTTAATTCATAATCTATATATTATATTCGGAGTGGTCGAGATGGGTATTAACTTTATTCTAATGAGCATACATGTAGTATACACTACTTCTAACTATATAGTAAACAAAAATAAACAAATTGTTTTTTCTTTTTATTATTTTTTTCATACAACCTACTTTACTATATTAACTTTCACTTGATCTTTGAGAATTATTCAAACAAAGGTTTAAAAAAATCAAACAATTATGTTCAACTTTGAAATCAAACATGGCGGTATATTTTTAAACAATACCTGATCAGTTACAGAACACAGGATTGTATACAGCGTTTTTACCGCATTACTGCTATACATGTATATTAAGATATCAAGTTAAATTGATGCCCATTGTTGGGAAGATAAAATTCTTGATATGTTATTCAAAGAAATGTGACTAACTAACCTGTGGTCCAAATTTTGGTCCCCACGCTGTCGACACCGGCTCGGACACTGCGAATTTTCCCGTTCCCGTTCCCGACTTCATCCGGAGTGGAGGATAAAAGCCATCGATTCCCCGGACATTCATCCTCTCCCGAGGGTGCAGGGGGATCCCTCCAAAGTCCACCACACTGGTCTTTGCCGGTTGCCGACTCGGACCTGTCCTTGTTCTCCCGACAAATTCATTTGTGGCAACACTTGGGTTGACATTGGGTGCAGTTCTGACCATTCTCGGGGAGGGTATCCTCTTGTTGGTCCGGGAAAGTGGTTTGGTGAAGTCTTCTAATCCCTGTCCCTGTGCGGGAATGGATCGATTGAGCGCTGTCTGGACACTCTGTCGCGCCACTGCTGCTCGAGGACTGTTCATACTTGGTAGAGCTACGCTGATTTGCCTCGGAGCTCCTTCCATATTTCCATCCGATGTGCTTTATTATTCCCAATTATACGCGATGAGAGAAAATCTCGAAACTCAGTGTCAAACCCAAAATAAATTCAAGTTAAACCTTTGCGAGTTGCCTGTTTACCGCGAAATCATTCTCTTTGCGATTTCGGGCAGTGAGTTCTTGCAACTTTCCATGGACGGCTGATTTGATCTCGTTGCCTGGCACACTGACTCTCTCGTCGAATCCTTATCGCACTCATTAATCTTTCAGGCCCCGGCGTTTTTTTCTCCCTCCCAACAATACTTTTATTGACAAGTAATTGTCTCCCCCTCTCTTGTACCAGTACTGTAACTATCGCTCGATTTCTTAACAATTTGTTTCCCCCATGAAGGTTGCAACAAAAGAATGAACTCCTGCGATCTCTTGACGCTCTCTTTGATATCATCAAACAGACAAACACAAAGGAATTTCGGTGGTTCGCTGAACACTAGAAAACAGAACGTCAATAATATATCTCGCTCGAGAAGGCTGGAAGGGGTCGATGCATATATAAGATTAATACATGTAATGTTACTGGTATTGATCCAAACCGAAGGTCAAAGTATGAGCAATTCGCCATTTAAATGTTGCAGGTTGCTATACTTTCGTTTCTTTCGAGTTAGTTTCAATATATTCCAGTTCAATGATTTTCGTAACGCCATATTATATATACTTTCAAGAGCCTCGGTTAAAGTATTATTACTGTTAGTGTGAGCTTGAAGCAAGAGTTTATGTAAACCAAAAGGTTTGCGAATTAAACGCCTGCAAGTGATTTCGAGGGCACGAAAAAAAAATGCATGGTAGGAGAAATGGGGGGACAAGCAGACAGAAATCTAATAAAGAGAGGAAATAGTAAACGATGTACACAGCAAGTAATAAAAGTTTGTTTTCAGTTAGTAAACAATGACCATATTACCTTCAAACAATTTCGACTCCCCCGCGCCCTGTGCATATTGAGCCTTGATAGCCTATATTTCTAAGGAAAATGGCGTTGAAAATACTGCGAATCACTGCATTTCATTGAAGTGTATCATGAATGAAAAGAATGGAGGCGGTAATTATTTATTTTTTGTAATCTTGAACTTATATACATTTCAGCTCGAATCACATTTTAGCTCTAGGTTAACTATATTCATCTTCTGATTAAATAAAGAAATAAAACGATGTGTGATAATACTCCCAATCATACATGTTGCAGCAATACTGTCATACCGAGGCAAACGAAGAATGTTAGTAAGCGTTGCCAGGGTAACGAACTCTCGGGAGCTCCTTCCAGCGCATGTCGTCTGATTGTACATTGAGCCAAGGTCGGATAGGGTTAAGAAGGCGGAGCAGAAAGAAAATTAGAGGAGGGGGTCTAGAGTTTAAATGTTGACAGCTCAGTCGTGATGAAAATTTGCTGTTTTTTGGTAATCTAATCTACGCACTTAAAATGGGTAAAATAGAGTAAAAAAAAAAAAATCGTTGAAATTTCATCAAAATCTGATAACAAATAACGAAGTTACTGAGTTTAATACTTGCCAATATTTTGTGAAAGCCCCATGCAGCTATATTTTCACGCACAGGTGCACTGATGATGTCATGTTCCTATTTTCCTTTTTCTCATATTAAACATTGCATGAAGTCATAATCATGACTGTGTATTACATGTCGCTCTTGTAAATGAAGTTGCAGCAATATGCGTTATCCCAATTGTCACTTGTCAATCAAAATTTGAATTAAAAAATGAATGCGATATGACATCATCAGCTTGTTCTCTACATATTCATGAGAACATGATTAGATTTATCTCCCCCCCCCCCCACAGGAACAATGCAATGCGTTGAATAGGCCCAATTTATTGTCAATTTTTCCCGAAATTATCAGGTTCTGTGTGTGTGATTTTATTGTTTTACGAAATTAGTTTATCTGTCCAAATTACATAAGGCCTATAACTTTTAGTTCTCCGCAATTTGCAATTTTCATGATATTAGCTCAGGTAATTTTCTCACTTTGTTCTCCAAATTATATTTCCATCGAGTCTCACCCCCCTGTCTTTTTAAAATAAGTCCCAAAATAAGTAAACGGAGTTTCCTTTTCACATATATTTTACTTTTCTTTCTATCTTTTTCTTGTGTGTCCATTTCCTCTTTTTTATCATCCTTCTTCTTCTCACTCTTCTTCTTCTTCTTGTCAAAGTTACAGTAGTTTTTATTCTCTATTTAAAAAAAAAGAGGAAACCGATAATGTGTCTATCATTTTCATCCATTTGATTGTAGGACAAAAGAGCACTTATGAAACGGGACCACGTATTCTGCAGTGCCCCCCCCCCCCCTCGATCCGATCCCCTTCCTGAAAATTTCTTCTATCTGCCAATAGATGGCGTCAACCTCTTTATTATTGTTATTAGCGTGCTCCGTTGCATCAACCTGCTCTTGAAAAACTAAGCTGATATTTCACCAAATTTCATCATGCCAAAGGTTCGGAGAAGTCGGAAAAGGACTCCAGAAGGATGGGAACTAATTGAACCTACCCTTGATGAATTAGATCAGAAAATGCGAGAAGGTAATATCATTAAAGTACGAATTGAATTTACGAGAAGTGAGAAGTAGAATGGTCGAGGAGACATCGTTGTCCCACATATTAAATATTGCGTAATGCTTATTACTAGTCTACTTTGTCTTTGAACTTTGAGTTTGATCTTGTGTTTCGTAAAAAGTGGGCTGACAAAAATATAGTACAAAATAAATAAATAAATTTTAACAAAAACAAATGTAAATCAAGCGAAAGTATACTTAGCCAGGTGGCTCTTTCAAGTTTAAAGTCCCGCAGCATTCATACCAATTCACTAACGATGCATGCGGAGCCAGGGATTGCGGCATTGCGCCCCATTGAATTTCATTCATTACTCATGTGCGTATACCGAGGTCTAACGACACACACAAGGTTAGACCTACATGTATATCATATAACCTTGTTCATTGAATGAGTGACGACACCTTTTACTCCCCGATTTTCCATGTTCCCTATCATGAATCCAGCCCTAAAATGTGTAAATGGCTGAAAATGTATTTTGTGAATCAAGTTTATTTCAAAAAGAATTATTTTCGAATAATTAAATTTAAAAAAAGACTTAGAAGATTGGAATTCACTCACCACTGCCGGCAATTGTTTACTCCGTCAGCTGTAAATGAACTGATTTTAGCGGACCATCACATTTGCGATCACTTACGGTGTCAAAAACATTGAAATTTCATTTTAAAAGGAAAAACTTTTCAAATTACTCTAAAAATGTTGATTTTTTTTCAAATGAAGAGTAAGAGAGGATTATTTTTTTAAATACATTATTTGAATCTATTTGTATAGATAACGCAACTGACTCTTTATACTGCTGACTCTTTATTTGAAAAAGAAAATCAGCATTTTTAGTATTAATAAGAAAAAAATGATTTGAAACCTGTACCTATTTCTTCACACTTTAAAAATTCCCTGCCAATTAAAAAACATTGCAATTCCAAGTATCGACGTGTCTACTGGCCACTCATTCTTGCGATCATGGTGTTTTCGAATCCATACCTAACTGATCTAGAATTAATTTTCGGAGTGTAGTTTATTGATGATTATTTTAAGAATATGTTTCTATGTCTTTTACTGTACAGCTGAGACTGAACCACACGAAGGCAAGCGTAAGGTCGAAGCACTCTGGCCGATATTCAAGATTCATCATCAGAAATCAAGATACATATATGATCTATTCTACAGAAGAAAAGCTATTAGTAGAGGTAAGATACAAAGAACAAGTGGTCAATGAAATAAAGATTAAATATTTAAACAATTTCAGGTCTTTGAATTCATATATTTAAATATATTTACAAATTCAAAGAGTACATATATGATCATTTTACATTTAGCATGGTTACAATTTTTTATAAGACATGGCCACTTTTCCATAGGTTGTATCCCTGTATTATAGCCTAAATGGGAAAAAATGGCACAAAATATATCGAAGGCCAATGAGAGAGGCATTCAAGGTTTTGATAGCCTTGAATTAATTTAACCCCTGGCGGGTGTTTCATATAGGTGTTTGTAAGTTACGAATGATTTGCGCATGAATGGTGACCCCTTTTTGTGCTACATAGTAGATCCCTATGTATGTAGCTGGGTTAGCACCTTAAAAGAACATGTTCCAGTTATGCATAAAGTCGTACGTAACTGTATGAACAGCTTTATGAGTGTCTTTAAGAACGACAGGTGATCCTTTCTCGTGGTTGATGATATTCATTGAATGTTCATTGGTGATTATTTGATGTGTAAGAAAGGTTCACCAGTCATACTTAAAGTTGAACAGCTCCATGAAACACCCACGTGATATTCAAAGAGTTGTTTTGGCATGGATTTTACAAATTGTTTTTTATCTTTTCATCTTTTAAGACTTGTATGAATTCTGCATCAAGGAGGGCTATGCCGATAAGAATCTGATTGCTAAATGGAAGAAGCAGGGGTACGAGAACCTTTGCTGTCTGCGCTGTATCCAGGCCAGGGATACTAACTTTGGAACCAACTGCATATGCAGAGTACCCAAGAACAAGCTGGAGGAGGTAATTATGTTTTGGTGTTTCTGTTTTTATGAAGCCCTAGGGCTCGTAACACAAACCTTAGCAATGATCGTAGAACATTTTTCTACGATTGATTCCATTGACTACAATGTACAATCAATCGTGAAAATCAAGCGTACGATCAATCGCTAACCTTTGTGTTACGGGACCCAGAACACACTTTTTGATCCATTGTGATCCAATTTTCAAAGAAATTGTAGTAGCATTTGATATAAACTTTCCAACATATGAAATATTAATAATCAAACTTCTGAATAGTGGTATGAATATTGAAATCTGAATTCCAGTAATTTTTCAAGTCCCCTGTAGTAATAGAAGCAAATTCAGTTCTAAATCATAATGACATCATCATCCACTCCAACTTGAAGCCAGTTTAAATTTTACTCTGACCACAAAGCTTGCTGCAAAGCTAAATTAAGATTAAGTAGTTATGCCAAACTTCTAGTAAAATAATCTTACTCCTTTGAGCTTTCATATTTAGTGCAAAATTCAATAGATTTTTAAAATCATCTCATATTGGATCATGTCGTATACTTGCTGGGCTTTAGAATGATAATGTTGTTGTTTCATCATGGCTTTATTCCAGTTCAAAGACACTGATATGATAGATATATACACTCCTTGATATACATAAAGAGACCAGGTCCACCGTTTCCATTCCAAACAAATGGCAGGTCAATGCATGGATTACAAAACAAGTAACACGTACCAATATAGAAAATTATTTAGAGTAACATAAATGCAAGAAAATATTCAGTTAAAGCTGTCGTTGATATCACTTTGAAAAAAAAAGCACTTCATCAAGTTTCCTAAATTAGAGTTGGATATGTAAATGGAATGAATTAATCATTGCATATAATTTGAAATGTACAGATAATATTATGAGAGGTGTTACATATCCCATTTCCACTACGGTAAATGATGTGGATTTAAAGAGTGCACAAGCCATCAAAATAACTTTGTTATTATTAAACCTAAACTTACATGATGGACAAGTTACAACCGTTTGT
Organism: Lytechinus pictus; assembly: GCF_037042905.1. NCBI lineage: Eukaryota > Metazoa > Echinodermata > Echinoidea > Temnopleuroida > Toxopneustidae > Lytechinus > Lytechinus pictus. The sequence continues at coordinate 6,192,131 of NC_087254.1, read as the reverse complement.
TAGTGCATACAATCTTGCATCACTCACCAGAATTCTTAGCTACTTTCTGATGGGGTCGAGTCCCCTTCTGCTTGCTGCTCCATTCACCAACAATTAAAGGGACAAAGCCCGATCGGCACAGGAGCTCTAGCAAATGAAGACACCAGCCCCCAACAGGAAGCCAATCAAACCAATGAGTGATGATAAAGGAGGATCTATATTGATCTGTTGTTCTTTCTATATTCTCTTACTTAAAAAAAAAAAAAAAAAAAAAGTGCAGGGTGCTGTTTCATTAAGCTGTTCGTAAGTTAAGAATGACTTTAAGAATGGCTGGTGTTCCTTTCTCGTGGTAAATGGTATACACCAAAACGTTCATTGGCTAGGGTTTTGCACGTAAGAAAGGATCACCAGTCGTTCTTAAAATCGCTTTTAACTTGCAAACACCTTTATTAAACACCCACCCAGTGTGAAGTGATTAACAAGGGTATTTTGATAATGCAGTAGACTGCATAAAATTGAAATTGACCTTCCAAAAGTCAAATTATCGCCTAACATAAACACTAAGCATTATATCAGACCAGGGGTCCGTTGCAGAAAGAGTTGCGTTTAAACGCAAGCCAAAAAATCAATCGCAAGTCCCAAATGCGCGCTGTTGATTGGTTGAAAATCAAGTTGCGCATAATTTTTAGAGTTGCGTTTGATTGCAACTCTTTCTGCAACGAGCCCCTGAATAGTTTGTCTACTATCTACTAACATTTTGGTCAAAATTTCCAGTCAGGATATTCACATTTTGTCTGTCAACTGTTCTATTGTTAAAATGTTCATGAATCAAGTTGTCATTTTACAAAGTGCAAAATAATTAGTATTGTCAAAATGGAATTAGACTAAGTGGATATTACTGTGAAGACCAAGTGCAGAGTAGACCAAGTTAGGTTTGGCCCTTGTGGTTTATTAATGTGACTTTCTAAAAAGTAGACATAGGGGGCATTGCAAAAAAATATTTGCAATCAAGCAAATTCCGGAAGCAAATTTACTAGTGATAGATCAATTTCAACTAAAGCAAACCAATTTACATTTGTTGAGGCAAGAAGCAGACCATCAATCAATTGCAAATTTGCAATGAAATGCATGACTTTCAATTGATGTTGAGACCTAAAATTGACTTGTGATCAATTGCAAGTTTCTTGCAACAACCCATAAGTGGTTATAAACCCTTTGTATAATGATGATGATGATGAAGAACATTTGTGATGCGCCGGTGTCCATCATAAAAGACGCTCATGGCACATACCATTAATTACTTTTCTTTCTCTCTCTCTCTATCTCGTAACCACAGGGCAGGATAGTAGAATGTGTACACTGTGGATGCAGAGGATGTTCAGGTTGATACTACGACAGAGGTGCAATCAAACAGAGTGGTATGGACTATGGGAGAGGAGTTAAAACGGATTCAAAACAGCATCGCAACTACAAGAGATAGAGGAGCGTGACCTGACGCCAGTAATACACAGAGATTAGCAATCAGCGTGGGACATTTTTTTAAAGATCGATTGCATTGACTACATTATCTACAATTAATCGTAAAAATCAAGCATACAATTAATTGCCAACCTTTGTGTTACAGGCAACTGGTTTTACTGTGGATATCATCTTTTCTCTCTCCAGTTTAATTCTTCTTCTTCCGGAAACAGTACAGGCCACCGTCTGGTGTACTGTCATACTGGTATTTGCGTTGACTTAGTTCCTGCTTTTGGAAGTTCAGTTAAGTCTGCCATCGTTGACCATCTAATTGGGATTGTCATTTTTCTTCAAGCAATCTGCTTATGATGACAATCCTCCTGCAAATTGTGAATATCATATAATGATTTGGTAGTTAATCATTTTTGTCTGGAATTATATCTTTTAGTACACTTTATTTATGATTCATGCCAAAAATGCTAACATATTATGTTTATTATGTTATCGAAAATGTATTATACGAATGTTCCATGGATGCAGAAGAAAACAATAAATCAAATCTATAATTCTAAGAACGGGTCAAGTGGAAGCAATTTTTCATACCAGGGGGTGTTTCACAGAGATTTAACCCAATGATCCCCCCAGTTAAATAAAGGTTAACTCTTTGTGAATTGCACTCAGAAAATTCAGACTATTTACATGATATTGGATGGTTCAGAATGGAATACCAGAAATATTTCAAGAGTTTACGATTCGTGGAATATTTCCGGTATTCCATGAAGTAAAGCCATCCAATATAATTCATATCATCTATCCGCCCCCCCCCCCTAAACAAGAGGGATGAATTTGCTTGAACTAGTCATGTCACTTAACCTTGGCATCATCACTTAATAAGATCAATTTTGTCATTGACATGCGACTTACATGTATTTCATTATGACGTCATCGAGTGTGATCATGCTCTATGCTGCGCATCGCATTGCTTTCATTGTTAGATGCAATGCATATTTCACGCATGTGCACTAGACTGTTGAATGCAGTGTCATATTCAACCGCAAATTTTGTACAGGAGCCTTTGGGATATTTGTCAGATTTTGGTCCTTTTAGGGATTCACTCTGATATTGAACGGGCCATTGATGCAGAACAAAATACGCATTTTTAATGTATCACTAAAGCACTCTATAAAGATGATAATCATTCATTAATAACATCTTTAAGTCATTTCCCCTCAAATTGAAGAGGTTTTCTGAGATTCCAAGAGGCATGACATTGGTAGATTTCCAATACTATTAGTTACACCCTGCTTGTTCACGTCATACAGGAAATATCTACGTTCTGGTTCCATATTCCATGACGCCAGAGGCTGAATGGAATATGGAACCAGAACGTAGTATTTCCCTTTTGTTGTAAGAACAAGCAGGGTGTAATGATTTTATCTCTTTAAGTGTATCCTTATATTATTGCAGAATAAGGGAAATCAATAGAATAGATCTTTAAAAAAAGAAGCAAAACCCTGCATTTTGAGTGTTCTTTGAAAGGAAGTCATTCATGACATTGCAATGATCACAGTAAAAATAATGCGCACTTTGCCATTGAAATTGATGTGCAAATAGTAGTGCGCAGCACGATGCTTAAATACGCACGTAATACAGCCTCATATTACGTGGCTGAAATCAGCACTGGGCATGCGCGTAACAATGAAAACATTAAAACAACAACAGCTAAACATCAAAAGGTAATACTTGCTCAAATTTCCTGTTTGATCTTTGTAACCAAGTAAAATAGGTAAATACGGGTTTGTCTTACAAACAAATCGACCAATCAGATTACAGAATTCATAAGAAATATGGTCCACTAAGAGATAAATGTTTGTATCAATAATTTGCTACATTTTGATGAAGATTCAGTAGTTCCTATGATGGGAATATCTGAAATCAGTCTATTAGGATGTCTTGAATGTGATTTTAGTTCTATTAACATTATTAAAGATGTTTGGCCATTTCTATCATTTCCCAATTACAAAGACATGTAAATTTTGGGTATTTGATAATAATACCTTTTTGTTCATTGGTGACTGTATGCATAACGCAGTAGCTTGATGGTGTACAGGGAAAGACAAGAGTTCAAAATCAATCTTTCTGGAGAGTCGTGTTCATACTACATTAGCACTTTTTATTCACATTTGCATGTCTCTTATCATGGGCGGAAATCTGTCCCCAAAGTTAGGGGGACCAGGGCCTGGAAAATTTGACAAGCCCCCCCCCAAAAAAAAAAAGGTTTTCACCCAAAGTGGAAGGTCATTTAGTCCAAAATACATGTATTATATTTCGATTGTGAAGTGATGTATTTTTCTCCATCATAAAAGACCAAAAATAGTAGGGGGGATATTTGATATTGTGTCCCCCTACTATTTTTGTTAGGGGGGACACGTCACGTCCCCCCTGGGATTTCAGCTCATGTCTCTTATTAAACATTGAGATCACCCAAGAGCATTTAATTTTTTTGTTTGTGAGGTAGATGGGCATAGAGGATTCCCCTAGTAATACTCCAACCTCCTCTTCTCTTTTTATGTTTGAATCTTGAATGAACTTCTGTCATGGTCACATGGCATTGTATATGTAAATAATTTTGTGAATAAAGCAGTATGAATTTTTACAACCTCCTGTCCTTATCATGATTTTAGGCCTTGTCTCACCTTCATCTTGTAAATAGCTAGTTTTCGCTTTTACTACGGAGAAACTCTACAACGCATCTATTCCTTTAAAAATGCAATTAAAATTACAATGGAGAGCTGAGAGGCTATTGTCAAAAGTTGGTGGACTGGGACAACAGATTATCTGAAGATTTGCACCGGACGAACAATTGCAAATAATGTCGTTGTCCAGAGTCCGATGCTGTCCTGGTCCAACTTTCGACAAAGGCGTCTCAGCTCTCCGTAGTGAATTGATTTGAATTTTCAAAGGAATTGGCGGGTTGTAGAGTGTCTCCGTAGTAATTGCGAAAAGTCCAGAATATTCACAGCAGTGATAGTATGTTGCAGTATTATGCAGCTGCAATTCCGTAAAGTATATACAGTTTACATCCAACCACCATGAGGGTCATTTCATAATTCAAGAATATTTTAAAATGAAAGAAATGGTGTATAGAGTTGTGCGAGATTGGTAATGTTGTATGGAAGCGAGACATGGGGTGGTATTCTGGTACTATAGCCATGGATTAGTTAAACCTGGGCTAAATTAGACCACACTTGTCGAGTGCCAGTTATCAACTTGTTCACCGATTAAAAATTATCCTGCTGCAGAAAGTGATCAAAAATTATTCGAGTCGTGAAGTGGAAAGAACACAAAGATATGATGTATTTTAATGCATCAATTGTAACATAATAATCATCACGGATATGGAAGAAATATCATGAAGCTAGCATTCCATAGAACTGTGGTTTTAACATTTCACACTCCTAAAGGGATATGGAGACCGTGCCTTTTCATCTATTGCTCCATGCCTCTGGAACTCCCTCCCTTCTTCACACTGTTAAATTGATATTGAACTCTTCAAATCGTCTCTCAAAACTTGCTTACTTCAGCAGATGTGTAATAATTAGCTTTATTGAACGAGCCTGCACCTGTGAATGTTTTTTAACAGAAATATGGTGCAATGAAAATGCTGTGGATCATCATTATCATCAAATTTTAGTTGACTAGGGTTAAACCTATGTTTAATTACTGTATCAGAATCCCACCCATGGCGTCTAAGCGAAACTGGGGATTTTGAGGATGCAGAGAGCAATGGTGAGAGCGATGTATGATGTGAAGTTGATGGATAAGAAGAAGATTGAGGACTTGATGCAGATGTTGGAATTGGAAGAAGCAAGTGGACCGGTCAGTGAAAGTGAATGGGGTACATTGGTATGGGCACGTGCCAAGGAAGGATGTTTTAAAGGACAAGTCCACCCCAACAAAAAGTTGATTGGAATAAAAAGATAAAAATTTAACAAGAATTACATTCAAAATTTCACCAAAATCGGACGTGAAATAAGAAAGTTATGACATTTTAAAGTTTTATTAATTTCACAAAATAGTTTTATGCACATCCCAGTCGGTATGCAAATGAGGAAACTGATGACATCACTCACTATTTCTCTTGTATTTTATTATATGAAATATGAAACATCATTAATTCTCTCATGTGCATGTGACTAAATTGTGCATATAACTATTTTGTCTTATTTTACATCCGATTTTGATGAAATTTTCAGTGTTGTACTTGTCTGATTTTTCTCTATTAATCCAAATCAACATTTTTCTGAGGTGGACTTGACCCTTAAGAAGGGCTTTTGAGTTTGAGGTAGGTGGGTGGGTCGAGGAGACAGCCCAAGACGACATGGAAGAGTCAAGTCAGTGGAAGGGAGAGTAGGAGGGTTGGGTTCTGGATGCACTGAACCAGGCAAAGTAAAGGGAGGGGGTTGGTGATGCTGCAATAATGGTGGCGGTGGTGATGATGGTGTGTCCAGACATGCCAACCGTTCCCTTTTTAGAGTACTTGTTCTTTTTTTGCTATAAATATTCCAATACTTTTTTTGCATGATTTGTTACTGTTTTTTTAATTTCTGATCGTGGAGTACCGGTATGTATTATACACAGCGCGCAACATTAGCGACAGTCCCAGACCGGTAAAAATCAATCTCGGGCCAGTAACTTGTTGCATGAAAAGAACAAGTAAATTCTTGCCTACAAGCACATGTTTGAAATGGTGAATTATCGGGTAGAGTCATTTCACATGTTTTTTCACCGATCTCGCTACAACAGGCTGGCGATTGTTACGTTGAGACAAATTTTTAAAAATACTTTTTTTTACTTCTAAGAATACTTTTTTTTTGGTTGTAGAAGGTTGGCAGGTCTTAAGGCCACCGCACATCTTACGACTGTTCGCGATCCGATTTTGGAACACATCGCATTTTGCTCATTTTCTGAAGATGTGAATGGAACATATCATTTTGAGGTTAAAATTAATTGAAAAAATAATATAACCATTTTGAAAGATTGCAAGCCTTTATTTTGGAGTATAGGCCAAATTAGTTTCAAATCGTAGCCAATCGTACGACTGCTATGACGTCATTACAACTAGATATTAAAAAATAATAATAATAATATAGGGTATTTATATTGCGCACATATCCACCTTGTTAGGTGCTCAAGGCGCTTTTGTTCTTAGAAGGATGATAGCATAGTCTCAGATTTGATCATAGGTATTCGTACAATGATTTAGAACATTACACAGTAAGATATTCCAAGTCTCAATATTAGCATCAAATTCTACTACATTTTATTTTGAAATCTGGTCGCAGACCAGTCGTAAGGTGTGCGGTCGCCTTTGGTGTCCCTGTTTTCTAGTCCACATGAATGGTTGTAATGCTCACAAATTCTCATGGCTGGGGTCCGACATATAAAAATGTTTTAAACATTTTATAGAATTACCCAGCTCTAAATTCATGATTTTCATTAAAGGGCAAGTCCACCCCAACAAAAAGTTGATTTGAATAAAAAGAGGAAAATCCAACAAGCATAACACTGAAAATTTCCTCAAAATCAGATGTAAAATTAGAAAGTTATGACATTTGCTTAATTGTCACAAAACAGTTATATTCACATTCTGGTCTGTATGCAAATGAGGGGACTGATGACATCACTCACGATTTCTTTTGTATTTTATTATATGAAATATTCAAATTTTCTTCCTGTTATCCTGTGAAACAAAGTTTTATTCTTCCCTGAACATGATGTATTGCCATTGTTAACATTCTATGGTTCAGTCAAGTTGGTCCTTATTGTTAAATCTGTAAAAATTAAAATATTGTAAAATTCAAACAATAAAAAGCAAAAAAATTGTGAGATAGGGACATCATCGACTCTCTCATTTGCATGTCACTGAGTTGTGCAAATAACCATAAAAAATAGGCGAAACTTTAAATTGTCAACTTTCTTATTCTACATCCAATTTTGATGAAATTTTCAGCGTGATGCTTGTTTGATTATTTTCTATTGTTTGAAATAAACATTTTTCCGGGGTGGACTTGACCTTTAAGATACATTTTCCCAACCATAGAATCAAATCAAATATAAAGGACAGGAAAAGAAACGACAAGGTAAACTATGGTTTATTGTACAGCTTTTTTTAAATTTTAATCCTTTCTGAGAAAGTTCATCTACATAAGTATGTTCTCACATTGACTAAATTTCATATACACATAGAAAGAGGAAAAAGGACTACTTAACAACATCTACAGACATTTTACAATTCATGGAACAGTTATGATATAAAACAATTATTGTGCAACAATATGCATATATTATATAATAACATCCATTTCATTGGTACAAGGAAAACAAATCTTGATACACTTATAAAAGAATTATAAAAGAATAAGGAAAGTAATCCTTACTCCTTGATTGAATTCATTATAAATCTGTCTTCTTTCCTCCCCAAAATGAGTTTAAAAACTGTTTTACCACAGGAATATATTAGTTCTATCAATTTAAATCATATCCTGACAGACATACGAGAACGACATTCTAAATTATTTGGGGGATGTGATTCTGTACATGCACTTCGCAATAAACATACAGGAGCACAAATATATAGTGGAACTCGATAACATCTGTCCTCGCACAACAAATACTTCCATTTATTGTTTTTCATGAAATAGAAATGTACATATGAATGCAATGAATCAATTAGGATTACCTTTCTCTTCTATCGTAGCAAATTTTCCTATAAATGTTCATGCTTAACTCATTAAACACCAGATAATATTCTAACTAGATGCATTTACAGGTTTAAGGACTGTCTGGTATTGAATGGGTTAAGGTTTATATACTCGAGAAAGATAAGCCTAATCAAGTAGAGTACAATGTAATACCATATAAAATATAAAATGTACACAATTGTGTATTATCATTGTATTATCTTCGAGTATGGCGGTGATGATGATAATGACAATGGTGGTAGTGATGGTGAAGTGGAAGTACAAAAACATTCTCTCACTTTTAAATACCTTCAAAATTTTTTAAAAACCCTATCATCAAATTTCAGTCAACATCCTGATTAAATATCTAGAGAGAGAGAAAGAGAAAAAAAAAGAAACGGACAAAAACAACACCAAAAATCACTACAAATCAAACTAGATCTGGAAATGAATGCCACTGAAGTCGGATAGAATTGATAGCTAACATGTAAAGATACAAATAAAATCATAGAATATTGATTATCTAATAAGTTATCAGTCTCATCTATGCAGGCATGCAGTATTCATTCACTTTAAACTTCAAACAGATAACCATTTACGCTTTCTACCACATGAGCTGCAATACCTAGAGGCAAAAAAAATAATCCAATAATTTGGTAGTTCACGTTAAACTCCCCAAATAGAAGCAATATAAATGTAACTTTTCAGAAAGTAGAAAAAAATTATCAACTTTCCAAGAATGATGAAGACATTTTCACACCTTAACCTGCAATAAGCAATGACGCACATCCCCATTCCTCTGAGGCTAATGCACATATATTCGCAGAGTGGGGCGTTGCCTTCCCCTGTCATAGCACAACAAATAATTATGCTGAGCTTCATCGCATCGTATTTGAACAAGGCTTTAAATAATCGCAGGGCTGCTTTTTACGATTGATCATACACAATAATCGATGCAATTAATCGCAGAAATCGGCTTCACAATCAATTGTTAGGTTTCATGTCTGGTGCTATCATGGCTATTGTTTGCTTGAACCCAACATCAACGACAGCATTCAACACTACACATGTACTTGAAGTCGCCCATGCCGAGTACCATACCTCGTTGGTAGAGAATGGAGAATTGCTCCCCGGAGTAAAAAAACTGCATTTTGCATAGCAAATGTCAGCTTACCCATTAACATTAAAGATTGGTAAGAAAGGAAAGGAATACTAACTACAAACTGTCATGTGTTTGAATGAGAGATGATCTCCTATTCAGAGTTCACATGGCGATAAGCCCTTATGCTCCAGTCACAATAGTAACACTGACCCCCGAACCAAAAAGAGCTACTTCACTAAATACCAATGACACACCGTTGGTCAATATGGGGACGGTATCATTGGTGTGACTGCAGTATTACTCTCCATTCAGTATTAGCATTTGTAGGGATACTGATTTCCATTTACATTGTGGAGCATTGTGGCCCAGAGGATTAGTCTCCGGACTTTGAAACAGTGGGTCGTGGGTTCGAATCCCAGCCATGGCGTAATTTCCTTCGGCAAGAAATTTACCCACATCGTGCTGCACTCGACCCAGGCGAGGTGAACGGGTACCCGGTAGGATTTATTCCTTGAACGCTTAATTTAGATGGCGGCTCAGCTAAAGCCGGGGTAATAATATGATACCAAGTATCAAAGCGCAGTTGAGTATATGCACATAGTAACTGAGCTATATAAATGGACATATCATTATTATTATTATTTCATGTACCAGTAAATCAAAATGGAAAATCTGTGTTGGTTCTTTATTATTCATTATTTTTACTTCTTACATTTTTTTTTACGACGAAACAGAATTTCCATTTTAGATCAAGTTTGAAACGGAATTACGAATTTCCAGAAACAGGCAAGAACAGCTTTTGAAATCACTGTCCCTAATTTGGCACCCACATCGCAAAAAACCTTCCTTCCTACGAAATCACAAGACTTCTATTCAATTTTTTTCATAACCCAAGTAAATCAAATTTTGTCGATGTTTTTATGCAGGATACATCGCATGCAAGTTTGACTGAAGTTGTCTCAATTCATGGTGGACACATAATAAAAATTCCTGACCTAATAATAATAATTTAAAAGAACTACTCACAATACAATTTCATAATTCCATCCTAAACCTTCAGCGTTTTGGGGGAAAACACATGCAAACCATACCAAATGCTACAGCTGATTAAAAAAACAGGACACACAGATCACACAAAATTTACTGATAACGGGCAGAGATTTGCAGTTACACCAACTATCTCATTAAATTTGACATAAATATGTATACCGGTCATTCCTCGCAATGTATCAAAAGCACAGTATATCGATTAAAGACTTCAAAGGGAAAATTGTAAATCTGTGGGGGCCATCCCAATAGCAAATGTATCAACTGAATGATCACTGATATAATTATGAAGTATAACAAATGACCAAAGTAAAATGAAATTCAAACATATTCTGGCAAATTCAAATATATTGAGATTCTTAAAAATATATTTGACACTGACGGCCATTAATATAACGAAAATGCAAGCGTAAAAGTGGAGATTGGTGCTGATATTCCGAAAAAAACTGCAGAAGGGCAACAATTCCAGGAAAATAAGGAAAATTTGCCCCCAAATATGCTTGACATTACTAAAAAAATTTGCCTTTATTATTGTAAGAAATGTGTGTTCTGGAATAGATATACTTTTTATGAACCAAATTTCATTTAACAAAGTGAGACAAAATTATAAAGTATTAGGTCAATTAGGGGATTAGACTGATAGGTTTAGCCATGTAGGTATAAGACGACCTGCAGAGTCTGAGAATTAGGCTATCTGCCAGAAGACCGTATATACAAATTGAAGATACAGTGATTATAATACCAGGGGGTGTTTCACAAAGATTTAAGTATGACCTAAGAGTCGCACTTAAATGTCTAGTTGCGTGCCGTATAAAAGGCACGACGGCATTGGTCATAATCATGCCAAGAGGACGCGCACAACTGCGTATTGATCAATAAGATTGCGCGTTGCATTTCATGTACGCGTCGGCATTTAAGTGCGACCTAAGTCATACTTAAATCTTTGTGTAACACCCCCCAGCTTGGTTACATAAATGTGAAAGTGTAGACAGAAATATTTGGTGAAAGCTGTCATACTATCAGGACCCTCTCATCCCCCTCTTTCTCTCATCACTCACTCGCGCCACTGTCACACCGGCGAAACCAGTTCCGGACCGAACGATCCTACTGTGTTATTCCTAATGGCGCATCATTGGTCGGTTTGGTGTCGGTTTCGTGGGTGTGGCTGCAGCTTCATGCTTTAGAGTGGAAGCCTTTGTGATTTTTATTTACAAACCTATTATTAGTACATATGTGACTAATCGTATATGTCAGCAGCACCTTTTCGGCTTCGACCAGAGATAATTCACAGTAGATGATTTTGATTTTTACTTTCTATGAAAATGTATGGTTGAATTTTCGATGACTGCATTATTTCTTCAGAATGTCTACTGGGTGGTCATTTAAAAACTATGACAACTAAAGCTTTTTGATGTGCAAACTAATGCCGCATGATTGTGAACTGCCTTTGGAAAATGGGTTGTACCTAGTGGCACTTAATTCCACCTCAAGATGTTATCAATTTTATAAGAATATACACCCACACAACATGTCCAGAAACCATGTTTCACAAATGATACATCAAATATGTAGGCATGCATTTGTTACATCTACGATAATTAAACAAAAATTGCGATAAGGGCATTGCAATATGATGAATGCATACTTGTGTTGTATCATTGTACTACAAGACAATACTCAAAGTTGACAGTAGACTTTGGGTGCTCCGTTTGAAGACAAGAAAATTGAATGAAATTTATATGGTGGCCAGCCACTTATACATGTATTATACAATGAAGAAAAATGCACGTACACATACTTCATTACTTTTACATAAAAAATAGCTTCCCTAAATCCAACAGGACATGCAGGCCATGCCTCTTGTGTGCAAAAAGTTATGGGAATGGCCAATGCATATTGTCACATCAAATCACAATCAATAAACTATGTTGTTCCAGTAATACCCGGTGCATATCTATAACGTCTTAGAGCTATACATTACTATATTAAAAAGGGAAATCAAAGTGCCGTAGCTTATTTAGCTCACGACTACAACACTTTCACAGCTCAACAAATGCTTGTGGACATACATGTGTGATAATCATCGGACATAGTGGTTTGATATAGAAATGTATATTTCATATAGTCGTGCCGTGCGGGCCACCATCTCGATAGTGCATTACAGATAGCAACCGTTATACAGTGAAATGTACATCACATTTAAAGAGTTGCTGACACGTAAAACCATCCCTGCATTAAAGAGAAAAATGATATAGATTCGTAATACACTCTTATTTCTCATATCTTCACCTGTGCCAAATGTCATTACGGGGGGGGGGGGGGGGGGGGGGGGGGGAGAAAAAATAACTATAACAGGCATTTTGTTTTTTTGCAATAATAACACTACTAACAGCCATGTCAGATGAGTTGCATCTATGCAATGCTTTTAACCAATTCACATAAGCTGGAATGTCTAAATTCTAATTACATTGTTAATTGAAAAAACAAACAATCCCAGAATGCCATAAAACAGAGGACTTAAGATAACTTTTTAATGCCATATGCTGATGAAAGGTACATATGCATGTTGAATTGCATGCTTGAATAAGTAAGCAAATTAAGAAGGAAAAGAAAATCAAAGACCTATGCAAGAAATGACTTCTCGTAACCTCTCATATTCAAAAGCACGCCAAGATGTCTATTAACTGGAGAAGCGTGGGAGTTGGATGGTGCTTAAACACATTACATCTTGGTCTACCATTCATTCCAGCTGATACTGTGCCAAAAACCACTTTCTTGGCACTCATCTGTAACCTGGAATTCATACATGACTCACAGATTGAACCCAGACTCTTCAATGGCAGGCAAACATAATTAAGACCACCCGTACTAGGTAGATATATATGTTTTTGTACATTGATCTTCCTATTCTCTAAAACCCTTTTCATATTTATATCATTCAATGATTTACATGTATCTTAATAATCACTATCATGTGTGATCATTAAATTGGCAACCATTTTCATGCAGTAGTCCATTTTACACCAAATATCAGTCTGGACAATTGGAGCAGTCAGTAAATACTGTGTAAGATGTATACCTAGCAGAATCCAGCACAACTAAATTATTCACTTGTAATGAATGAGAGAAAGGAATACTAATACCTATCCCTACTATGGGCACTCTTGACTGCCATGCTATCATTGGCATTCGCATTTGAACTTATATCAGAACTGGAATGGCCTGCATGGATAAGATGCATAAGGTAAGCTCTAAATCATGTATTATAAATAAATCGAAATTTAGAGCACTGTATCTTATGGTGGTCATATTTAGGGGGGGTTTCCTAAGAGCAAAAACGTTTTTAATGGGTTATGCAACGAGGCAGGTGCGTTGCTATGTCAGTTCATGATTTATCTTTCATTGGGCATACTTAAAGCCCCCCAGTTAAAAATTACCATAAAAACTGCAGTTACGGTATACTCCAAACTGAATTGGTCGATACCATGTTTCAGAAACTGTCAATCGTTGTCAAGGCATACAATCCTCAAGCAATCTGATTTCAGTCTGTCTTGCATCACTCTTAACGTCATCCTAAAAAAACTTGGGTGTGAAAATATACAAAAACTCAAATCATATGAGAAATGCGAAGTGTATCCCACGTTCAAGGAGGCCGCTGAATATAGAACATGACGTGCCATTTCTGTCTGACGCAGTCTCTCTGTGGCGAGCATTCATGATGCATGTTCAGCGGGACGCGGAGGATCCAATCTGGCTCAGGCAACTCTATTGCAACAAGTCATTGGCGGCCTTGGATCCGGACGGCTGGCCCATCTCCCTGATGACAATGTTGAGCACATCTCGTCATCACCTCACCTCTTGCGGGTGGCCAACGCTCTCGTCTTCTCTCCATCTTTTCTTTAAAATATCTTTTGTGTTTTCATTTTAAAACATTTATGTACAGCATCGTGTCCTTTTTCACTTGCGTATGTAACGTGACGATGACGTTCTTGCAGCGCCCTCGTCGGCCGATTTCATGCCAGTACTGGTGGCACCGTTGAAAGCAGAGTAAGGAGTCGCCAGCCGGCCGTAGTCTCCACGTTGGACCTGGTCCGCGCTGGTGGGTCCGGTGGCCAGACCTCGCACCAGGCGCCGGTTGTTGGTGCGCTGCTGCTCAGCTCGCGAAACTGGACGGGGAGATGTGGCTAGAACAAGAGAAAGAGAAAGTACAACGATCAACTAAATGCCAACTAAAATGTTTATACTACCAAGTGCAAGGAAAGGTTAAGAAATTGAAGTTTCTGAAACATCATCAAAAAGAAAAGTGATGCTTGTCCATCACCGATATGACATACAGGAGAGAGATTTTACATGTGATATACAAAAAGAGAGACTTCATAACCTTTTGGTGACAGATGTTACAACTGAAAAATGCCAAGCAAAATGGAAAAAAAATAGCAAGAATAAATTGAAAAATTAGCACGAGAATAGTCAACAACAAAAAATGAAAGCATTTAAGATAAAAAAAAACTTCCAATAGCAAAGTTATTCTAGAGGTTATATTTTTTATTAGGCTCATCTGGAAATTTTTCAACATGCATGTAATGAATTTGAAATGTGTTTAAAAAATCAATAGTGAAAATATAACAGAAGAGATGATATAGAAAAGATAAAATTAGTGAGAATAAAAACATGTTTTAGAGGAATATTTGAAATGAATGACAAGATCTATAGAACTAATAGAATGACTCCTCTCTACAAGCACAGTTATTATGCTACTATAGCTTCCTCATAGAACAACAATGACAGACTATCCCAACAACTCTAAGGCAGCAAACTGAAGGAATTTAAAAAGAAAAGGGCAACATCTTCAACATTTCACTAGAATACCATGCACAGACAAAGAGTAAGGGTTGCTACTGCCACTTCTAAACCCATCGCTACAATTTGAAAAACAGAAATAACTTCAAATGCAATCAACAATAGAGTAATAACCATGCCCCAACACTAACAGAACAACTACTGTCAAGGAACTTTTTGTTTTAGCTCTACCATACCCTAAGACAAGAGAGGGAGAAAGCAACATTGACGGCAAATCACCAGAGCATGCCACCTGCCTGCCTACCTATCTGGCTTGTGTGCTTCGCCGAGGTGGTTGGCCGGGCTGGATACCTAATGGAACAGAGGGCCTAGCCGGCCCCCTGGTCACGGGGGTGGCCCCGCCCCCCGAGATAGAGGTGGACGGGCCACCGCCCACTATTGCATCCCCCATGAGGCCCGTTTTGTTTCGGGCACTGCGGCCGGTTTTGGAGGACCCAACCGATGGCACCGCCCGCCCCAGGCTTGATTCTTTTATGTGTGTGTGTGTGTTTTTTTTTTTTTTGGGGGGGGGGGGTGGGGGTCAAAATTTCATCATTTGGTTGTTGGTGATGGGAATTGAAGGAGAAGGGGTCATTTATATACATAACACATCAATGATTTCCAGAGGAGAGTAAAAGAATTTGGAAGACGGTGTGGTGAGCAAATGAAAGAGGGTGGGGCATTTTGAGAATCGAATCGAAGAGATGGGAGATTGTGGTGATGGTGGATGACAAAGGGAAAGAAAAAGAAAAGATGTGTGAGCAAGTTAAGCCGTGAAACAATCAATAATAACCATAATAGTCATGGTGGTAAGTAGAACTGTAATGAATAGATGCATGATACACAGGCATACAACAGACACATAAAAGGAAAATGTTAATGTCATTTTTCAGGTACTTGAAGGGGGAAACCCCTTTCCAATTGACAACGTTTCAGGAATGTGTCCTTTCATGAAAATTTGAAATTAGTCAATTATTGTTGTGCAATGTGTTAGAAGCATGTAGCTGCAGAAGTAAAGCAAAATTGAAGCATTTCAACGCAAAATTTGGAGAAAAAAATATGGCAACTAATATATCCCTCTTTCCTAATCTGATCGGTAATTTAGCTAAGCTTATAATTTTTTTAAACTCTAAACAGAGTTCATGTTCCAGCCTAAAAGCATAATTTTTTTTGTTTCATTCTTTTTTTGCATCAAACAAAATATGTGTGAAATACTCACTCACCATGGAAACCTACAGAAAACAATAAAATGTTGTGAAATATCAATAATTGGTATGAGCCCTACAGCCATCATACATCATGATTAGCTACCCCAATGATCAATCCATGATTAATGATTAAAAACTGAAAACCGTAAAGCAATTCATAATCGTCGTTTTGTTTAACTTTATGGGATCTGCGTGACCAAGAGTCATAAATAGGCAAAGAGCCCGACATTACCACTGTAATACTTATCGGACATTTAATGTGAACATCATTGAAATATGCACCTTAACTCTCTCATTCTAAAGCCTCATTCAAATGAAATCATCAACTGCCCCAAAAATTCTCGCAGCGATTTGTGCATTATTTCGTGTGGTAGTAGTACCTTTTCCCCCGCAGGGCACAGGCATAAAAAGAAGTCGCATGCAAAAAAAAAAAAAAAAAAGAAGACAGATTTACCCTTTCAGTGTAGGATTGCTTACTTGACATATCTTTCAATTGGCAACATAATAACTCTATCGCCATTGGAATAAAGTGCAATGTCTCACACCTTTCACCAACAAGAATGAAGCCAAACAAATTGGTGGGATGGCCAATTCAATTTAAAAGACATGATACTAATTTCTAATTTGTTGCCAATTTTAAGGACTATAAAACTCTGTCTTTCTTGAAGGGGAATGAAACCTTTGGAACAAGTAGGCTTGTGTCGAAACAGAAAAATCAAAGAATAAGAACAAAGAAAGTTTGAGAAAAATCGGACAAATAATGAGAAAGTTATGAGCATTTTGATATTGCGATCACTAATGCTATGGAGATCCTCATATTGGCAATGCGACAAGTATGTGTGATGTCACATGTGAACAACTTTCCCTTTGATGGACTATAAAATACCCTCAAAATGTCTCTTTTTGCTTTTTCTTCTGGTGATACAAACTCTTTATCCATGATGTATTCTTTAAACATCTGTATTACATGCCCTCCTATAGAAAGAACACATGATCTACTGATAGATGTGATAAAAGAGGCAGTTTAAGTGAAATATATACTAAAGTAATGGGGAGAGTTGTTCACAAGTGACATCACACATCTTTGTTGCATTGCCAATGTGAGGATCTCCATAGCATTAGTGATCGCAATATTTAAATGCTCGTAACTTTCTCATTATTTGTTTGATTTTTCTCAAACTTTCGTTGATCTGTTTCTTTGATTTTTCTGTTTTCACATAAGCTATCTTGTTCCAAAGGTTTCATTCTCCTTTAATTGGTACAGGTGCTACTTCTCACCCAAGTTCATTTCCTACAAAAATCCAAAGGCATTTTATGGAGTATCTCTTGCAACTTATAAGAGACTTTTTTCGACACTTTTAGGTAGAAGAATGTAATGCCCATCTCCAAATTTCTTCCCCCTATGTGAAATGTTTAATGGGATGGTCCGGGCTGAAAATATTTATATCTTCATACATAGAGTAGAATTCACTGAGCAAAGTGCCGAAAATTTCATCAAAATCGGATAACAAATGATAAAGTTATTGAAGTTTAAAGTTTAGCAATATTTTGTGAAAAACCATCCCTTTAATACAGGGGCCTGTTTCATATAGGACTTGAAACTGTTGTAACTTTGCCATTATGGCAACTACCATGGGAACCTTGATTCTGAATGGCTGCTGAGCCCTGTTACCATGGTATTTGCCATTATGGCAAAGTTACAACAGTTGCAAGTCCTTTATGAAACGGACCCCTGATCAGACTCAACCATCTAGTCTACATGTATGCTATAGAAATGCTAGGTCCCTTGCTGAGGCAGTTGAATAAAAGTATGAAAGAGGCTCAAGAAAGCAAAAATAAAATCAAACCAAATTACCTCCGACTGCCACAGGGTTGACGACTGCAGCGGGCTCCTGGTTTCTTAGCCGGACCGTGGCGGCAGTACCTGCTAGCGCCCTCGTTGTTGAGCTCCTGGGATGGTGGTGTCTTTCATGTTCCTCTCGATCTCTCCTCTCTGCCTCTTTCTGGGGGTGTGGTTTGCCTCCCCTCTCTGGTACATTGCTCTATAAACAAAATAAACATGACAAAAATATCAAGTTTTAATAACAATAATAACAATAATAATAATAATATGCATCTACACAGCGCCATCTATCTAGAAATAATTTATTTCAAGACGCATTGGCCCGAATTCACAAAGGTGGTTTTTAAAACCATTGGTTGAATCCAGGGTTTATGCAGATTTCTTGTAAAAATTACGCTTATTAACCGCATGTATTAAAACATGTCGAATGCCCTTTCTAAAGCTCTTGAAAGAAAGTTAAATATGTCTGGGGATTTTTGTAACAGCACTATCTTGTAATAAATGACGAAATGCCATTTTTATTTTGAGTAATTCTTCAGCGTGGGTTTACCTCCCTACATTTCTTTATAATCATTCATCATAAAAAATTGCCACTTTTGATAGGATTGCCGTTTCAATGCACTTACTAAAAAGAAGCTTAATACGCACAGGTTTCTACAAACCTAAATTTCATCATTTCTACCTTTCAAGAGTAAGTAACATCTTGTAATATCATATGACTTAAATATCTGGCTCAAAACCTAGATCGAAGCATCCCTTGGTGATTTTATGTTATACTTTTAAAATCATCTGATATACTGAATGCCAGAAACTTAACCTTTGCCTACTCTGTAAAAAAGAAAGACAAGATCGCAATCCTATCTTAGGAGATCTTGAGCGCTAATAAAATCATTATGCTGAAAGAAGCCATCTAATCTGATGTGAAGCCAAGTCTCATAATGGTTGATTTTCATGTAGTATCAGGAATGGATTACGTAGGGATTACAAATAATAAAAGTGAATTCTATTTGGCCTCTAAATCTAAAAGGAATAAAAGTATGGTGAACTCAAAGGAGCCACAAAAAACTGAAAAACTTGCTCAATCTGGGAAAAAAAAATCATGCTTGTCCTCGAAGGAGTCTACAGAATGCTCAAACTCTTAAAAAATGTAACTTTTTTCAATTGTCAGCATTTAGGTATTCATTTCATTATAAGGGCTACTTAGGGGGCTAACAAACAATTATGCTATCGAAGTAAGTCACATTCCTCTGCTGTATGAAGAATATTTCATAAATGTTCTTAAATATTGTTTATGGCAGATCTTGTAGCAACCATCCAGTATAAAGTTGCACCAAACGATTCCATTTTGCAAAATTTAGGAGCAATATTGGCGGCCATGAGGGCAAAATCATCTGTCGCCTTCATGTAATGTTTCTTTGTCCATTTTAGAATTATCTTCAAGTCTTGGTTTACGTTTCCTTCCAGAAAAATTCAATTGTCGGTATTCCAATAAATTTGACCTCAGATAAGAAATTATTCATCACCCTCACATCTACTATCTTGCTCTTGTGGAAAATAAGAGACTGACAGAAATGAAATCGTACTATTAAAGATGAAGAAAGAAAAGAATACTTACAAATTTGAGCATGTTCCAGTCAAATACGTAGTCGTATGTGTAGCCTAATCGGTGGAAAAGATTGCGGAACAACTGTCTAAGAAACGAGTAGTCTGGCTTCTCATCGAATCGAAGATTTCTTGTGTGGTTTAAATATGTTGCAAATTCAGCTGTAGGAAGAAGTAAATTTGACATACAGTTTGAATAGGGAGTTGGGGTACATGTATTACAGGAAAAACACACAACACATACATGTAATCTACAAATAGTTTTCTTTTTTTTAATGAATAAATTATGGATACATTACATTCTAAAATCAAAGTTGTTACATTTCAGAGCTATTCAAAACATTCAACCATTCGTAGTCACATTTAATGTTTAAAATACACTATCAGATTGAAGTTTCATTACAAGTGCATGGACATAATAAAGTATGTACAAAAATGTATATTTTAGTAATTTTAATGGTTTTCTAATTTATATTTTACACTTTGTAGTGATCAGTGAAACCTTCAGTACTGGCAACAAACTTCCCAATACAAGTCAAATAGGAAGTGAATACGAGGTCATTGTGGGGTCATTGCAAAGCTTTGGGCTGCCTCATTCTTTCTGTCACTTTCAGTTTCTCTTCCCTACTTTCGCCCTCTTTGTCTAGATCACATTTCCTCACTTTCCCCCTCTCTCTTCCTCAGAAGTGTTTCTCTTTCTTTCTCTTTCTTTTCTACAGTGGACCTCCCTCGTTTGTTTTTATATTTTCTTCCCCTTTCTCTCCCTCTCCACTTCCTCCTCCTGGCACCATCTCTCTGAGTATGCATGCCTAGGTCTGTCTGTCCGTCTCTCACTCTCCTTTCTATAGGGACAGTGATTTTCCATTTTACCGGTAATTAATAAAACGGAAATTCCATTTGGTTCTAATACTTTTCATGTAAAAATTCATGGAATTCACATTTGCAAAACGGAATTCAGGTATTTGCTGTGTACATTTTGAGTGACAAAACGGAATTTCCATTTATAGATCAAGTTGAAACGGAATTACAGATTTTCAGAAACGGAAAAGACATTTTTTGAAACCGAAAATCAGTCTATTTTTCTATACTACTCCCTCTCTTTCTGTGTACATCTGTATCTCTATATACATGTATCTCCCTGTGTCTGTCTCTCTTTCTCTCTCACTCCCCCCCCCCCTTCCACTCTTTCATCTGGATATGACATCAGCCAGCTACGTGTCAGGGTTTTGGAGCTCATCTTCTATTAGGAAGGATGCAACTGTTACTGACAAGGAATCAACTCTGCTTGAGTCACTACCTCGGCTTCTTCTCGTGGACAGATACCTTCACTAATCCCTTAATTCATTGGTGTTTCAAAACGAGCAACATGTTCACATTGAAAACTATGTTAGTCGGTTGATACATCGTGACAGCCTCCAAGCTACATACATGTAAATCGTTTAAGACTGTGTAACGCACGGGAGAGGATATTGCCCTACAGACAGTAGTCATTGTGCAATGCATACATATGCTACTCTTGGAATTCATTGGCAGTTATTCCCTTATCACGATCAACAGAGTATAAGAATCTTTAAAACGGAAATCACCCTGACGAAAACTTAGCAGAATATGAAAATAGCAGAAAAAAATAATTAAAAAAAATATTGGTGAAGGTTTAAGGAAAATCCATTTAAGATTAAGAAAGTTATTAGAATTTCAAGTTTTCGATTTGTGACATCATAAACAAGCAGCTACCCCATATGTTAATGCATGAATTTCATGTTTTGATGATTTATGATGACTTTTTTTTTTTTTTTAGGAGCGAGTGTGAAATGACTTTTGTATTGATATACTTACGGTACAATAAAAACCATTTTAATTTTCTGAAAAAATTACATTTCAGTGACTTTTTTTACCATATGATACATGTATGTAAGAAAGCTGCTCGTATATGATGTCACAAATCACATATTAAAATTCTAATAACATTTCTTTTATTCTTACATGGAGATGGATTTGCCTCAAACCTTCACCAATATTTTCAAACTATTTTTACAATACTTTTTGTCGGGGTGAGCTTCCCCTTCAACTGTCTTGAATTTGATTACAATGCTATAAATATGTACATGTATCTGAAAATACATTCCATTCATTTCATACATATTAGAATGAAGAAATGTTTAATGACCGCATATCCCTTAATCTCTCGCAATATCAAATGTGTAGACTATTGTAGACATGTAATTTGTCACAACATAACCTGTATTAATAATGATAGTGATCTTTCATAGACAACAGTCCAGAGCAGGATCAGGTAGGTCAACAGGCTCGTACAGATATTCTTCATCACCGGGCTTTGTCATGATAACCTTCGGTCAATGCCTTTGTATAGATTTTTCCACTGGTTCCCGTAGCTGTGTGAGTCATTCACTATATCACTTTTATAATCAAGGCTTACGGGATACATCAACCCTGAGCTATTCAAACAACCCTCCTCAATCTGACGGAAAAAATAACTTAAATTAGTTTAAATACGAGTCCTAGAGTTGATGATTTTTAGGTTTCAACTGCTGATAGAAACTGGATGATTCTTTCTTATCTACGGTAGGAAGTCGATCACGATATTGACTCTATTGCGAAAAAGGAAAGTGTGACTGCGAAAAACAGGATATCTACAACTTTAGGTCTGAGCAATGTAAATGTAAATATTATTAGGCTTCTATCAGGAAGAAACCACATAAACATAAAACAGTGGAAGTGAACAATCATTCAAACTATGGAGAAATGATCGGTGTTTCTCGTTTGGGTCTACATGCATGTTGACACTATAAAAACACATTGCACCTTAACTAGGGCGTTTCACAAAGATTAAAGTCTGACTAAAAATCGCTCTTAGATTTCCCAATTGCATTCGGTATAATGCACCACAGCATTGTTTGGATCATGTGCACGGGACACATGCTACCGCATATCCTACAATCAGATTATATGTTTAAGTATCACATCCATATTGGTGTTTAAGCATGAATCTTAAGTTGCACTAATAAACTCCTGGTGAAACAACCTCATGTTTTCAACATAATTCATGTCCCAAATTTTGACTTATCACCCAATAAGCAGTGACAGACAGATTGGGTTGATTGACTTTGAAAAAAAGAAAAGAAGAGTGATCGAAAACAGCGCTCTAAAATGACACATCTTTTGTTCAGCAATTAGCAATTCTAATTTGGGTGTTCTCTCCCAGTTTCAAGGAAGGCATGCGGTATAGTCTTTGTTTCCCAAACTTATTTATAAATCAGTCCTTCCGACAGCAGATAAGCATCCCGACATCTCCTAATTTACTTCGCAGCCGCAAGTTGAGCCTTCAATGAAGGCATGAACTAATTATTTGAATTAGAATCCATAAATCAACATTTACCACCCCACCCCCACCTCCTACATGTAGGAAGTAGGAAAGGAAAATGAATTGAGTATCCTCATGAAATATACATGTAGGTACATGTAACTTGGCCATAGTTTATAAACTGGCTGTTTAGGGGCTTTCACAATTGCTTGTGCAATCATTTGGTCACAATATATGTTGCACAGAATTGCAACAGTTGTAAGCATTCGAACTATCAATTGTGAAAGGGGCTTTAATGGCAAGTGTAACAAATTACAAAATTCCCAAGAGATAAACAACTAGTTACACCTATAACAACCCTGTAAATATGGGAAGCATTTCATGGAAGAAAAAAAATTCAGTGATTTTCACTCTTGAGCCAATCAGATGCAAGGATTTCAGTAGCTTATAACAAATAGTGACAAATCACTGATATTTTGTTTCATGAAAAGCTCCTCTGTGATCCCCTTGGCAGATAAATGTGCAATATGTGTGTTAACGATATTGTACCCAAGTGTGTAGTACCCATACTGTACCCCAACCTAAAGTGGACCACAGAGTGGCAGTTTGAGAGGTGGTCTACCACAAACCAATGCCTGGATCTGTACTCTGTACAATGTGTATATTGTGGACAAACACTGTAATCAGTAATAAATACAGCATATTCCAACATCTACATGGAAAATGAAATAGGTGTATTATACATTTTTTTTTTATTACCCCCCCCCCAAAAAAAAACATTCTTTACTTTCGTAACTTGCCATGAAAACCAATATCTTGTGTGCCATACATGTACATTCTTTATATAATATACTGTACACTAGAAAGGCAAGGAAGATTTCAATTAAAATTAGGGTACTATGAATGTTATGTTACAAAAGTCAGTATCAATATCAAAGTACCTTGATCCCAAGAGCTGTTTTATATTCTCAATTGGCAATTCTACAACCAGTCTAAACCGGAATTTCATTCAGATTTTTTGTTGACAATGCAACCGCCCCCAAGAAAAAAGTGTCAAAAAACATGGCAAGGCGTAGTCACAAATGTGTAGGGTTATTGAGGCTTCATGGGTAATAAGACTAGGAGTTGAGCAAAGCAGGATTTACGTTGTACCCATCAGGGTTTTCACAAAAAGGTGTTGTTTATTACTGCATCCCGTGATAGTAATAGCTCGTACCCATTTACGGGTATCCTGTTATCACAGAACAGTATGCTGTCATGACTTGACATGCTCGCTAACGAGTGAGCAATGAATGAGCCAAAATTGTTATTTAAAAAAAATTGGAATTCCAATTTTAGTAGGGAGAATATCATGCCTGAATGATCTAATGTCACACATGAGATGAGTTAATAGTGAATATCATTTGTGTACCCTACATGTATATGTGGTTTCCAGCTATCTCACATGCTCTTCTTCTAAACGTACATATAGACATCAAACACAAATCAAGACATTACACAGTTTCTACATGTATATCTCAAATATGTATAATTATTTTTCTCTTGTAAATTGACACCTTTCATGTTGTTTTTTCAACATGTTTTATGCGTTTGTTTTTTTAGATAAATATATCATGTTTATTTCTTTATCTTATCGTTTCTTTGCTATGTCATGTTATCAATGTTCTGGGAACTGTGCTAATACAAGGCCTCTTGGCTTTATTTATGCAATACCCCATTTCATTTTACTCTTGCTTGTAAATAAATTCTCATACCTTGCTTTATATTGTTTTTTTAACCAAGAATGAAATAAATGCAAATTGAATTGAATTGAACATAGGCCTGTATGTACTTTTGTGTTACAAATTTTTATTTGTGAGTAGTGTACTCTATAATTATAATGATCTTTGACAACTAATGTAACTTACGATTCATGGATTTCAACGATTGATATTCAATTCATCACTTGTATCATTAGTAGTTGTTTTTCACTTACATTTCGAGTTAATTGCATTTTTCAAACACTATCTTCTTCATTTCATGTAGCTTTAGAATAACTTTGCTGACAAGAGGTTGAACTCAAATAAGATAAACTTGTCTTACTTATTACAAATCACCGTAAAGCGATACTTGGCAATGCTAATAATTGCACAAAAGATGTTCTGTCTTGAAATAACAATGTTTTTCTTGCTGCTCTTCATAATGGTCAATTAGACATGACGGTTATCACAACGGTTTTGGAAACCAGCCAATATGGTGGACATTTCATTTCCTAGCAGTCCTTTCATGACCTGAAAATATTTTTAAATGTATTTGGTTCTTTTAAAAGAAAATATCAATAGTCAATTTACAAAGTTTGGGACTGGCGAGCACACATTGGCAGTTCACAACGGTTTTCCATCAAAGTTTGATACAATTAGAGCCCTTTTTAATCATTATTAGAGTTTTGCAAAGTGGGCCAAAACTTTTAGCAATTTTTACTCTTAAATTGTGCTTGCCTAACAAAGCAATACATATAGAAGGCTCTGGTAGTATTCAATTTCTGTATCTGGATGTGATACAGTGCAGGACAATTAGGTATAATGCAGCGGTTTGGAGAGGGCGCACATGATTTTAGTCGAAACGTAGGTGGCTTTCTTTGATCTTGGCTTTAAACACCTCTGGTGATGTACTGCTGACAACTTTCTTAGGGAGTTGATTCCAGGCCAACGTTGTATTCACAAAAAAAAATCTGAACTGCTCTGTGTTACAATGTCTAGTTGAGAAACAATGAGTTATTTGTTACCTCTGCAACATTAGTAGCATCAAAGTTCACAAATTTCTTAGCTTTGATATTACGTTTAGGTCTTGCTTTAGTTAGAAATTTATCAACAGGAAGGGCAGAAACCAAGGAAAATAATTGTGAACCACAATCTAAACCCCCGATGTGAGATCCCCCATCTAAAAGGTTGTAAAATCTTTTAAAAGAGACATGTACACGTTCAAAAATGTTTATGTGTAAATGCGCCTTTAGGATTTAAAATATGATACAGCCGATACACATTTTCTCTTTGAGTGTGAACTGACCTTCATGAATTCAAAACACCAACCTTTCCAGACAGCTAGACTTGACCCGTTACTAGGGCAATGAGCTAAAAGGGTAATTGTTAACTGGGTCCCTCCCTGTCCATTAATACTCACGTGAGTATCCTTTGCAGAGGACTTCAATAGGTGTTGACATCTTCTTCTCGCTGATCTTCTCATACTTCTGTTTCTTGGTAGCTGCCTTCAGGCCCTGCCACGGTAAACTGCCTCGGTTGAAGTACATTAACATGTAGCCTAACGACTCCAGGTCATCCCTCCGACTTTGCTCTGAAAGAATAACAAGACACGATTCGGAACTTGAGTTCAAAGTAAAAAGACAATGGGAGAGATGTTTTGTATGAAAGCAGATTGAATAACAACTCTAAAATAACTAATAACATAAATATTGTAGCCTAACAAGTTCAGGTCATTAATCTGGCTTTGCTCTGAAAGCAGTAACAAGACACATTATATTCGTTATGGAGGAGTACAGTGCCAAATGCTGAGTTCAAAGCAATGAGACAAAGGGAAAAGTGTGGTACATGACATGTGATGTATAAAAGCTCCTAAAATAACAAATAAATAATGAAAATTTACACTGTATACCAATAAATGATATCAGTCAACGCTGATAGGAAAAGCATGAGGCAGACATCTTTACTCAGATTATACATGACTATTCAAGGAGTGACTTGGCTCAGTCAGTTTTGGTGTCTGCCTGTCAAACCAAAGACTGTGGGTTCAAGTCTACTGCGGGTGGACGACCGAAGCCTACATTGTATGTTAACATGCCCCTCCCTGTTTCATAAATGCAGGCGAAGCTACATATACAGTGGAAAACACTATCCCTCAGATAGGATGTTAAAACAAACCTAGCACGATCCCACTGCACTATTCTCATGAGAGTACAGGTATCCCTAGTGTAGTGGTTCACCTGTATACACCCAAGTTCATGTACATCAGGGGGAGAGACCCACGGGTGTGAGTTATTCAATTTGCATTTTACCTCCCAAGTACAGGAGAAGAAACAAAATAATATGTGCACCTGCCAACTACATACGATATACCCTATTAGATCTATTTATCTATAGGCCTACAAGAACAAATCTTAGGCACAGCTGTCAAGTTGGCATTCAAACATGCTTCATTTATGAAAAGTAATTTTTTAGTATAGTTTGTTGGGTAGTGATCTTGATGAACAAAAAAAATACAAACATTTCGGATCGATACATATATTGTGATTTATCAACTGTCAAGTTGGCATTCAAACATGCTTCATTTATGAGAAGTAATTTAGTATAGTTTGTTGGGTAGTGATCTTGATGAACAAAAAAAATACAAACAATTCGGATCGATACATATATTGTGATTTATCAACTGTCAAGTTGGCATTCAAACATGCTTCATTTATGAGAAGTAATTTAGTATAGTTTGTTGGGTAGTGATCTTGATGAACAAAAAAAATACAAACATTTCGGATCGATACATATATTGTGATTTATCAACTGTCAAGTTGGCATTCAAACATGCTTCATTTATGAGAAGTAATTTAGTATAGTTTGTTGGGTAGTGATCTTGATGAACAAAAAAAATACAAACATTTCGGATCGATACATATATTGTGATTTATCAACTGTCAAGTTGGCATTCAAACATGCTTCATTTATGAGAAGTAATTTAGTATAGTTTGTTGGGTAGTGATCTTGATGAACAAAAAAAATACAAACATTTCGGATCGATACATATATTGTGATTTATCAACTGTCAAGTTGGCATTCAAACATGCTTCATTTATGAGAAGTAATTTAGTATAGTTTGTTGGGTAGTGATCTTGATGAACAAAAAAAATACAAACATTTCGGATCGATACATATATTGTGTTTTATCAACTGTCAAGTTGGCATTCAAACATGCTTCATTTATGAGAAGTAATTTAGTATAGTTTGTTGGGTAGTGATCTTGATGAACAAAAAAAATACAAACATTTCGGATCGATACATATATTGTGATTTATCAACTGTCAAGTTGGCATTCAAACATGCTTCATTTATGAGAAGTAATTTAGTATAGTTTGTTGGGTAGTGATCTTGATGAACAAAAAAAATACAAGCATTTCGGATCGATACATATATTGTGTTTTATCAACGCAAGATTTTTTTTCTCTCTCTCTCTCTCTCTCTCTTTTATACAAAACTTGCCAAGTATGTAAATCATAAAGATGCATGCTAAATCCCGAACCTCAAGGAACTATCCAAGACACAAAAAGAGCCTCTACTAGCCACCAGCTTCTAATCTAATTCTTTCATCATGGTAAATCTACTAAAGGCCAACAAAAATCTCTCTCGCAATGATTCATCACATATATAGAATCAAGTTTCTTTCTCGCCTGAAATACAATATCGGTTTTCTTTGTCCTCATGTACATGTACATATACATGTAGAAGCAAAGGTCCGACAGAATTACTCATTTGCCATTTCTGGCCATCTAGAATTTTACAAATGTGAAATGCTATTATCATAGTGTCATATGCTACCCAAAATGGAAATGAAATGAAAATTGATAATCATGTCTATATTTAGTCTCTGGTGGCTTCTGAAGGCAGTGGCATTTAGCCACACACTTTCTCTATCAGGGAGATAAGATCAATTATACCACAGAGAAAGTGTTTTTTAAATGTAAAGGGAAATGGTTCATTTCAGAGAAAAGCAATATCGCTCAGTACATGGGGGGGGGGGGGGCTCGGGGCGATTTTGCCCCCAAAATGCTCCAGAGAGCCATGGAAAATTGAAAAGGAACCCCAAAGATCCCCCATTCAATGCAATGTTAAAGCTTTTCAAATGCTGCAGATTGAGGCAATAGGTTGCGAAAAGACGCCCCCAATTTATCACATTACATTATTAATACACACAACATCATGTAACTGTTTATTCTAGGAGTTCCATGAAAAATCCAGGGTATATTGCCTTGCGTCTTTGAGCCTCTCGACATGTAGTCTGCTGGGCAAACCCTTCACTCGAGTAAAGGGTCTGAATTGCAGCCTACTCTTGCCTTGTGTACTGTAGGCCCTCTTGCTGAATTGAAACAGCAAGTTTTGTATGCGCTAGTCTTTGCGTGGAGACATACTTGTTGATCAAAGTTTCAATCAGGGTCTGTGCCTGCAGACTACTCTACATGTATGAAAATGTTACACCTCTCATGAGCTATAAATGATAAATTTCTGCACGAAAACCAGAGTTGAGGGACACGGCTTTGGCACAGACTTTGGAATATGAATCATGAGCTAGGCCTCGAGTTCAGATGTGTATTTCCCCATTGGATTGCAGCATTTCCCCCAATACCAGTAAAGTGCAAGACTGTAGTACGTTCACTATGTGTTTCACTTAATACAATACCATTTGTTTCATTTTTGTAACGATCTCTACAATGAGGAAAACGAAATGATAAGTCCTCTTCAATCTTAATTTCAGTCAAATATTAATGTGTGTGCACTTAATTCTACAGCAAAAAAATTTGCCTGGGTTTTTTTGTTATGTTTTGGGTTGTTTTTTTTGCAAAGTCTGCAACTCTGATGAAAAAATTGAAAAATCATTGATGGAAAGGGAGAGTTACAAAACACAACGATCAAAGTACCTGTACCTGGCAATTATTTGTCATGGATTTTATCAGCATTTCATCATCTCCACTCCAGAAAGTTCTTGGCACTTCCCTTCTTTCATGTGCCGAACGATTTGTCAATATTAGCATTTATACAAGGCAGACATGATAATACAAGGAAATGTCCAATGACTACTTTATACATGGATCATACCACATAACATGGAAGCGAACTTTGACAAAACTTCGACTGCACTCATGATGGAGGGAGTAGCCATTTAACATTTCATCGCACCCATTCCCCTTCATGTAAACATCAGCATGCATGTACTAACTGCTAGCGGAGACTCGTCGATACTCTTCATTCATCACGTCCAGTACACAGTACATTATCAATCATAAAATAGATTCCTTCTCTGACAATGGTAGACATGCCAGGCTCGGAAAGCAAACGCCTGCACCTTATCTTGGCATCGTTAATCATTTCTCTAGGAACGTAGTACAGTTGTTTCAATGTACATGTTACAAATGTTATCAAATTTATCACATCATGTTGTAGAAACCTCCTCGGTCTCTCTGTTCGTAATACCATTATTGGTTTCACTCATTATTATAGCAAAGGAGTATCCTCTATTCCTATGGATCTATACAAAATCTTCATAATAGAGACATTGCTGTGAATCCCATAACTGCATACAACATTCCTTTTCATTTATTGGGATGACATGTAAAATATACATGAAGCACAATTGAGAGGGAAATAAGGCTGGTGTGCAATGTATGGTGTTAGAATTTGAATAGTCCTTTGCAGGTTGTACTGTACTTTATATGTAGGTACTGTACAAGTGTATATTGTGGGGGGAGTCTGTTCCTCTTTTGTAGGGGGGATTACTATTTTCCTGTTTCCGTTTATTCAAAATAATAATGGAAGGTAATTATTAACAGGGGCTGCTTTAATACCTTGGGATTATTATTATTTTTATTTTTTTTATCAATATACATTATTATTAATCTTAATATTATCTATTATTTTTTATCATCTATTATTATTATTGTTATTATCATTATTATAATCATTATCATTATCATTATCATTATTATTATTATTATTAATTATTATTATTATTATTATTATTACTATTATCATTGTTATTGTTATTATTATTATCATTATTACTATTATCATTGTTATTGTTATTATCATTATTATTCATTTTGGGGATGAATTAGCCCTACATCACTATGTATATATATTTTTAATGCATAGCCTAAACATGGCATTTATGTCCAAATAATTACCCCCCTTCATTTTCATCCCAGATTCATCAAATATATGTCTACATCTTCTTCCCCTTTAAGTCCAACAAGCCTGAAAAACAAATGACATTTACACTTCTATCACCATGATTAAATTAACCTGTGTATCTACTTCATAGCATGCAAGGGCAAATAATTTCCCTTAATCGTTTCCTTCCTACATCCTCCCCATCTAATACTCATCAGGGATGAATTCTTTCTTGGTATTAGAGCCTCATCTACCAGATAGCATGGACATATCGTTACAATGCCCTTGCTGTCATATCATCGCTCAAGCATCTGACTATCTTTCCCGAGAAAAGTATATGACCTGTGCCTCACTATTCAATGTTTATTATCCTTCATTCCTTCCACGGCCACACTGGTACACATACATGTACCGGCCTCAAGGCGGAATGGTAAGAGCTTTCAGAGGGGCCTGCCCCTCACTGCCATGTACCGCAACGTACAGACCTGCCTCCGTTCACCACTGTACAGTAGCACATCAAGCCCCACACCGTTACGAAAGGAGCTTTGCTACATTACATGTCCATGAAATACACTGGAGACTTGGCTACCGAGCATCACACGGCATTCAATAGACAAGTCTCATCATTGTGTACATTCATGCTTGTGTACACACACGAAGGACCGGATGAAAGATTGCTCTCGCAATACATGGGAATACATGGCGGCTGTTCCGTCTTAATAGAAATTTCTTGGAAACTTCTTTGAATAAAGATGAATGTGTTTGAGGAGTAGCCCCATATGTTTATAATCTGTTTGAAGGGGCAAACATTAAACAAATCCTGAAAATAGCATTTCTGCGCAGGGGAAAGGCAGCAATTAGAGACCATATAGTACATTAAAGATAGATGTTAAGAATTTTTTTAAATGTTCCACTAACTTTAATCGATAAAAACTAATATTGAAGTTGAGGATGACACCTGCCCCCCCCCCCTCTCCCCCCAAAAGGGGGATTACTGCGGTAGTAAAAAAAAGGGGGGAATACTCTGGTAGTAAAAAAAAAATAGATGGATTTGAATATATAAGGGTTTAGGTTGAGCAGAGTTCAATATGAATCATCTAGAAGTGATTCATAAAACCGATATTAACAAGTTTCCTTGGAAAATGATCCATAGCATAGGCCTACCACGTATTACCAGTACCACCCCTCCCCTCTGCTCTCTAGAGGAACAGTTCTCTTGGGGTTAATCCCAGGGCTGTACTAAAGAATTTAAAGACTAGGCCTAATGATTTGAGTTTGAGATTGTCCTTTTCCTTTGGACCTTGATCAAGGGATTTCAATTTTGACTGTGGTCCAAGCGAATGACCAATGAAGGAACTGGACAACTGGACAGCAGTTCCCGAAGAAAACAAAGGTAGTCCTTGCTAGGACAGACCCCATACAGAAGCAGCTGTTTGGGCATATATCTAGACATTACATGAGCAAAAACATAACTTCAAGCTCCACCAAGCAAAAGTTATCACCTGAACATAACTTTGATAAAGGTAAAAATAAATTATGGGTCGTCCTGACATTCTAAGCTCCCCAAATTTAGCACTACACAATACAATGTAATTTCAATCAAATGGGGAAAAAAACATAGCTGAATTTAATTTTAATTTCCAGAAATGCCCACAAGGTTTACAGAAATAACCTTGCTATTGATGATTTAAATCCTAAATAGGTCAAAACCTCATGGAAAAACAATATTATCATTGGAATCTGAACAAAAACAAAACAGGAATATCGGAACCACGAAAGCTATTAAAATCCGTCATAATTATTCAAGTTTGAATCAACAACACTCGGGTAAATGTTTGTAAAAAAAAATATTAATGAGTGACTGAAATCATTTGGCACAGTGTTCCTCTGCGTAATTATGCATAAGGTGAATCAAATTTATGCGGTTGTAACAGGCGGTGACTGAGTTTCCCCAGCTGTTGAGGATCTACCAGTACAGAGAGTGGCTTTTATCATCTCATATATCACTCTGAATTACCCTCTGCCATGTGAGACATGTATGACCTTGTGATGACATCAAATGTAATCTAATGTTTACTAATCTCAAGATCTTCAATTTATCATGACACATGCTGGATTGGGTGAAAGGAGGCCAATCGTATCATTGTTGCCAGTGAATAATTCTAGGCCATTAACACACCAAGTAACCTACACTGCATAACATATTAGATCTATTGGTATATAGACAGTATCCAGTTTTCAGCACATCGGTTTATACATTATTTCGAAGAAATTCAGGTGTTGGTTTTTTGTATGTCACAAACTTAACCAAGAAGGCAAAGTAAATTATCATGAACAATTACAAAGTCACAGAAAATAACAGCAACACAAATCAAATTATAGTTAGGTAAAAATAATATGTTCTTTTTATACATTTGCAAGTATTTCATAATTGGTGACCTTGTATACTACGGAGTACTACCCTATTCATCACTAAATTGTTTAAAATAATATATTATGCCCATTCAGGGGAAATACAAGACAAACCAATAGTTCTGTTAACTGAAGTGAAGCATGTCTGCCCGCTGGCAACACCATTACAGCCAATGTATGCGTTGTCTATATAAATACAAATGTACCGTTTTATACAAAGTCCTATGATATTCAATCTTTTTCAGCATCAGTTTACTGGAAAACTACAAAGAGTAGACAGTCACTACTTGGTTTCAAAACACTGTAACTTATATCAGCCATATCTGGGGGCTTCTAAACTCCAGCATTAAAGATAGAAAGAACATGCCATGAGTCAGGTATGTTGCAATGTCAGCATAATAATAATAATAAAAATAATAACGGTATATTTACCCAGGGTAGCCATTTCAGTTCCGAAAACTGTTCTCCCAGCAGGCCCTGCTATTATTATTACCCGGCTAAGCTAGGCTACCGATTCAGGTGCACACAGCTTTTTGAGGAATTACTTCCTGCTGTTACCCATGAGCCTCACCTGGGTTGAGTGCAGCAAGTGTGGATAAATTTCTTGCTAAAGGGAAAACACGCCATGGCTAGGATTCGAACCCACGACCCTCTGTTTGAAAGGTGAGAGTCAGAACCACTAGACCACGACGTGCCAAGCATAGAAAAATACTAAAATACTGAAAAAAGTGGAAATTCCTTGATCTTCATTACTTGTGGGATATCGTCATGTCAACACTGACCAGGACCCCGTATGGAAAAGAAAGGCCAAATATGTTACTAAATTGGCCGCGCATTTGGCCCAATTCTGGAGATTGTCTCAGCAGCGTGTCTCGGCCATGGCTCAACCCAACCTTTTCTCACTGTAAACAGACGCAGACCAAAAATGCAAATACCAAATACGGTACCAAATTCGACTCTGCCCAGCTATACTGACTCAGACTGTGAGGCAACGTCGAATATGCCTTTCTATCAAATATGCTCAAAGTGCTCACATGGACATTACAAAATAATTTTCATATCCCTTTTTCTCACAAATCTGAATTCCCAGTGTTTCTTGCTTGGTCTAGCTCGCTATTTCGTGTGACATACCAGCCGAGTGGATCAAATCGTCCACACTGATCACCTCAAATCTCTGCTATTGGGAGAATGCTTGCAAGCAGAAAGCCAACCAGCCAGCCGGCCCAGACAGCCAGCCAGCCAACAAACAAGCCAGGAAAAGGAGACATCATATGGAGGCCTTTCCAAGTACATGGATTTTATCAAACATTCCTAAAATTCAGTAAATTATGTTAAGGTTAATCTCAAAAGACCTCAATGTCACCGATATTAAATCAATAAAATTTGCATGCAAAAAGCACTAAATAAATCTATATTTAAAAAAAATCAGTATAACTCTAGATATTCTAGATTCTCATACATGTACAGTAGGTTTGGGGGATATCATCTCATGACTTCAGTTTCCATTTATCATACATGTACCTTCATTATCTATTAGTTCTGGAAAGCATTTCATGAGTTTGTCAGTGATTTTTAATAGACTACTTACTTTGTTAACATCTAATCAGAAACAAGGATTTCAGTAGCTTATAACAGGTGATAGTAAGAAAATCACTGTCTATTAGTTTCATGAAAGACTCCCCTTTACACTTTCTCATGCCTTCCTCCCACTTTTCCTGGTGACAACTGAAATATTATAAAGATGCCATTTCAACTGTTCTTACAGGGACTCAAGAACAAACATGAAACCTTTGTACATGTACATGATTCAGTCGACCACAACACCACAGCAGAAGGCAAATCTTTCAAACCCTTGGGTCCAACACGCTTGTTTTCCGAGACCACAGCATATGACATATCATTCAAAGTAACGTTGGGGCCCCGGAAGGAGAACCCGGCTTGAACCCAGACCAGAAAGTTTAGCAAAAAGATTTCCGGGCCCGGGCCCTGGCCCAGAACTCAGAGCCACCACACAACACCGCCACTGCAGCGCCTAGAAGCCTGGCCTCACAAGGTGTACGCTAGCATTAGATCTAGATTTCTTCGTTCGAATTCTCAGCTTTAGGGTCTCCGTCCATTGTTTATTTATTTTGATATGTGCTGAAATTAGTGATTATATATGGCAAACACAAAGTCAATAATCAATGTTGCTGCCCTCTACGTTCGTTTGGTGAAATCTTGAACAAAAACGTCGAGATCAAAGCCAAAATAAGGTCGTTTCTGATGCTCAAAGTGGCTGAAATACATGTTAATGACCATTTAAGTTAGATTATTTAGGAAGAAATATGAGCTCAGTTCATGCTCAGTTCAAACAACATTATCTTGCTGTTTATTTGGTATTTTTCCAAGACATAAACTGGTTCCGATCTTTGCTGTTTTAGCTCTCAACCCGGACCAGCTTGGCCAGGGAGAAATTCCCCCAACTCGCCAGGCTCCCAGGTTGAGCCCGGCCCGGCTCCCAGCATTAATTCAATGCTATGTATAACGAGACCTACTCATTATAAATGCACATTTTGTTTAGGCCATGGAATGTCTTTTAAGAAGTATGCTGGCATATAGGCCTGTACAGAGACAGGTCAATCCTTTGGCCTATCAACCTATTCCAAAACGGAGATTGATCAACCTTTGGTTCTTTCCTGTCTCGAGTCAGAACTTCTACAATATCCTAAATGTACATGTAGGCCTAGGTAGCAATACTTAAAGCACCAAGTCATATTACACCTTCTAGACACCAGAAAAACATAAGCAAACTAAAAGTCATGCTAACATGAATGGTCATAATTTTGGAACATAATGTACATTGGAACCATATAGCATGGACATTGGGTAAATACATGACAAGTCAATGCAATGCCTCCTAGTAGGTGTCAGTGGCATATGTAGTAGTACATGTAGGCCTGCCATACTCTGCCACACAGTAGATGGACTCGGACCAAACTACTGTCAACAGGATCATCTGTCAGCTGTACGGCCTGGCAGGACAGACACACTGATAGCAGTCAATACAGACAGACACATCTGTTGGACCCATTTGCCTTTCGATTATCAGCATTTCTCCTCTGCTTCCTATCCTGTGTGCTGGTCCATGCCAAATAATTACCTGGTACCGAACGTTTCTACAGCTGCACGGATTCGGTAGGACAGAAGCGGCTTTACGATGAGACATTCCCAATTGCCGAACATTTTTGTCAATGGGGTTTATACTGATAACCCAGTATTGAAACAAATTGAAACAATAGACACTGTTATATGAAGCGAAGAGTCTATGATTTTCGGAGACTATTTTTGTTCTGAGCCAATCAGATGCGAGGATTTCAGTAGCTTATAACAGTTTTCGGTGAAAATCACTGCAATCTGTTTCATGAAATGCTCCCCGTGCCTACTGCTTGTACATTTCAGAGGTACCTACATGTATCTGAAATGTCATAGGAGACATCGCTGAAATTGATCAGTGTTTGACCCCAACTGAGAGTCATTTTCTCACACCGATTCAAGAAACGACCCTCTGGACTAATGAAAAAGATCACATTGTGAAGTGGCCTTTAAGATCTCTTTAAAAGAGGTTCACTCCTTAGCTAGAATACATACTGAACTCATTTAAGAACTTAACTGGAAAGCACCGAGTAGAATACTGCCATCCCATGAAAAAAGGAAGCAACTCCGTAGAATGAGTTTCCAGTATGAATGAGGAAAATGCGTCACTGTTTTACGTGGAAATGTAGAGTTTCTTGCTTTTGAAATGTCTAGATTACAGAAATTGGGGGCTAATTGACTCCAATTCCTTTAAAAGCATTATGTCCAAGGGCATACAACAAATATCCCAAATCAAGAAAATAAAGCCAGTTTTAGAAAAAAAAGTCAGAGTTGCTCCCTTTTGTCAGTGAACGGCATATCCCAAGGCATCATTTCATCAAGCTTGTAAGCACTGCCATTCTCTGACAGTTACCATGGTAACAGTCAGAGACCTGTCGCATCTGTCACTAAAAACCAAAGATTTCACTGAAATTGGCAAAGCTGACAGTTAAAGTCAATGCTGACAACTTCCATGATGCATAAACATCCCCATGATCTCACATGTCAATCATTAAACGTAATAATTTGAAATACTATTTAATCATTTTCAGATCAATATATTGACTTTTTCTTCAAAAATTGAATATCGGTTTTGTGGTCTGTTCAAAAAGGGTAATCTTTGCCGCACTCCAACCCATCCCCATAATATTCTAATACCAGGTTTACCAACATTCTGTTCCTTGCTTGAAAGTGCTGTCAAACAGACGACGCTTCCAATTCGGATGCACGGGCACATCTTCTGCACAAGTTTCTTAGTAGAGTTGAGATTTAATGGACTCCCCAAAGGATTGATTTTCAGCTTGACATTTGAAAGGAACCAAATGCACAGAGAGGGGAAAAAAGCGCAGTTTACTGCTGGAATTTAACCATTTACCAGACAAATCAATGGCAGGTTGGCAGGTGTTGGATGTAGGTGAAAAGTCAGGGTCAAGTATGCATGCAGATCTGTGTTTCAAGAAAATCTCTCTATAGAGATTTTAGTTTTTCAATAGGGAAGGTCTGGTTGGTGAAGTTATAGAGGGTTGTGTGTGGGGGGGACATTGCCTGGGATTTCAGTTTTGAACTCCTAAGGCTGTGCAAAAGAACACTATTACAATATCAGGGGGTACCACACACAAAATGTCTATAAATATGCTTTTTACTCTGTACTTTTTTCCCTTAACCCCGGGAAATTGGTGGGGCTAAGGGGGGGGGGGCCTTAGTCCCTCCAATTTCCCGGGGTTAAGCTTAGCCCACTTCGTTTTCAAACTACGTTTTAGCAAAGTGGGCTAGCACGGTAAATAGTACGGTACTATCTGGCCCTGCAAAAAGGCAGGGTTAGCCGGCTTATTGTGGTGCTAGCACCACAATTGCGGTGCTAAGAGATGCAGTGCGAAACGAAACTGGGCTAAGGAAAAGTGTGGCTAAGCAATAGCCAATCACAGAAGTCGAAATTGCACGTTAATCACGCTCTGTATGGTAAAATCATCAATATTCATGAGCTGTGGGATAGTCCAGGGTTAAGGCGTTAACCCCGGCTAAGCAGTTAGTATGGGGTTAAGAAAGACGGTGTGAATCCAAAAAAAGATAGTATGGGGTTAAGGATAGTCCGGGGTTAAGGATAGTATGGGGTTAAGGAAATGCAATGTGAAAAGCATATTAAAGAGAATTATTACATGACAATGTACTCAAGGGCCCATATAGAGTGCACCGTCAAACTGAAAAGTAAAATCAACTTCCTTTTCCCCGTTAGTCAGTTAAGCGTCTATCACAAACAAATTGTGCAAGCGTCTTTTCAACACTTCAATGGACAATGTGTGAAAGACGCCCGACACCTGCACAGCAGCTTTACAGAAGGATTTCATAGGCACTATGCGTTTTCCTGCATTTCTCACAATTTTGTCTGTGACGATTGCGAGGTTAAAGATGTAAAAACGCTTGCAGAAAGCATTCTTGCATGAAAGTTACAACTCTGGCTTTGGTACGGTACCCTATCCATTTTCACTTTGCTACAAGACCCTACGTGAACTGCTAAGTAAAATGCTTGTGATTTTTTTTTTTTTTTAACAAGTTACAGTGCACTACTATGTATTGTAATATGCTAAGGACATGTATACTTTTCTATAAAATATCCCAACATATCAAACTTGGTATACAAGGATAAACACCCAGTGCATTATAGAGTATTATGGGGAGTCATAAAGAACTTGACATACCTCTTTATTTTTCAGAAAGATATCCTTTTTCTTGATAATTAATCACCGTTCAGGAGAAGAAATAACTTACACTGGGTGGCTATTTCTTTGACAAAAGGACCTTCAAAGTGAGTCAGCAATATCTCTTTGCAGGATATTGTGGAAAATATAACTGGAATGCCACGTGAAATAAAACGAGGATGGCGGATACAGCAACATATCATTATCACCACTAGTCTTAACTTTTAACATGGTATTGCCTAGACTCGGAATAGATCCTTTTTGAAAGTTACATGTACAGCTTATTACTGTACCGAAGTATGACGTCATCAATTTTCATTTTTTTGCATTTCAGCAATTTTGATACCATATTTCGGAAGAGTATGATAAAATACCTCCACAAATCAAATTGGGTGAAAATTGGTCCATGGGGCCCCAAGATATGACCTCATGAATACATAATTTGCCCCACTGAAGGTATTTATCTGGTTCAAAACATTTATTAGCACCAGGCCTATCAATACACGATTACAATTGGGCTAATAATGTACTCATGTGCTGATATCTCGGGCCCCCATGGACCGATTTCCAAGAATTTTGGGTTTTTCTCTACCGAAAAACGAGTATGGTATCAAACATGCCGAAATCAAAACAGGGTTTTAGCGATGTCATCACTTCAGCACTCTATAACAAGAGTGGAGCGTTTCAACTACTCACCGATTCCTAAGTGAGTGTTGATGCTTGCATATCTGGCCGTTCCCGTGAGGTTCTTATTCTCCCTGTAGGCTATGTGTAGTTTGGTACGAGGGTCTTTATACCTCTTGGCGAGGCCAAAGTCTATGATGTACACCATGTTACCCTTCTTGCCCAGCCCCATGAGGAAGTTATCTGGCTTGATGTCTCTGTGGATGAAGTTCTTACTGTGGACGTACTCTATTCGACTTATCTGTGTTTCAAGCAAAGAAAAGATTGATATTATTTATATTTCTATCATCTTGAAATAAAAGATAATGAAATGTGCCATAAAGCAAAGAGATATTAAATTATTAATTTCACATTCTCTGTACATAGAACAAAGTAGAAGAGAATTAAAGACCCTAATAATGATAACAAAGAAAGGCACAATTATTGATTAATTGTGTCCTTTCTTTCATTTAAATCAATTATACGTCCTTTCTTTCATTTAAATTAATTCTCAATATTTTGATTTTGCCATCACCATTTATCCTTTAAGTTCCATTATGTTGTATATACGTGTACATGTACACGACATTGAAAACGTTCTCTCCGAATGATATGGACTACATGATTGGTTTCATTTTTCCTGAATAATTACAGACAATTAATTACTTTCCATCAAGTCACTGATCTTCATTTTAACTTTTCCTTTTGGATTCTGGATTGTCATTCAAGAAATATGTACAACTGCCTTTCAAATAGCAAAAAATTAAAGCTGAAAACAATTTAAAATATCTACCTAATGGTGCAGTCGCATTTTCCCTACGGCAGCTGTACGGCGAGTCGAAAACAGTCGTTTTAACATATTTTGTACCAGCTACATATAGGTGGTTTAAATAAAAATGAATAAAACTGTTTTTGACTAAACTGCTGCTTTCGACTCGCCGTATGGCCGCCGTAGGTGAAATGTGACTGTAGCATGAATTACACATTTTTCTGATTTCTAATCTGTCAACCAAGATTAATAAAATGGAAAATAAACACAGGACTATTTGTACATTTGACAGCAGCATTCTTGTTTTAAATGATAGTTTGACAAATGTATTAATCTCTGTACAAGTATAACATGCAGGTGATCTGATGGTTGCTAAGTAAGATGGACACCTCCTCAAAAACAATGAGAGTGCAAAACCCACACTTGTCCTGTAACACTTCCCTCACATATACATGTACATAGAACACAAGGCACTGCCCTGTTCCCTCAAACCTACTTTACATGACAATGAACACCAAGTGTGGACAGCCTGTTCAAGAAAGGCATGTTCCTCGAACAATGGTCCTGTAGCTCTTGTTTACACTACACAAAAGACCTTTTATCGGATTCTGTTGGGCAAATGCAGAACCCAGTCGTCAAGTTTTTAACCCACACTCAATGTTGTTGCATCTTTTTTTTCAATTCTGAATCTGTTCAATGCAATGTTCAGCATCTTTGATTTCAAGGATGGCATGGAAACCTTATAACCCTCAATTCAAAACATGTACTAACAGTCAATACCTGAAGGAAACCTTATATTTCTAAATGTACATATGTAAAACTGTTTACGAGACGAGTCTTCTAATTACTTTCTGATGTTTGTGGTCACTATGTCTATGGTCAGAGGATCACTAGGTGGTTTCAAACCGCCTCGATCACAAGAATCCCCGTTAAATTACGAGAACATTTTTAGGCTAAAAAATACCCATTAATATTCCTGCATTCACACCGCCCCGAAACATACCCTTCGGGATAAATTCTTGAAGTTAGGAGCATGCGCAGTATGGTCTAATAAGCAGGCAAGGCGCGAGATTCAAAACCACTAGCCCAGCAGCCACCCACGGCGCCCGCCCCAACGATACGCTGGGCTAAAAGTTCCCGTAAATTGCTTTCACATTGCAGACCTTCATTTTTGAGGAGCGCGATCGCGCCGGCGCTCCTACCGCGCTCCTTAAAAAAAATAAGGAGAGCAAAAAATCGCGCTCCTAAAAAAAAAAAAAAAATGAAAAAAAAAAATGAAACAAGTGGAATGCCTCTGGCCGTCTCACCTGCATCACGCGATTCAATATAGCAGCAGTGCTGATTTTGAAAACTACTATAACTCGCACAAGATGTTCAGTGATACTTGGTTACTCTTATTTCCACGTTTTATGAACTAGACCAATACACTTATA
This sequence comes from Lytechinus pictus, assembly GCF_037042905.1. Classification (NCBI taxonomy): domain Eukaryota; kingdom Metazoa; phylum Echinodermata; class Echinoidea; order Temnopleuroida; family Toxopneustidae; genus Lytechinus; species Lytechinus pictus. Next base: position 6,149,982 of record NC_087254.1, on the reverse strand, counting down.
GAGATATGATGGCAATTCAACAAATACCCCCAACGTGGCCAAAGTTCTTTGACCTTACATGACCTTTGACCTTGATCATGTGACCTTAAACTCGCACAGGATGTTCAGTGATACTTGATTACTATTATGTCCCAGTTTTATGAACTAGACCAACACACTTTCAAATTTATGGCTGTAATTCAACAAATACCCCAATTTGGCCAAAGTTCATTGACCCTAAATGACCTTTGACCTTGATCATGTGACCTGAAACTTGCACAGGATGTTCAGTAATACTTGATTACTATTATGTCCAAGTTTCATGAATCAGATCCATAAACTTTCAAAGTTATGATGGTAATTCAACAGATACCCCCAATTCGGCCAAAGTTCATTGACCCTAAATGACCTTTGACCTTGGTCATGTGATGTGAAACTCATGCAGGATGTTCAGTGATACTTGATTAACCTTATGTATAAGTTTCATGAACTAGGTCCATATATTTTCTAAGTTATGATGACATTTCAAAAACTTAACCTTAGGTTAAGATTTTGATGTTGATTCCCCCAACATGGTCTAAGTTCATTGACCCTAAATGACCTTTGACCTTGGTCATGTGACATGAAACTCAGGCAGGATGTTCAGTAATACTTGATTAACCTTATGGCCAAGTTTCATGAACTAGGTCCATATACTTTCTAAGTTATGCTGTCATTTCAAAAACTTAACCTCAGGTTAAGATTTGGTGTTGACGCCGCCGTCGCCGTCGCCGTCGGAAAAGCGGCGCCTATAGTCTCACTCTGCTATGCAGGTGAGACAAAAAAAAACTGTTAAAATTTCACATTTCACATCTTTAAATCCTTGAAATGGTCTTCTTTTTTCCATGATTCCTTGAAATTACTTTGATTTAGTTGAAAACTATCAGAAAAATGAAGAATATTCATCTCTTTCCCGACTCTGATTTTAATTTAAACTCCGTAAATATTTGCAGTCCCATGTAGTCCCATATGTAGATTTTCATGGCAGCACCATGGAAGTCTACATGTGGGACTACAATATTTACTGAGGTAAGTTCAAATCAGAGTCGGGAAAGAGGTGAATATTCTTCATTTTTCTGATAGTTTTCAACTAAATCAAAGTAATTTCAAGGTATTATGGAAAAAAGAAGACCATTTCATGGATTTAAAGATGTAAAATGTAAAATTTTAGCAATTTTTTTTTTTCAATTTTTTTTCAATTTTTTTTTTTTTTTTTTAGCAGTAGTGCATACGACATCTTGTAAACGTATTGACGTGACCCAGGCCTAGTTTCACCACAGAATAATTAATAGCTAACACAGCTATTGCATATATATACAATGTGAAGAAAAATCTACAATTTATCATACATGTATTGTAATGAATTGATTTGAGCTCCTCACGGAGAGCGATTCTGAGAAGCTCAATTGAGCTCCTCAAAAAAATAAGGAGAGTGATTTATTGAGCTCCAAGAAATTATAAACGTGAAGGTCTGCATTGCCAAAATACCTGCGACCTTGGAAAAATCCCCGCGTAAGTTCTCGTAATTTCGCCAAGTACCTACTATTTAGCGGGTATTTTCTTTCGGGGAAATTACGCGTAGTTTGCTTTCACATTACCAAAATACCTGGTATTTTCTGATCGGGGTAAATTTCCCGATCACAGAATACCTGGAACTGACGAACTTCGAGGCGGTCTGAAACCACCTATTGACACATGTAGGTAAATTGAGATCTTTCGAGATCAAAAGCTGTCATACCTCACAATATAATTTCAACTTAGTAAAGCAGCAAAACAATGTATTTTTTTTCGTATAAGTATCCACTTAACTGTACAAAGCTCTACACATTTCCAAGATAACTGCTTGATTAAAACAAAAAGATTTTGCCAAGGATTTGAGAGGAGTTATTCAACTAGTGTATGAAAGCTCAAACTGCTTCAAAAGGATATATCTATCAATCTTCTGTTTTACTCCCCCCCCCCCTTCCCCTCCAACCCTCATCCAGCAAAAACTAAAAATTGAATTAAAAAAAAAAAAGAACATTATCCTAACAAATATCGAGAACATATAGGCCCGAATTCACTAAGGTGGTTTTGAAAACCCACGGTTGAGTCCATGGTTTATGCAGATTTCCTGTATAAATTATGCTTATTTTACCGCATATATTAAAAAATGTACAATGCTGATGCGCGCTTTTGTCACAGTGCACCAAATTGACGCCTGTTCCGGTTATTATCCATGCTATTTTATTCATGAGTCCACTGTTTTGAATATTGAGTCCACTCCTCAAACAGTGGACTAATGAATAAAATAACGTATCTAACCATGATAACAGGCGTCAATTTGGCGCACTGTGACAACAGCGCGCATCAGCATTGGACATTTATTATACACGCCCCCAATACGCGCTAAATCAAGCGTTATTTATACAGGAAATCTGCATAAACCATGGCTTCAACCATGGGCTTTCAAAATCACCTTTGTGAATTCAGGCCACAGAGTCTGAGAGCTTTAGTCTAAAAGCAGACAAGGCAACTGAAGGCAATGGAAAATAAAACTGGAGGCTATGTAGTGCAGTTGTACATACATGCTTTATTGAACGTGGAGTGATCAGGTTCTTGCGTTGATGTAATTGGAGTCAATGGGGATTCTCTAATTACGTGTGCATGCATGCAGCAACAACAACCCCTAAAATATTCTTGAAAGTTTCATTCAATGATGGAAAATTATTGCCATGCATCGAGACGTATAGAATTTTCATGAATATAATACAAATGTGATCAAAATTTCACTGAGTCCTGACTTAAACTACTTTTCAACAAATGTAGTTTACATGTCAGTGTGTAATTTTTGATTATTTTCAAGTTATGTTTATAATCAGAATATAAAAGGAGGAATTGAAGGAAGTTTACAAAAGTTATGATTTCTATGGAATAGTCTTCCAATGTTCAATGTACATAAAACATGTTAAAGGGGAAGGTCACCCAAAAAGTTTATTATAAAAATAGCAGAAAAAATAATGAAAAATATGGATTGAGGAAAATCCATCAAAGATTTATAAAAAAAAGTTATAGGAATTTTAATTTTTCTTATTTGTGACATCATATGTGACCAGCTTCCATTTATCATGAATAAACAAAAATCAATGAGACTGTCATTTCCTATAAAATTGAAAATAGGTTTTATTGTACCTTCAGTGTATCAACAGACAAATTATTTATCCCCCGCTCCTCAATGAGAATTTTTAGTCATCATGAACCACTAAAAAATTGAAATTTACTCATTTTATATTTACATATGGGGCGGCTGCTCGTATAGTCATATACAATGGTATTTAAAACTTTTAATTCTAATAACTTTCTTAATCTTCAATGCATTTTACTTATACCACCACCAATATATTGTATTTTTTCTGGTATTTTTACAACAAACTTATAGTCCAAGTGAACTTCCCCTTCAATCATATTGATAACTGCCCCGGGGAATACTTCAACACACACACAATAAAAAGATGTTCCCATCACTTTGTCTTGAAAGTTTTGTATCTGCTCCTTAATTTAATATCTCCATCAAAGATAATACGTACTTGTAAAATAACATTCAGCGTGTCCTATATTTGTCTAAAAATACGTCAAGTAAGGCAAGTTGCAAAATCACCCTTGCATACATGTAATGTATATGTACAGTGAAACTTACAAAAATACAAATCAAATTAATATTGCATCATCTCACTCCCGTGAATATAAATATAACTTTAAAATACTAGTTGCAATTTGTGAGTAATAAATCACATCAGACAAGGGTGTAAGCCCTGGTTTCAGTTTACAATGGGCAGTGATGCTTTCCCCCCAAGCATCTAAATTTATTCTTTTTTATTTGGTTAGAATGTGCTATCTTTATGGTGTTTAAAAAAGTATAAAAGATCAGCAGATGAAGTGCACAAAAATGTGATATTTGTTCTATTTATATATCGTTGACATTCAAGCTTTTCAGTCAGAGTTATGGACGGAGAGATTTCTCACTAAATTGTTTTGTACAATGTTTTTTTTTTCCTTCTATATCAAGAGGGTGAAATGTTATTTGTTTCTTTTCTTAGAACAAAGTGCTACCAAATATAAATTGGACACTGCAACCAATTTGTGCATTGCATTAAAGTTAAACAAGCACCATCATTATTGTGGGAGCCCTAGGCCTATAGGTCGAGAATGTTTCCCAAGATCAGGGTAGTCTGTTGTATATACCGTGCATTGTGAGTGCAAATTGAAAAATTTAAAGACTGAACAATGGGTCATTAGTGTAGTCAAGAATACAGTTTAATCAGTGGAAAGACATGAGCTGCCAGGAATACAAAAGCATTTAAAGGGAAAGTTCACTTTAACAAAAAGTTTATTGTAAAAATAGCAGAAAAAATAATGAAAAATATTGGCGAAGTTTTGAGGGAAATCCATCAAAGAATGAAAAAGTTCTTACAATTTAATTTTATTTGTGGCATCATATCCGAGCAGATATTGTATGGTAAAACAGTCAATGAAATGTCATATTCTCAGAAAATTGAAAATGGTTCTATTGTACCTTCAGTATATCAATATACAAATCAGTTCACATGCACTCCTAAAAAGGAAATAAGACAAACCATCAAAAAATAAAATTTATGAATTTTATATTACATCACATATTGGGGCAGCGGCTCGTTTATAACGTCACAAATCAAAAACTTGAAATTCTAATAACTTTGCTATTTAATGGATTTTCCTCGAACCTTCACCAATATTTTTTACGATTTTTTCCTGTTATTTTTACAACAAATTTTTCGTCAGGGTGAACTTCCCTGTTAAATGAGATTTGTAATCACTTTTAGAGGGAAACACAGTGAGAGTGTGGAGTACACTGGTCGACCAATCTCTCAGGATTAACGTGAAGTACGTCAAAATAGGGCGCAACTTGTACATGCACAAATTGAAAAAAATATTTAAATACAGTATATATCAGCTGCTCCTTACCAATTGATCTGCCAGTAATAGCACTGTTTTTAATGAGAACTCCCTTGAGCAGAAATTGAAGAGATCCTCTAGACTTGGCCCCAGTAGTTCCATAACCATTACATTGTAGTCTCCCTCCGCCCCACACCACTTGACTGTCGGGATACCAACTGCAAAGAGAAAGAAGGGGACAAATCAATGATAATGATTCAAATCAATTATGTTTATATGTTCATAATATCATTAGAAACATCAAGTAGAAATAACATAAACAAAAGAAGAGAAGACAAAAAAATGTATTTTATATTTTCGGGGGCCACTTAAAGAGAAATTCCAGTAGTTGCAGTAAACACTGATTTCATGAGAAAGTCTGTAAAACCAGGCTTAATTGTCAGTATATCATCGAGGATCTAGATCTGGTACAGTTACATAAACTGAACTTTGTGAAATCTTGAAATCTACGCTGAAAAATGTTCAGACTGAACTTCCCCAACACAGATAAGCGCACGTGGGACAGTGTATAATTATTGCTTTGAGCGTCGGGCCCGACGCTCTACCCGAATCCTGTGCTTATTTGCTGATTTCTCAGCAATTACACAATTTCTTCCAGAATCCTTTGGCACATGCATTTTATTTATACAAACAGACACTTAGGTGGTCATTTCATTGGATTCTGTACGAACTCATTTTGATATCGTTACCAAAACTAGCATTTACCTTTAATATCACAACTTACTGCCTAAATCTGGAACATTGGATAAGCTTTAACATTGCAATGAATGGTGATTTCCAGTGCTCATTTTTTAGTGGCAAAATTGCCAAGCCCCCCATGTAAAGTTTCTCTAAAGAACAGTAATAGAAACATATAAGGGGAAAAACACAGGGGGTCAGGGAGAATTTTTCCTCAAAATGCCTGAATCAGCCAAGAAAAAAACTTTTTTTTAATGCCCTGAATATTCCAATGGGGTCCAATGTAACTGTAATACAAATTACAATGTAAGGTTTAAATGGTGAGCTCAAAATGTGGCCAATGAAAGTAACATGTATCTATTAACACCCCCCCCCATATTAAAGTGATTGGTTAACATTGGTTTGACTTTTAACAAATCTGAGCTAGAAGGTCACACTTGTCACCTGTGTCTGTGATATGTTACAAAAATGAAGCCCAGAAAAAATTGCGTTCGAAAATAATTATTTAGTGCTTCAAAAATTGAAATATAAAGTGACCGAAAACACCATCTTAATTTCATCCCATACACTTATGTGTTCTATTTAGGCGTCTATAAGACGCCTACATGTATTTACAAAATCGGGGTTTGCCTTGTAGTTTTAGCTTTTCATTCTCGATAATGGTTGTTTTCAGGGTTTATTAGTTCTAATACATGCACTTGTACACATGTTTCATCTTGGTTTGAGAATTTTTTTAATCGGCTGCTCACAAAGTTAAACAATACCTTTAATTGAGAGTCAGAGGGAACAAGCTATAAGGCCATGAAGGCCAAGGGCCTTTTAACAACAGGCTAGTCCCCAAAATATTTATATGGTTAAATTATTGAATTGTTAATCAGAAGGGAAAAGAGAGCAAAACAAAACAAATAATTCAATATTTGCATTTGACCGTTTTCATTTAAATACACTGTATCCATCTACACAAAAAAAAAATCATAATTATGTAGAAGACAATTAGAGTGGGTATATTTTTGACATTATTTGGTCATTCCAACAGTTTGTCCAAACAGAGGAGATGGTTGAACAAGGCAATTCATACTTAAACGAGAACAAATAAACCAATACAGTAAAATCAAAGATATATATATAGAAGTAAGCAACTGAAACATGAAAATTTGGAAATAAAACACAAACTGGAAAAAATGCTCAAGAAGATTTGGGAGAAAGAAAAAGGATTAAAAAAATGAATGGAAATAACACTTTCTCCATCATTTATTATGTCATTCAAGGCACTTCTTGTGAGAGAAAACACCTCGCAAAACTGTTCCATTGTTTTGTTTGGTCACAAGATGCCTTCATCGGCATCTGGATACTGGTAGAGTGGCCTGAAATGAACTGCGGGTGAACTTTTGAAGAAAGGTGGGGTTTCAATTACAATGCAGGCAGTCTGGAAAGAGAGGGTGGCTTTTTTTATTACCATCATTCGCCAGTGGTACATGGAATGCATGATGTAAATGCACACTGCGTATTAGAATGAACGTCATGCATGTGATAGTAGCACATACATCTACTACACAGTGCTATTAAAGATGCAAATGTCGGCTTAAATTTGTGAAATTGTGGACTATTAATAATAATACAGATTATGTATATCTGTGTGTTATTAATAAAGAAGAAAAATGTTTACGTCCCATAAAAAAATTCTCTTCATGTAAACATAAGTTTTTTTTTAATATTATGCTGTGCCCAAAGTAAAACAGTATTTCATTTACTGATGAGCTACCCCACTGAAATAAACAAAAATGAATAAATAGACATAGAAATGGAGTAAAATATATGAGATGCATCGCACATTGTAGACCTAAATATCAAAGCATTCTAGTGGGTTTTAATTTTAAGATGGAGATAATTCCCATCTTTAAATATCAATTACAAAAATAACCTATTCATGGTGAATCTTTGCAATACAAGCGCAATAACAATCCTTGTTTGCTCTCTATTTTTCCAGTCAGCATCACCGATCCCGCTCTTCTTTTTGGTCATATCCTACGTCAGTGCATTATATTTACTTGAGGACACAGCTAAACTAAAGTGCGTGTTCGTCCTCAAATGGAGTGCGACATGGCTGTTTACGATCAAGAGGGAGAAATAATATACCCCATGCATGACACAGTAGGAGATTGAACAATTCAAGTTGTCTGGAATTGATGTGTGCACCGATGCTTGCTAGCATTCAGAATTTGCCATCACCATGGTAAAGATGTTGATCTTCACATACATGGAGAGAGCAAAACATGTACTTTATTATTGATGACCTACATGTACATGTATATTATGATGACAAAACAAAGCGGAATAAGAACATGATAAATACAATCATGATAACAACATGTTTTCCTCAATGATTCTTTGCCAGGAAGGCTGTGATCAATTACATTTGCCATTTGCCAATCTGTAACCCCAATTAGTAAGTGATTCATCCAGTGCCTTCGTTTAATCTGCAATTTAGTCTCTTGTCCCGGATCCCGGGTCTGACCCAAGATAATTAGGGACCCTCCACACTGCCCATGAAAATATCATACTCTCGGCCCCAAGTCAAAGCTATCTATCTCCATGCATGACTGCCGCACAACTTTGCTGTACATGGGTACAGAGTGGATGTAATGTCTACTAACCAATGAGCCGGGCTTGGCAAACACTGATTTGGAAAAGAGGAACAGCTCGGCAGACTTCTAACCTTTCAACTTTTCAGGTTGATTTAGGATGGCAATATCAAACATTTGCTCAGTCCGCAGAGCAAATACTCTCAAGATTGCTACTCCATATCACGCATTGATCTGCATAATTTGACTGTTGTTCGCACATCCGTCTCTTGTCTGATTGCGTTGTCAACAAATAATGTTTCCAGAGAAAACGACATTACAGACCATTTCATGCTCTGATTCAATATCACATTTTCCATACAAACACATTGATGTTCTTTGTAATCGAGTAGTAAGGGGAAATATCTCAATCAAGGATGTAATGGTCAAAGGCAATGGGAATATATATAAATATAGGAAGGGTTATAATGTGATAATCATACAGTGATTTCAAGTTCATGCCTTCAGTTACTCATGAAAATAGTGAGAAAGAATAGTGAGAAAGAATGAGTGAGAAAAATTGGTGAGAAATAATCTGAATTTTTTTCCCAGAAAAATACATCCCTCTACATACTACCACACACAACTGATACACACTCAAACTTAACTACGTACTACTTTTATGAGGAAAAGGTGGAGTAGATTTTCATCCCTAAAGCAACAAATCAATTATCAAGTAAACCTTGATCAATGCTATCCATACCAAGAGGACATCAGGCTTCAAATTCCTTGCTTTACATACACAGGTCATTAAAAAAATAACCTACAAGCCAAGCATTAACGAACTTGCTAAAGGATTTGGGGCCTTGTGTTTTTTTTTCTTTTTCTGCCAGCATCTCACACCACACGTAGTACACATGGAGACGGCTCCCACCAATAATGAATTCAAGAAACCGCCGGCTGCTCGAGATGAAGGAGGGACGAGAGAGTAGGAGAGAGCGCCGCAGAGCCCGTTTTTAATTTGGCAAATGAAGGAAACCAGCATGAGTCACTAGAGCAGAGCGGGTCGGTCGAGGGAGGAAGCACAATCAGTGCGTTAACAAACAAGATCTTATGAAGGGGAGGTTAACAGCATGCCAGAGATACTGAGGCCTGTGTGCCATGCATTCCGGGTCCAGCTACCTCACTGATGAAAGATATTGTCAATGAATTCAACGAGGACCATTCACATAAAACATCATGTATTACTTGTATCAGTGTACGAGTTCAGTTGACTCGTAATGGAAAGGCGAATGATTATCGTTGAACAAGACACGTAGGTTCCTTTTTTAGGTTTACAATTCTCACAGCATAATTCTACATAAAATAACCTGAAAATTACATTAATTTTGTCTCTGACCCATTTATTCAATGAAGCAAAATAAACAAGTACACTGTACATACATGTACATGTATGCATCAACAGTGCACAGCAAAGGGTGGCCTGATATTTTTTTTTTAATTTGCATACAAATAAAATATCTGGTTTTTATGGCCGAGAGCAAGTCTGGTTCTGGAAACCAATTAAGGAAATGGTGATGAGAATGCTAGTGAAGGGATCTCCTAAACTGGTTTCCAAAATTGATTTAAAGGTCATCTCAACCCAAGATAAATGTTGATTTGAATAAAAAGAGAAAAATGAAAGTACAGGTAGCAAAACGCTGAAAATTTCATCAAAATCGGATGTAAAAAAAGAAAGTTATGACACTTTAAAAGCTTTGCTTAATTTTTCACAAAATAATAATATGCACAACTCAAATGAAACAGTCGATGATGTCCTTCACTCACTATTTCTTGTTTGAATTATACAATATTTCATTTTTTATAGTCAAGTCCACCATAGAAAAATATTGATTTGAATAAATAGAGAAAAATCAAAGTAGCAAAACGCTGAAAATTTCATCAAAATCGGATGTAAAAAAAGAAAGTTATGACACTTTAAAGTTTTGCTTAATTTTTCACAAAACAATAATATGCACAACTCAAATGAAACAGTCGATGATGTCCTTCACTCACTATTTCTTGTTTGAATTATACAATATTTCATTTTTTATAGTCAAGTCCACCATAGAAAAATATTGATTTGAATAAATAGAGAAAAATCAAAGTAGCAATACGCTAAAAATTTCATCAAAATCGGATGTAAAAAAAGAAAGTAATGACACCTTTAAGTTTTGCTTAATTTTTTTCACAAAATAGGGATATGCACAACTCAAATGAGACAGTCGATAATGGGTGATTTCAAGTTCGGTGTTCGGTGTTGGTGTTGAGAGCGTAAAAAGGCAGCTGAACCAAGCTCCAACACCGAGCTGGGTTCAGAGGAATGATACCGATTGCGTTATCGATAGCACATGACGTCACGCCTCTGCGCTGCTAAATCATCTCAACTTCACGCGAGAAGTCTCGACGACGAAAATGAAATCAGAGAGAAATGCATTAAATTCTCATCGTACAGAATACCAATGTTTTGATTAATTGAAGAATTCGAAAGAGTGAACATTATTCTTCATCAAAATATATACAGCTCAAATGATTTGGCCTCATCTTAACTGTAAAAGCTAATTTTACGGGGATGTTTCATCATGTTCGCCGCCTGTTCACGAGCTTGAGATTGCCAACACCAACACCGAACTTGAAATCATGATTTTCCCAATCCCTGGGGGTTGGTGTTGGTGAATGGGGATGAGAATGCTAGTAAAGGGATCTTCTAAACTGGTTTCCAAAATTGATTTTACGGAAACCAGTTCAAGAAAGTAGATGAGAACGTGGTTTTAATACATGTAGATCATGGCCTAACTCTGTGCCCAAAAATGTCAAAATTTGATGTCTTTTATGTTGTGCCTCAGTCGGCTTTCCATAGTTAAACCACAACTTAAGACCAGAGTTTAAATTCAACACAAAATATAGGCCATAGTGTTCAGACAGGGGGGGGGGGCAAACAGGCAACTTTGATATGTTAATAAACAAACAATATCATGCCTCAACTGTTAATGGAAAAAATGTCTGAAGTTGTGTGACTGTAACCATGACATCACAATGATATATGATTATGATCATGGACATTGCAACGAGTCAAATTCAATGATATGAGTCTGTCTGTCTGAAACTCAACAAACCTTATTTTGCATTGATTTTTTTAATGAATATGAATTGGGCAAATTTTTTTGTTGTAGCCAGGCAACAACATCAACAAAAAAATGCTACTGCTGCATTAATTTTGTTGCCTTGCATCCCATCGACTTTGTACACAAAATATTGCTAAGCTTTGCTAGCCTTCATTTCCTTGCTGTCTTCTTCTGGCCTATTTTCAAGGAAACTCATTTCTTTCAATGAAATCCTTTAGAAATTACAAAAGGTTTTTTTTTCTCAAGGGCTGTTATATGCTGACCATGAATACAAAGGCCTATACAGTCCATGTATGGAATGTGTACATTACAGTCACTGAGGCCCCTATTCAATATCTCAAATAAAGAGAAAGAAGAAGTCAGAAGCCATCAAATAACGAAGTGATCTCAATGGCAAATGAGTGACCAACGTATGACACATAGTATGAACTGGTACATGGCAACAAGCCTTGCGTTATTGATTACAGGTTAAGGTTCAATAATGTCTTGAGAGAGTCTAACTGCACAGTAATTCTGACATCATCGATATGATGATGAATCCTGATCATGAGTGACCCTTTTCAACGTTGATCTCCCTATGAACCAGACGGAAAAATTCTTAAGTAAGCCTACAGTTACTGTCAACCTGAACAGAAATAAGGTTGCACACAGATATAAACAAAAGAAATTGGGGGAGGGGGGGGGGGGCTCAATAACACAAAGAGAAGGCCTGCAAGAGGACAAGGAATTATTGTTGTTTGTGAGTGGGATGTGCGGGTGTGTTTGTTCTTTTTTTCTCTATTTTCTGGATCACATTTCTTAATTTCTTTCAGTGAATTGAAAAATGAATGCATTAATTTATGCATATGTTTATGAATTTCTTATTTTACTATTCACTGGAAGAAGCAATAAAAGAATACTTTTTAAAAAAAATGAGAAGGAAAAGTGAGAGCAAGAGTGAATTAGCATGGGGTTCCTACAACGACATGGGGCAAGGAGCAGAATGGAGTAGGTGAAGAAAATAATAGGACATAGGTGGTGAAAGGAAATAGCAGCTACAGAAGGGAGAAAATGTGAAAAGGTGGAGAAAAGAGGATGTGGATGAATCGAGAATTATGTAAACAGAAGGAAAGCAGAAAGAAGAGGGTGTTTGCTAGGCTGGGTGATAGATAGAACCTGAAATCTGGACATAAACATGTAAAATTAAATTGTAGAAGTACATGTACATATCTGCTTCATCTAGGCCTACATTTCTTTCCTGCATACACTTTAACCAATGTTGACACCCCCATACATGTATAGATGTATATTTTCTTGTTGATTTTATGACTATGTCCCAAATCAAACACTTCACAGTGATGGGTTTCCCATCAAATCCTTCTGCTATTTCCTTCGCAGTTTGCCCGTTTCCTGTTCAGCCACATTTTGATCAACACTCGGTCCACTCACATACTCCACACACTGTTATGGCATAACAAGCCCAACCAAACACTCCAATCTATTAGCTTCCCATCTTTTCCTGTACGTCACAATCCTGCATTTTCAATCACATCATACATGTATATTTCGTAAACAATTTAGAGAAATAGATCTTTTTATGGGAGCTGCAGGGTCAAATGACCCGGTCAAATGACCTCAGTAAATTATGGTCCTTGTTTACGGTTCCCACTGACTTCTGTGACGTTTATGCAACCCCCCCCCCACCCATTTCGAGATGGTGTCAAAGTGGATGTGTGAATGATAAGCTACATAGGCCTACATGTACTGTACATGTAAATGCCTACACTTGAACTTCACTTTTCATCCAATCATTGCCCCCCCCAAAAAAAAAAAATTAATAATTGTATATAAATGCATAAAGATCATTATGATCAACGATCACACCACAAACGCCTATTATTCTATGGAAACAATATAAAAAAATTGTACTTTTAATTACAGAGAAAAACTGATATTACATTAATGTTCAAGTCAAGGTACTTTCAGAGTACTGCTTCACCTTTTAAATTTCTAAAAGCTTTCTTCAAACCTTTCATTTACCCATTCATTCAATTCATATAATGATCTAACAGTCCAGTTATTTACTTTGTATACTGATATTCCAGAAACCAAAAGAGTATTGTGGTTTATTGCCATTTGTTCAATCTTTAACCATGAACTGGTAATCCCTATTTAATATTCAACCCCTTTATAATGCTTAACCCCCTCCCTGCCTAAAAAATAATAAATTAACAAATGTACATAAATTAATAAAAAAATAATTATATCAAAAAATAAATTTAGATAAATAATTCCTTCAAAATAAAAAAAGTATAAAAAAATTGTAGGCCTATTTAACTACATGTACATGGTACAGTAAATTCCTGGAGTGAAATACCAAGGAGGTAAAATGGGAGCTTTTATGGAAGCCAAGGATTAAATATGCTTGGATCAAGTCTCAACAGATAAAGAGATAAGCAGCTGTAAGTGCCCTCTAAATCCACTCACACCATCTATCATCCCCTATAAATGTGTAGGGCCTACATGAACCAGGATCTGGTCATTGCAAATGTCATGCAAAGGCAGTAATAATTACGGCCCTTTCACACGGTAAAAAATTGTAATTTGGATGATTCAAGTAAAACATAAGGCTAATGACAATTTTTTAGCACGTGTGAAACAAAACCAGAACATTATTAGAATCACCAACACTAATTACAATCACGAATTCAAATTCTACTCCGGAGGTGAATTCCAGTTAAGTTTCACTCAAATTACGGTAAAAATTTTTCACGTGAAAGGCTTGACCTCCAAAACATCTTTTTTTTGGGGGGCGGAGCTTACGTGACCTTTCAAGCACTTCCGTAGATAATACAATTGTCATGCTCTCATCGTAGTGTGTATTTGCGATGCAGTGCTTTGAATGACAAATCACCAGGGACACATACCGCCTTCGCTCGGAATTCAAATTCAAATCAGTTTTCGAGTGAACGTGTGAAAGGTCCGATGATTCTAAAGACGAATTGCATTCATTACAATAATTCAAGATTCACGTGTGAAAAGGCCCTAAGACATTTACAACTCCTACTTTCCACTCATAAACAAGTAGATACAGTCACACATGACTGGCATTTCCTGGAAGCTGCAGGGTCCATTTCTGACACATTTAATCTTAGGATTAGCAATAGGGGGGAGAGGTTCTTCTGATGTTGCCCCCCTCCCCCCCCTCCATTCAGACAGGAAAAAAAAAATACATTTTTTATGCATAATTGATATACATGTACATGTTCTATTAAAGTTCATTTTCATGATGCATTGCTGTGTTACGGCCTGGGGAAAATTACAATAGGGCTTGGCTCAGGGCATATGCGCCTCCAAAATGCCTTAAAGAGCCCTTGAAAACTAAAAATAAAGCCCCTGAAATTCCCATTGGGTCAAATGTAAACTTTAATACAAAAATTACAATGTTGCAAATTTGGACTGGTGAGCTCTAATGTTGCCCTGGAAATTTTTTTTTCCAGGTATCACTTCAAGCTTGACTAACCCCACCCCACCACCCCCCCCCCCCCCATAAAAAAACACATCAAATATTGCTATTCATACATGTAAGATTATTTATTTGACGCTATTAATTGTTGCCGTAGTGGATGTATGTTTTATTAATCAAGGGGGTGGGTAGGTTTTTGGGCCTACATGTACATGCTGTCAAAACCAGAAAATGCCTTCTGACCAGTATAAATTAGGCCTACAAGTATATGTAGGCCAACACCTGGTTGGATATCGATGGATAGAAAGGAAAGAATGGCCAGAAAGGAATACACAACTGACACCTACAATGTACTGAACAAACTGTGCAAGGCTACACTGGAGTTTACAAACAATTACACATTGTAGCTTGCGCACTGCACAGCAGCACAGTAATTGAACATATTTTATATTTACTGTGCATGACGAGGAAAAGGGGAAAAAGGGCAACGGTGTACCTGTTCAGTGCGCTTTCAGAATGATCAAAGACATGTATTACTATTTTCTATAAACAAAGAAATGACCTGTTATTGTCGTTGTTTTAATGATGCTTCAACAAGCTTGTGTCAAGTGTACCAATTGCTGCAGAGACCTACATGTACTATCACCAACATTCACAAGTTACACTATGGAAATTATGAAATTGCATATACTGTATATCGGTCCTCAATAATAGAAAACTAATATATTAGCCTTCACAATGTACATGTAGGTACTTTGTGTCTACTCTCCAGTTTTTTTTTAGCTCGATGTTAAGGATTCATATTGTTATGCCTACTGGAAAAAAAGAGAATTCACTGCCTTTTTGTGTTACAAAGTATGTTTATTTAAAAAGTACACAAAGCAACTTGTACTTCGCGCTACCGCTACCAGAATTCACATTTATATTGTATAGACAGATGGGTGTGGCTCTCTCGAAAAAATTCCTACATTCACAGTTAATAGCATTAGGGTGTGACACCATGTTATTTTAGAATACAAATATAAATCCAAACATCAACTGGATGTATTCACCAATCCCTGACATCTGATTACAAATGGCAGCTCAAGTATGCATCGGTTTCATTGATAGATTCTACACAACAATACTGGTATTTGCTTACAAGCTTGGGCAAACAATTTCACAACTTTTACAGCCCAATATTGTTGTGACCACTGTGCTTGAAAGAAACACTTTGCAGGTCACAAGCGATGAAATCTTGGAGGCCGTTCTCATTATGCTTTCTCAAACTAGTTTAATGGAAACCGATTCGGGGAAACCAGTTTGGAAGATCGCTTTGCTAGCGTTCCCACTTGATCACATGAAAGTGGTTTTCAAAATCACTTCACGTAAAGTGATCTTATTGCTATGGAAACGCTCTCAGTGAGGTGACACCTTTCGCGCCAAACCGCAGCGTAGGCATTCTACACCTGTCCTGTGGAGTAGCGCGCTCAAAATGTGCGAAGATCGCTTCCCGAAGAACAGTTGTGTCCTCACACTAAACCAGTTTAACTAGGCAAATCGATCTTGAAAACTACATCGCGAGGTGGTTTTCTGAACCGGTTTGGAAGCGATCCAAGATCGCTTCGACCGTTCTCACTACACGTTAAACTAGTTTCCACTAAAGAACTAGTTTTAGGAATGTAGTGAGAACGGTGTCAAAATCTCAGAAGAGTTCAGAGGAATGCACAACCTGCAACAATATAAATTGACCTTACATGACCTTTGAATAACCTCATGGACTTGACTACAACCATAGACTCAATTAGATATGTGTCAAACTTGTGAAATATCAGTGATGTTTATGTGATGGACTGGCACACAAGGTTCTTAGATCGCCAAATTCCCAGGCTCATCTGAGCTCATAGATCCAAAGGAAAGTAAAGTGGTCCTCAGTCCCAAATGTCTCTTAATTTATATCTAAATAAAAACTAAGCTACATGTACCCAATAGGTGTACATGTAATTGCAGCTGCCCTTGTACATGTTATTACATGTAGGAACAATGTATTCATGCAGGTCCCTTTGAACATAACCCGGTGGGTGTTTCATAAAATGGGAGCAAATTTATGAATGACGAGCTAAATCAATTACTACTAGTACTAATGAAAATGTGGGGTAGATCATTTTCCATAAGGGGTCACCAGTCATGCATAAAATAATTTGAAACTTATGAACAGAATTATGAACTGAAAGCGTTAAAGGCAGTTGCCTGGCTTTAGTGCTCACCTCAACTGACTTGATACCCTCTCAATACCTCTATACTAGTGGCAGTGGTTCTTACGCAAGTTTTCAACAATTGGCTTGCCCTTCTGAGGGCCACCCATAGTTAAATCTACAAAATTTACATTACATGACATATTTGACAGCTGTTAAAATGTGACCTCACAATATCTCAGGTTTCTCTTTTCAATGTTAATAAAAAAGGATCCTATAAGTATAATATGTGAATTTTTGAGAAATTGGTTAGACTTAGAGTTAGGCCATTTGTTTAGTTACTATGATATGATAAGAAAATGTATTTGCAAATGATACTTGTATTTCAAAACGACACCTAAGGATTCTTTTCATAAATAAAGATCATTTATTTATCCCAGTTACTCATTTTAGCATCGACTGACATTTTCAGAAGTCAATCAATCGGAATAAAGAAATACTGACAAATTTCTCATTCTGATGGTTCTTTCATTTAGTTTTTGATTCGACAAAATAGACTGAACCCCAAGACTACCTTGCATCAATATCATTCAGACTCTGATGCGTTTTGCCCCATCGCCACCAGTTAGTCATCGTTGCTCACAATAAACTTGGGCTAGGCAAAGAAAATGAAAAACGCACGAGGCCTGAATGCACTGAATGCAGCACTGTTAAATTGTTATTTTCTTTGGATGCTTAATTCCAGCATAAATGTATGAGTGCATGTTATCGTTAAAACTTAGCGAATGGCTTCGGGGTTCAAACCAAAGAGCTCACTCAGCCTTGGAAGTATTTTTGATGCTTGACACTTCCAAGTACATTAAAAGAGAGTGGGGCCAGTTTGAGACTGGATGGAGGTTGGATATTTTTTCTTCATTTACAGGATGACCTTTGTGCTGCTCTTATTCAATAGCTCTGTTGTTAGGGAATAAAGGCGCTGGAGGCATGAATCACGGAATAAGTTTTCATTTTTTGGTTCAACTTCAGTAGCTTATTTAGTTTTTGATGCTCAATTGGTCTGTAATTTACATGAAATGATGTTCAGACAATTTCAACCAGCCAGTATTTGTTCTGGTCAAAATGACCAATAAACAATACAAGAATGCAACAAACACATTATGGCTCTGTCACATTGTTCCGTGCAAGCCAGGGCCCCGTCTTACAAAGAGTTACAATTGATCCAATCAATCATAACTCTATGGAAATCCATCAGTGTCATAATTTTTTTCAACAGAAAATTTGCACAATGTCCTTTGTAAACAAAGAGAAGCATAGTGCATTTTCAAGACAATAAATGCATGAATATACATCATAGTTAGAAAATATCTGAACAAACATGCATAATAGATGTTGACGATGCTGGCCGTCCATAGTTGTGATTGATCGGATCAGTCGCAACTCTTTGTAAGACAGGGCCCTGGTGTGCGATGGGAAGATGTGACAGAGCCTTGACAAAGCCTTTTCGACATCTCCCTCAGAATTCTGCCCTTAACCAAAAAATGTTTAGCTAGAGGGAAAATGGGGATGAGCATGGAGCTACTAGCTCCATGGGTATGAAATAGTAAATCAAGTTAGGGGTTTAGGAAATTGATTTTTTTTTGCTTTCACTTACCTCCTCCCTGCATCATCTTGTAGAATTTGCTCTCTATGTGGAGCTGCGGGTGCTTTGTTTTTAAACATTCTAATTTGATTGCTACCTCCTCCCCGTTTGTAATGTTGGTACCTGCAAAGACAAAGATAGAAAACAAATGGTATAGACTTTCTTCCATTTATTAAAAAAGTGTTTGATTTCTTCCTTTTCTGTTTCCTAGAACAAAAACATACATCAATATAATTCCTCCATGATCATGCACTGTAATGATAATGAACAATGAAAATATATTATTGTCATAATTGACCTTTGTGACATATATATGCATCAAAAGGAATATAAATTGTAATCATGTAGGCCTACAACTAAACATTTCTTGTTTTCTCATCTTGTAAGTTGTTACATGCATTAATCAAACTTGAAGTATTTTTGCCAAGAAAATACACCATAGGTTGTATTCAAGTGGCCATTCTGTACCTTGAATCAGTATTCAAAGACATTTTCGGTCATACAAATACTTGTTCTAATAAGAACATGAAATAATAAAAAAGGGTGTGTTTTTTTTTTTAATTATGACCTTGACAACAAACGTTACTAAAATCACTTGCAAAATAATGAAAATCTCATTCATTATTCTGTCAGAATTCCCTCACACAAATTTAAAGCTAGCCGCATGCTAGTCGCTAGCTTGCGACTAGCTAGCGGATAGCTTAATAAGCTTGTAATAGGAATGCAGAGAAAAAAATTAAGCGATCTTTTAGCGAGCATGTACTGTTTGCTAGCTTAAAATCACTTATTAAGCAGGCCACCAGCTAGTCACTAGCGAGTTACTAGCATGCAGCACGCTACATTTCCGTAGGGAATGTCATAATTGGGGACTGCTCCCAGTCTTATGTGAATTTACATACTACTAGCTGACTTTCTGTATACTTCTAAGTCAAACTGTGCGGTATACTGCATAAAATGTGCAGGAAATTAATGTTGATGAAAAAAAAATCACCAGAATACTCTCCAGCACTTATCATGTTCTAAATCTGTGATTTTGATTGTAATTCATTCATGGTTTTCATTCTAGTTTCACGCAGGAAATCGCTTGAATGCACCCAAAGAAAATATTCCTGCTTCCTTCTTGTTGACAACAAATGTGTTGCAAAATAATTGCTATCTTGTTTTCTTTGTTTGCTTGAAGCCTTTGACTATTTTAAGAATGGATTCCACATAGCAAAGCACTCCCGTGCAGAAATTACTTCTGTGTATGCATGAAAACAAACAACATCTACAGTGGTAATGATCCATACGGATGATCATCATGCTTAATATTTTCAACATAGTTCAGTGTTTCATTCATAAGTATCCGAGAAATAAATCTGAGTTTCACATATTTCATGCATTCAGTATTTTTTTGTTGTTGTTCAGATCACATTTTGCATACGACAGAAAAAAATTCATTGTATGCAAGATCACCAAAATTTTGTGAATCATAGCGATGCATTATTTTAGAATTTCATAGGGTTCAGAAATGTTTAATACAGAACAGATTTGCATTAGAAAATTTATACAAAAAAATTAATAAAGCAGCGAAAAGAGAGTGCAGCAGCCATTGATTCTGGTCTTTAATAGAAAATATTAAATTGCTGATTTTACAATGGACAATATGGAGAGAAAGACGGTGTAGGGAGACTGCATACTGTCTGAAATTCCAGCTTAGAATCAGAATGTCTACAGACTTTAGAGAGAAAATCATCAGTTCTGAAGGCTGATCTTATAAGAGAATGAGACAGACCCAGATCACACTACAGCCGGAAAAGCAATCAGGTTTCTTTTTTTTTCATTTAACATGCTATCGACACGAAAAAGTGGGCTAGGCCTTGGCTTGCCTTCTGAAGTAAGGCACAATTTAGTCTTTGGACAGTATGAATTAGCATGTAAGTGGTAAGTACAGCGTTGATACAGTGTATGCATGGACCTGTGTACTGTCGAACGAGCGGCTGTTGAATAGACTCAAAAATCTTGTTTTTATATTCTAGTTTCCCCTTAAAGTTCAATTAACATGAATTAAATTAAGATTTCAATTTCCACATGTAGTTAGCACTTTCAAAAATCATGATTAGTACCATATGCATTTATACACAAAATATATTCCAAGTGAGATCCCTTGGTTGGTGAAATGTATTGCTTCCCAAATGACCCAATGAATGAAAATGTAAAAGACAATATTTGAAAAACTTGTTCAACGCTATTAAGAAATTAAGCTACATGTGCATGTATTAAATAATGGTTGTTTTAAATCCATACCTTATCATAATAAATGCAGCCAAGTCTCTCATTCAGACATCATATTCTCAGCCTGGGACGCTAATAATCTGACTACATATAGGAATATGATGATTTATATTTTTGTGCAATCCACAATATGTAATTTACCAGTGTGATATGAATTTATTTAATTTACCATGATCTATTATGAACCTTCTTTACACATTTTATTTATCTTATAACATTTTGCCAATGTTTACACATCAGAAGTACAATACACTTTATAGTCTACATGTAGTTAATGAATTATTTTTCCACCAGTAATACACTCGAACATGTACACATAGTAAATACATGTACATGAGGATAAAGATATACTCTATACGACATGTACAGTGTATACACTTTATTATTATGTCCATGAAGAAGCCAATTTGCTTCCCTATGGCTTGCAAGCAAGGAAGCAAGCAAGCAGTCTCCTGCGCACTGCTGATCAAAACACAGAACCCGGTTGGGCATAAATAAGCTGGTGATGTCATCTCGGTGCATGCATAACTGCACTTATCACTTTGCAATAGAGCACTGTGTGTCACGACTGCCTCTATTGCTGAGCATACAATGTACATACTCACAGTCGCACACTATACAATGCAAGCTAGTGCAATATGGGCGTGTGGATAAACATGGGTGTGGATACTGGTTAGGTCAGTTTTCCTGATTCTTTTCATGTTATACAAAGAAACATTTCGGATAAAGGTTAAAATCTGACTGAATGCCGTGTATTATTATTTGCCATTATACAACATGAACTTTTCTGAAGAATATTTCCAACAATGAAGATTGTTTCAACATGCAGAACATGTAAATGTGACACAATAACAATCAAATTATTTCCAAGAACTATTTTTATAAAATGTAGTCTTCCTATCCTGATTTTAACTTTAAAACTAGGGTAGATTACTTGATATCATAACACTGAAAAATACAAACGGGAAATTCGATTCTAAGCCTGCATAAGACTTCCTACAAACTTATTGATACAAAAAATATGTTGTTTGAAAAATATTTGTACTTATTCAAAAACTTGTTTGATCTTGCAAAATTAAGACATATTGGCCTATGTACATGTGGGCCTATAGAGCCTATTTCAATTCTATGGGTAAAAAAATGTGTTCAAGGACTACATGTACTACGTTTTTGTAATATTGTACATGTACTGTTCAATGTTACTCTAGTAAAATTCAGACTACTGACCCTTTATTAATGCTTTAGACATGCTTTTATCTTGTAGAAATTTGCATACATTTGTGTGTTCTTCAACAAAATATGTCAAATAAACATTTTGTAAAAAAGGCGTTTTTGGAAATGAAATGTATTAGCCATGCTAATGAAGCACATTTGTACTTTATTAAATACATGTAGTGCTAAAATGAATTATTACTTCTGCAGTAATTTGTTGGACCAAAGTTCGTTCATGAGTGTTTTTCATCTAAAAAAAATTTTATCAATTTTTCTGTTACATGAACGTGAAGTATCTGAATGCAAAAAAAAACCTCTTTGCAGGGGTTTTAGACTATCACTGCAAGTTTCTGAATAAAAACCAATGCCATATTTTTTTTTTTGCCGAGTTATTTGTCGTACGAACTTCACATGAATTCCTCCACGTATGAAAGATCATGCATGCACTTCCTGAAACAATAGCTAGCAGCTCTCAATGGGCACATCAATGACATGGTAGGGGATTCTTTAAAGATCATATAGGAGTTTCGATCTTGTGACAATGAGCCTTAGGAACCTGTTCATTACAACACCAATTGGGTTGCTCACTGAGATCAGGGACTGCTCACGTCCCTGCTGAGATCACAATAGTAATAGGCAAACAAAATAAAATAGGTGATACAATATATGATGAGCACATAAGGACCAAAGGCATTGCCTACATATGTGCAATGCAACATGGCTGCGGATGAACAACATGTATTCTTACTTTGATTTTTTTTTAAATATATTATTAATATGCAATGTGACTGTCCCTGTCATTGTAAATATGTACTTCATGTGTATTATGTGTTTGAGATGGGTGATTCAAGGAAAAGACCAAAGAAGACATGGAAGAAACAGGGGGGGGGGGATAAAGGTGATTGTGGCAAGTGTGAGGTGAAATCAGCCACCCTGTTACACGGGAACAAAACCAGACTTCGAACTTTGGACATCTACAACATCTGCCCCTCTTGTAAATCTTATCCTCTGCCCAAAATGAATTTCCTCACCCAAACCTATTAAAACCATATAGATCAATGTGAAATATCAATACACCATACAATAGAAACAAACGGACCATGCAGGCCTATGCAATGGCTTCTTTCCATACAATAAAGGATCAACCATCACAAAGCCACTTAATCCTCTTGTATGGTAAGCTGTCATTACATTCTCAATGAACTTCGCAGGGGGATTAACAGGTCAAGCTAACTGAACAGTCCTCACCTTGTACTGTACCAGTTGTGGAAAAGATCTAAAAATGAGTTCGAACTGAATCCAATGAAATTACCACCCAAGTGTTTGTATTATAAATAAAAAATATGAGCCAAATAGCTCTGGAAGAAAATGTGTACATGCAATTGCTGAGAAATGAGCAAAATAAGCACAGAATTCCACCAAATGTCTGGTATTTTTCAAATCAATATTAATACACTGTCCCACATAAGCTTTTCTGTGTTAGTGATTATCAGAATTACAATAAAGGATCATCCATCACAAAGCCACTTAATCCTCTTGTATGGTAAGCTGTCATTACATTAAAATGAACTTCGCAGGGGGATTAACAGGTCAAGCTAACTGAACAGTCCTCACCTTGTACTGTACCAGTTGTGGAAAAGATCTAAAAATGAGTTCGAACTGAATCCAATGAAATTACCACCCAAGTGTTTGTATTATAAATAAAAAATATGAGCCAAATAGCTCTTGAAGAAAATGTGTACATGCAATTGCTGAGAAATGAGCAAAATAAGCACAGAATTCCACCAAATGTCTGGTATTTTTCAAATCAATATTAATACACTGTCCCACATAAGCTTTTCTGTGTTAGTGATTATCAGAATTATCGAATTTGAGCTAAGATTTCATGATTTTACAAAGATAGGTTTACATCAATGTACCAGATCTTGATGTATGATAATATTTTGACAATCAACCTTGATTTTAAAAGACTTAATCATGAAATAATTGTTTGCTGCAACTTCTGTCTTTTACCTTTAACCACATTCATCCACATCATATCCACATCCTTCTTTGCAATTATGCATGAATTTAATATACACCCTTTGCAATAAATAATAATTTATAACAAAGAAAACAGGGGAAGAGAAAGAAGAACACAAGTGGCCTGATCATTTCCAGAAAGAACAATTACAAAGCACTAATTAATGCATGTTTGTGTAGGCCTGCCTATATATATAGGCCACTCTACATGTTGTAGACTCAAGTTAACTTGAAGTCTAGCGACAGTGATTTTCCGTTTTACCGGTAAATAAAACGAAGTTCCATTTGGTACATATACTTTTCATGTAAAAATTCATGGAATTCACCTTTGCGAAACGCAATTCAGGTTTTTGCTGTGTACATTTTGAGTGACAAAACGGAATTTCCATGTTTAGATCAAGTTGAAATGGAATTACAGATTTTCAGGAATGGAAAATACCATTTTTTTTTAAATGGAAAGTCACTGTCTCTTTGATGGGAGGGATGGAGGGGAGAGGAGAGGGGGGGGGGGTGCATGACAATGTGTATTCCAATCCAACAATCAAGTGTATTAACATGTAGGTCTGCAGTATAGAAGTGGAAATGTGATGGGTGCCAATCTGGCCAAGGTCAATATATTGCAACATAAAATCTTTAGACGCTAAAAAAAAAAACAGCAAATTTTGTTTTTGATGAAAACCTTTGACGTTCCGGATCCTATTTTCTTTCTTTACAAAGGTAATTGTCCACATTTTACACATCTACTGCTTATGTACACAAAATGGTGTGAAGCAAAAAGACTTAAAGCATAAATTACAAGATGGTCATATTTGTGATTTAAAAAAAAATGGAAGGAGTATAGCACATGAGGAGGAATCATAATGCTAAATCATACATGATCAGGATTGACATTTCCTGCATGATTTGAGGCACAGCAAGCCATTCCGCCTGATCACACCATTTTATCTTAAAGGAGAATGAAACCCTTGAAACCAGCTGAATCCATATCAAAGAGAAAAATCAAAGAAACATATTGTTGAAAGTTTGAGGAAGATTGAATGAATAATAAGAAAGTTATGAGCATTTGAATATTGAGATCACTAGTGCCATGTAGATCCTCCCAACGGCAATGCGACCAAGATCTGTGATATCACACACGTACAACTCCCTCATTACTTTAGTACTTATTTCACTTATATTCTCACTTTTATAGAGTCTATCACAAGGTGAGGTGTTCTCTTTATGAGATGACAAGTACAGAGGTTTCACAACATTATATCATTGATGAATCGCTTGTCATATGATTAGAATGAGCAAAAAGAGATGTTTTGGGGTATATTTTCAGTGTCCAAATGGGAGAGTTGTACGTGTGTGACATCACAGATCTTGGTCGTATTGCCAATGGGAGGATCTCCATAGCATTAGTGATCTCGACATTCAAATGCTCATAACTCTTTTATTGCTAGTCCTATTTTACTCAAAGTTTTGTTGATCTTATTCTTTGATTTTTCTGCTTTCACAAAAGCTAACTTGCTCCAAGAGTTTCATTCTCCTTTAATACCACAAACACAGACAATCAAGGATGTATTCCTGCTTCGTGGTAACATTTTTCATTAATTTACAAGTTTCAGCATTTTTCATAGGGTAATACATGTATGTTTTCAAGTATTGTTCAAACAAGGTTTTGTTTATAAATATAAAACTGACTGATATTTAGTTTACAACCAATTTATAAACAAAATAATAGCTAATTATCTTCCCGATGAGAATATTACTGGCTTGAATCTGGGTTCAGGAATGGTCTAAACTATGTGCAGTTGAATGAAGATCACCAATAATCTTTGGGGGCACAACCAGCACCTCATATCAAGTTTCTTTTTTTTTTTTAATGGAAACACTACATGTCGTAACTTGTACTATTAATGGTCCACAGTGAAAAAATATAGTTTGCGAATCAAGACTACCATGATTTTACAACAAAGTTTATTTCAACATCAAGTCATTGAGTACACAAAAACGCAGTGTATGATTCATATCCAGTTCACAGTCGGTTTGCACACACAACACTAACGATCTTTCACCTGTATTATCCTGAGACAAACAGACCCCATTAGGCATCTATGACTAATCTCAGAGTGCTGTGATTTTATCACAATAGGCAGCACTTGCTTATAATCACAATCAGAAAACAGCTTCAGGTGATGATATTCATACTTAAGCCCCCATCACACTTATTCCGAATCAAGCAGAATTGGCCTGAATGAAAGGACTATGTTTGACCACCAGTTGGTCATTTAAATCTACTTCGAACACCGTTCGAAAATATCCCTCGAATGTTTTGAACATGACCAAAACCTTCGGGACGGCCAAAAGAAATGACAGAAATATTTCGAATGCACTCAGAATGCAGTCAGGATATTTAGAATGCCCCTATAATGTCCAAGAACGTAGCACGAATTATCAATCTGACTCCATTGCGGTTCATTTTGACTAGTGTATGATGATACACCTGGTCAATTTACTGAATTTCAACTCCAGTTTGGTGAATTCATAAGTTCCTCCCAAAAATTTCTACATTTTTTAAATATTTTTTTCTTTCCAGCTTCTGCTTGATTCCTGCTGATTCCGAATAAGTGTGATGGGGGCTTTACAGAGGGCTCCTATTTAATATCAAAACACGATCGATCCAGAGACCTATTTCATGAAGCTTGTTTTAGTAATGACAATCTTTATCAAAGTCCATGATTTACATGATTTTAGTAGCATTTAACGGTTATGATTTACCTTGATTTCCCTTTTCAACATGACAATGAATGCTTGCTATCTCCTTGATTTCAAAGTATACAAGATTTTGTATTGATTATTTTCATTCTAATGTATCTGAATCTGTATTACTGCACCCATAGAAATTAACAAGTGCATTTAACCTATTAAAAAGTTTGGAAGCATTTTAATTCCCGGTAGTTTTCAATTTCGTCTGTCACTGATCATTTCACATGTACGGTAGGGTCTTTGCTTTCCGCCAAGGATTGCCTTCATGGATGTGTACAATACATGTAGGTAATCACTCAGATGACAAAGATTATACAGGTATACACAAACACAGGGACACAACGTGAACTGTAAGGGTAGCAACCATAACTTACCTAGGTAGATGTCTCCGAAGGAGCCACTGCCGATCTTGCGACCAAGCCGATACTTATTTCCAACTCTGAGCTCCATCCTTTGCAAAAGAGAAAATAAAGACAGAAAACAGTGTGAAAATTACAGGGTCAAAACAATCATTCAGGAGATCAATGCAATTACATACTACCTTTCTGGTAACTACCATACAGTAAAGGAAACTGTACATCTAACACTATCAAGGAACCATACCTGTATATTCTTTTCGCTTAGACATATGGCAGCCCTGTCTGATCCCCAATTATCTTGCAACTACCAGTGCAGACTATCCAGCAGAGATCTTTCTTGGTAAAGAGAGTATCACCGCACTATTAAACAGTGTACAGTAGCAGTGATTATTTTGAGATTTTGGGGAAATATACCCAAATTCAAAGTTCCTATCATGTTCGGAATGTGAAAAACTGTATCATGCTACCTTGACAAGAAGAATTTTACAATCGATAATTCACGATTTATGTCCAAAATGTAAGGTAAAAAAAGCTATTATTAAATGTGTGATCTCAACAATCTTTTTTTATTATTATTATGTATTTGTGTTTATTTTAGATGAGAACAAAACTGGATGAGAACAAAGTTCAAAATTGAGTCCAAATTTTGTCATTTTTGTGAAAACTTTTAGATTTCAATGTTTGTAAATCCACTATAAATAGAGGCCCCCAAAACATGGGTTGCCATCAGCAACATTCAACAAAATTACTCCCCTAGATTTACTGCTTCCATCCATACGAATCGTCAAGCATAATTAAATTCTTCTGAGAGATCTTCTTGGATGGTCACACTTTTGTAAGTGGCTCCAAGCTTTATGGATGACTTAGTGATTGGTGACGAATCATGATTTGCCATGAATTCACATACGATTAAACAGTTTGAACACCTATTAATGTACAAGCACAACGATCACCCAAAAAATCATCTTGTAAGTTTAACTACCAAAGGAATAACAACAGAGGCAACGTAACAGTCTGGGGATAATAGTTTGATTGTCGGGGGGGGGGGGGGTCCTCTCATCTTCAGAGACAGTCTCAATGACGATGGGGAAAAGTACACCTGAATGATCAATGATGAGGCTCTTCTAGCCATTAACCTTACACCAAGCTATCATCTAAGAGAATGGCCATTTCAACTTTTGACACATTATTCTGGTGGGCTCAAAATGATGCTCCAGCACACAGGAGCATATCGTCCGAGCAGCTCACTGAACTGTTAGAGAACACATAATCGGGCTGAACTGTTTGAAGAATGCCATGGCCAGCAAGGTCACTGGACATGACCCCTTTGGATATATTTTTCCTGTGAGGATACCTCAAGCGTAAGGTTTTTATGATCTTACCTGCCAATTTGGACAAGCTAGAAAGGCAAATATCAGCAGAGATCAATATCTCTAGAGAGTAAAAATCTTTCACTAACGTACATGCTTTACTCTGCACCGAGCCAGGGATTGCGTCCCATTCATGTGCGTGTACTGCGAAAAAAACTGAAATTTTAGCCCCGAGAATTCTGCTTTCCTTCAAAAAGATCTAGCCCTAAATCATGTAAATGGGTACCTCAAGTGATGTTCGTGCAGGCTCCACTTCACTACCGCTACACCTACCCGAACATCAATCAAGGTCCAAAACTCGCTCTGATACTTCGAGTGGCAAAGGTGGGAAAAAATGCAAATTTATTGTAAAAATCCTACACCAAAACTAGCTTAAAAAAGAATAAGGAAGTTAATTTCTTACTTTTCATCCTAATTTCACTACATATCCATCCTCCGGTTAGCCTCAAACTTTGTGATTTAGAGCCAGCATCGAGTTCCCCACACGTATAAATAATTCACTGCCGATTTCAAAACATCGCATGCACATGCACGAGGGTCCGAGCTCGGAGCCTCGCGCATGCGCAGTTTTTAAAATCGGCAGCAAAATATTTATACGCGTGAATTCGCAGCCGATTTCAAAACATCGCATGCACATGCACGAGACGAGGGTCCGAGCTCAGAGCCTCGCGCATGCAATGTTTTGAAATCGGCAGCGAATTATTTATACGTATGAGTAACTCGATGTTGGCTCTAAGTCACCAATTTTGATGCTAACAGGAGGATGGATATGGAGTGAAATTAGGATGTTGAAAAGTAAGAAATTAAG
Source organism: Lytechinus pictus (assembly GCF_037042905.1). Lineage (NCBI taxonomy): Eukaryota > Metazoa > Echinodermata > Echinoidea > Temnopleuroida > Toxopneustidae > Lytechinus > Lytechinus pictus. The sequence goes on along the minus strand of NC_087254.1, from coordinate 6,120,536 downwards.
CTTCTTATTCTTTTTAAGCTAGTTTCGGTGTAGAATTTTTATAATATGCATTTTTTCCCACCATTGCCACTCTGAGTATCAGAGCGAGTTTTGGTCCTTGAGGCCGAGGTTCAGGTAGGTGTAGCGATAGTGAAGTGGGTGGTGCCTGCATGAACATCACTTGAGGTAGTAAATGGGATACAATCTTCATTTCCTACATTTATACAATATTGATTCCATTTTTAAACAAAGAATTCATTAAAAAAAATATATATATCTTTAAATAAAGGGGAAGACTTGCCGCAACATTTACGTCTCCACCTTGTTATCTTTGCTTGGTCTTTCGCCAAGTTACAAAATGCACACCCTCTGATATGCACAAAAGCCAAAAGGAACTCTTCCCTCAAATCCTCAATATCATTCACACACAAAACAAATGGGCTTTTGACCTCAGTGAGACAAAATCCTGGTAGGGAATATGTAGGCCTATAGTCAACCAAAATTAAGTCAGTGAGAGTTTATTACAAAGCTAAGGACAAGGTATCGTTAAATTTAAAGTTTCAGACACCGTAGTCTACGATGGTAATTCTGCTTTGTTCTTGGTGTCTACTTTTTAAAAACCCTAATAATATTAGTTTGAACAGCAAGTCTCCAATTATTATTTTTTTAATTGCATGCTCTCCTTTCCTCCAATATTGTCAGACAGAATTCAGATCACGCCACGCCTCTAAAAAAAGTTACTGCCTGGCCCCTGTGCTTGACAAACTCAACTTCACAACGGTTAATTTCTCTTTCCCATTTTCAGTTTTCATTTTTTAACTCCTGTTTCATACAACCAAATCCCGATGTCCAACTGTTTATGAATTTCAAGTTCAAATAGCCTAGACTAGATTCTAGACTGAGTAACTTAACGAATAACGTTAATTTAAAGGGAAAAAAACAATGAATGAACTTGATCTGATGATTGATCAAGACAAGTTGATGAACACATTCAGTCATCACAAAAAAAACATAAACTTAACATTGAATAACATTAACCAGGTAAACAATCATCATTCATTATACAAATGATGCCGATGATTTCGAATAAACCAACATATAGACCCTATATCATGTATATCGTTCAGAATAGTACACATATGAGTGCTGTTAGTGTTAATTGTGCATTGGCAAATCAGTCTATCCAACTCTGTCTAGTGTAAACAGCTGGGTCATCTTCGTTGATTGTCGTCGTCGCTACAAGAAGAAAATGGACACAGCAACATAAACAACAAACTGCAATCTCTCATTAAAATATGAATCTTACCTTCACCACTTTACGAATCACAAAAATATACAACTATGCAAGTTTGACAAACATCTACGAGTGTCATGAATTGCTTGTTTCTCTGATTACTATTTGGTGAAGCTGGGGATGGTCCCGATTGTAGGAGGATCTTCAACTCCGGCTCGCCGGTTTCGCCATCTTTCGCAGAAGCCGATCGGGACGAAAACATGTAATGGTTTTTAACTGTAGCTGGCGCTAGACTTCTTGTCATGGAAAACATTTGCAAATAATTTATGTAAATAAAATGAATGCGTTTTCATTATTTTTTGTGTGTGTTCTTGTTGTTTTATTGTGGAATAACATTGATTTTTGTACATGTTTATATATATAGTTCGTTCTAATTATACAGTACACTGGTATCCTCTCTGACCAAAAATGTATTAATGAATCCATTTCTCATTACATACAATATTTGTGATATGATGAATACCAAATTGTGTCTTATCATCATCATCCGATGTAATTACTTTTTCTGAAATAAATACCATATTTAAATTTGAAACTTGCAAGATTATTACCAACCAATTCTAAATCCAAATATTTGTCACAGATAGCAAAAAACTTGAACATCAAAAACACAACCCCAAAACATAAAGTAAAACTAATTTTTTTTTTGAAAAATAAAGAAATGATTGGACACACATATTAAAAAAGGGACATCAAAAACATTTTGTTCTGATATTCTTGTAAACATCCCATGGACTTAAACTTCTGCTGTTTGATGCAAAGATATTGATGAAACATAAACCAAAAATCTGATAACTTTTGAAATTAAAGGCCATAAAAATTATGATGGGGTGATATGGGCAGGACTTTATCATCGGACCCCCTTATTGTGCGCTATATCACATGCATCTCTGTTCTTGTTGATTTCATATCTCTGTGGATAATATATTATATAGCCTACTGTGTATGTGTATCATGGGGGGGGGGGGGGCAGGGGAGGGCCAGGGTTCTCCCTATTTAAAAAAAAATAAATGTGTACAAAAATATTTGAAATTATATGATTGTGATATATTGCATGGCCATGCAAGCCCCTTTCACTATATTCAGCCCTTGTATTAATTATCACTGCCATGAATATCTATGATGTTCCCTTAAGTCGGGCACCAAAATTTTTAGCAAGGGAGTAATGGAAATATAATGGCCCCAATTATTGATCCCCGGCCGCCCCCCCCCCCCCCGTCAAAAAAAAGGGAAAAATAAAAAGAGAGGTCTCGACAGCCTTCTAATTAACTCTATCATTCCCTTACTAATTTTTGAATTGCTGATAAGAAAATTTTATTAGTCATATCCTATCACATATATGAATATTTTGGGGTCAGCTAGCTGTTCTCCATTTATGCATACAATTAAGTCATGTTACGGGACGAATTAAAATAAATGACATGAGTCAACAAAGAAAAACTTCTACTAAAACCGAAGTCAGAGGGTCGAATTATATATAAATAGGCCAATAGGCCTCATGCATGGCAAGCAACCATTAAATCATAATTTAAGAGGGCACTGAATTTCATGATTTCATCTATCTCTTTTTATTATTTGGTCTAGCTCTGCCCAATTAATCATTGAAAAAATATAGGTTAATTGTGTTGCAAAAGTCATATTGCATCCGATTTTCATAAAATGCTGGGAAAACTAGTCATCTAATTCTATAACTGCCTATCTATCTATCTATATATCTATCTATCTATATCCATCCGTCTTTTTATCTGTCGTTCAAGAAATCCAAAATGGCGCTGCCCATGAGAGCCTATGGATTGTCATCAAAACTGGAATCATGGCTTCCTCTGTGAGTATTAACTATTAAAAGTTATTATTGAATTACTGTGTTCGTATAATACGATTTTTCCACACTTTTTTATCATTTGAATGCGAGAAACAACTCTGTTACGATTTATTTTTATTCCTTCATCATGCAAAATCCTTTGTGTGGTCCCATAAGTTGACTTTTGTGTGTGTGTGTGTGATTGCCCATCATGAGTAACCTGCCCAAGATCGAAAAGTAACGCCAAATCCTGATGATTGTACTATCATATTACTCTGAATGCATAACAAGATATGTGTATGAAATTTTGTTACATTTCTTCCATGAATTCTTGCCAAAAGTGACTAAAAAAGTAAAAATGATGATATAATTAAGAAGTGAGTCAAGTCAGACTCAGAGTTTTAAATTAATTTAAAAAAAAATTAGTTCATTGTCATACAGAATTCATTCAAATTACTTTATAACCTTAGACTTGAGGACTCCATGATGATATTTTGTAATATTTTGACATATACTTCTTCATCATGGAGCCTTGAACCGCCTCCCATATATTATATGTATTAGAGACACATCAAAACAAAAATGGATTTCCCTAGGAAATCCATCTTTGTATGGTCAGTTCCCCCATGTCTGCGCGGTCTCCCAAGTCTGCGCACCCGCGTATCTGCGCGATTCTAGTAAAAGAAGATACGCAACGAGCATGAACTTTACACGTGCAATACATAGACGGGTATTCATAAAAAAATCCGACTCAAAATGGGGAAAAAATAATGAATTCAGGGCATTTCATGTGACGGCCTCAAAATACAGCCGTTCTCATCAAAATCCCCGAATCGTGTGCAAAGTGAATGAGTGCGCAGACATAGGGTACCATTTTTTTTTTCAATCTGAAAATGACTGCCCGAGGTTTTTTCAAGAAAATCCTATATTTTCTTTCATTTTTTAATGAGAAATTTGGTATACTTACTCTCAATAATATAAGGAACATTATTATCCAAAAGATTTTGTGAAATAAGAAGAAATTCATGTTAAATCTTAACTCAAATTGTTAGGTGCGCAGACTTAGGGCCCACCATCATACTTGTAGATAGAAATCTCGTACCGGTAAATATTTGTGATTTTATTTATTTTTACACCTTCATACGCCTAATTGGTGAATGAAAAGGTGAAAAATTGAAGGTTTCTTACCAGACCGATCTCGTGTAGATCCCTCGATCCGTTTGTCAACAAAGCAAATACAATAGGTCTAGGTCTGACCCTTGAACCGCTACGTTATGACGTACCTTCAATTAGCGATGTTACAAAATGCCGTTTTGAAGAACAATTTATAGATAAAAATTATTATTAACCGTTTCATACATCTGAGCAGGGCAACTTTGAAACATTGTTGCCTGCTTAAGACTGGGATCAAATGGCTGGTCAATAAAATTCCAATTGTTTATCCACGGGCCCAATTTATTCCCCGCTCAGGAAAGTCAATGAGAAAATGCATGGAAATGTAGCGGGCAATAAAAGGCAGCGCTAATCCGGGTATTCTACGCGTTTTTGTACGCGTCCTTGAACCGCGCAGTGCTATACGTCATAATGGTAATCAAGTTGAGACAATGCTAGATACTGCGTCCCCAGGTCAGGGACGCGTCATTTCAATTACGTCACAATGGGAAAGTTCAGTGGCCCAGTCGATCTGCTCAACATGAGAAACTATAGATTCTCAATAAAAAAAATTAAAATATCAAAATTTTAACGATTTTTGCTCTAGATGTCTGATTTGGTTAATAATAGCAATATTGAGTGGCCTGATGGGGGCGAAAGGACATATATCGCCCTCACTAAATTGATATCACCCTTGTCTACGACTCGGGCGATATAAATCTAGTTTGGGCGATATATGTCGTATCGCCCCGAGGCCAGTCAATATTGCTTTATTATTTAACAAATACTAAAATTTAATATGTGATTATGAACAATTATTTTCTTTTGTCATAAAGGCTTACCCAGGTGAGGTACAGTCGCTACAGACCAGCCTACGTTCCTCCTGTTGTCGACAGACAGTCATACGAGGATGGTTCCCTTCCACTTGACATCAGCACACCGGTCAAGGCGGCCGTAGGAGACATCACATCAGCCTTCACCTATGATCCATTGGTCCAGTAAGTTATCTCACTAAACCATCATAAGCAGTGGTTGGAGGAGAAAAGAATTTGGGATGGAATTGATGATATCAAGCCCAGCGTGCTTATATATTTTGATATGTCAGTATTCTTTATACGTCTCTTAGTCTCACACAATCTCACTCACCTCTTCTCTCCTTTCATCTCTCTCTCTTCCCTTGTCTCTTCCCCTCTCACTCCCACCTTCCCTGTCTCTCTACTCTTTCTGTCTTTCACTCTCTCTTTCCCCCTTTCTCTGTGAGATGCTTATACAGTAAAACAGCGATTAAAGCCAACTCTCATTCTCTAATTTAGTTCATTTTATAGTTGAGGGAAATGTTAGATTTTGAAGCAGCATACCATGCAAGGGTCAAGTGTACGAAAATAGTTATGAAGGAAATTCCTTTTATCTTACTATGTTTGCTTCCTGCACATAAAAAAGCTAATTTTTACCTTCCTTGTGTGTTGAAACTATAGGCCTATTTTATCAAGATTATTATTTCTCTTTTTTTTCCAGTAAATTTGTGAATGTGATGAACAAGAAGGGACAAAAGGAGACTGTTTCTAAGGTCATGGAGAAGGTGAGAATATATCAATTTTTGTTTCATTTGAGGGATTGACGATACACCAAGTTATTTGTTCATGTCATTATGCTGTACAGATTTTGATTGATCACATTCATGTCAGCTATGGACATTCAGTTGTATGGTTATTTGTCATTTAAAGTCCTTTACAGGCCTTACATTTTAATATTTTGGGGACACAAGGCCACTTTTCCATTGAGCATATTTCTATATCAAAGCATATTGGAAACATTTTTAAAGGGGCACATAAAATCTTCAAGGCCAGTGTGAGGGGCACTGATGCAAGTCAACAGGGCATCCACTTCCATGGCCTTCAATCACCTAGAATTAATGTAATTATATAAGCCCTGCTTTTAATTGGAGCACAGACAGGACTTGAATTCACAAAGTGGTTTAGGCAGATTTCATGAATTCAGTTAGCACATGCAATTATGTAACTTCTGAAAGATTCCATGGCGAAGAAGAATAGTGTAGTAGATTTCACGGTACACCATGTATCTTTCTTGGGCAAGTGTTGGTCCTGAAAAGGACCATCCAATCTCGACGTTTCGACAAGTGTGTTCTTGTCGTCTTCAGGAGAATGAGCAAAGTTTGTAAATTATACATGCAATTATGAAAGTCTAACAACAAGTGCATGATTTTGTCAAAGGGCTTCATGTGAATAGCAAACCAATTTTGTATAGATGACTTAAAGCTGTTTGGTAGTCTGATATCCCTTGTCTCATCCATTTGAGTCATCATGGTCTAGACTTTCAATCAGAAGGACATGGGTTCGAATCCCAGCCATGGCGTGTTTTCCTTCAGCAAGAAGTTTACCCACATTGTGCTGTACTCAACCCAGGTGAGGTGAATGGCTACCGGCAGGATTAATTCCTTGAATGCTCTGAGCACTGGAAGGTAGCTCGAGCTAAAGCTGGGGTAATGATAATAGTGCTTTTGGAAGAGATTATTTCCATATGGATGGCGCTATATAAATGCTTATTATTATTTTTATTATCCAGACCTTTGAAATCATCAAGTCGAAGCAGGTTGAGAAGTACAACAAGGCATCTGAGATGGATAAGTCCAGTCTAGAGACCAATCCGAGAGTCATCTTTACTAAGGCCATAGAGAACTGCAAGCCTTCCCTAGGTCTCGTTACTATCAAGCGAGGAGGCAAGAACTATCAGGTGAGTACAAAAGACATGGGCCCGTATTATGCAGTCCGATTTAACTTTAATACGGTATGGTCTAAACTGTGCTAAGATTATGGGAAGCCAAAAATGTCAACATTATGTATACATTATGTGGATCTTAAGTTAGCCGTGCTCTTTTCTCCTTCTTTAATGGTGAGGAAAACTCTTTCAGTTATTATTTCTAGACAGTTATGAATCATTTGAATGTCAGTGAGCTGATTGCATTGTCATCATCATCAATTTTCATTCCTATTTGGATGCCTCCGTCGACCTTAGATAGTTGCCAGAGGCATTGTGTTTCGGGCCCTCGGTCGGTCTGTCCGTCCTGTTTTTGTTCTAGATTAAATTTAGAAGGGGGTCAAAGGTAACAGAGCTTATTATTTTGAAGTATGAGAAGTTGGGTGTGTGTATATATATTCTTTATCTCCCCTTTCAGTGACATTGGCATAAAGTTTGACTGCACAGTCAAGAATCCATCTAACTGTTTGATATAAAATGCCTAAATGGTTATTCAAATAAGTTGAAGTGAAAATTTAGAATTGTTGCTACCATAAGGGGGGAGGGGTTGGTCAATTTAGTTCCTAAAAAAAATAATTTGTACCTCTGTTTTCGAGGAGAATGATCGTTTCCTCTACTCATTGTGATCACGATCATATCCCCTTTTCCCCTTTTTACGCCAGGTTCCATCACCTCTGAAGGATAATAGAAGACGGTTTCTCGCCATGAAATGGATAATACAGGAATGTGAGAAGAAACCACTCAAAATGCACATGCCAGAGAAACTAGCTCAAGAATTACTCGATGCATTTCATAATCAGGTATGTAAATGTGATACTAGTAGTCAAGACAATCAGGTTTTGTTTTATAAATTTGATGATGATGATAAGGCCTGGGACGAATACCCTTTTTGCTATTCAATTGTTCACTAGGGTAAACAATGGTTCAAATCTAGATTCCTGGAATATGAGAAATCACAAAAAAATTGACCTACTTACATGACCTACCAGTCAATCATATGAGCGAGCTAACTCAGTAGAGTGTCCCGGTACAGCGCCTAGGGTATGCTCATTTACATAGCTGAATGGTGATGAATGTCATTGTTCATTCATTAAATTTTAGCACATATTCCATTTATCTTGCACTTCGTTGTCAAATATGAAATATTATAACGATGTACTTTCAATTGAATTTCTCAAATCAGTAATCAACATTTGGCGATCATTTGATTAGTGTAAAAAGTAGTATTTAATTGCTGATTGAATTCATTGATTGAGTTTTACTCCCAGGCCTACTATATATATATATATATAAATCAAAGAGTTCTGCGTCGGCGTCATAATGTAGAAACAAAAGAAGACTTAAGAAAAACGCCGTGAGGAGACATAATCTTCCAAATTTTCGGTCATAGACCTTCTTCAGGGATGATTATATTATCCAAAACAGGTTGCACTATTTGGTGATGATACCAACACGCAATAAATACAATGCACAACAACATAACGCTACAGGTGCATTGTTAGAAGATATTGTGACGTAATGAGTAAAGTCCAGGCAACTATTATGACGTAGAGCTAAAATGGCGAAAGAGCCTATCGATTCATCTGTAAGAAAGAAGAGTTCACTTCAGGATATATATATGATTAATGAAACATTTTCTTTGTTCTTTCTGCTGTGGTTACAGGGCAATGTAGTGAAGAGGAAACATGATCTCCACAGGCAGTGTGAAGCAAACAGAGCGTATGCACACTTCAGATGGTGGTGATACACACCACACCTGACGAAGAAACAAAGTATGAACTTTTGCTTCAATGTAAAGAGGATGGACCTCAAGACATTTGCAATGATCCATGGAATTTTGCAAGAAGATGGCGTTCAAAAGCGATTTTGGAATGTGACAGTGTCAAAGAGACTGGAATCAATCTTTGAGGATCAGTTTCAGAAGTGAATAACAGAACCGCTTTTTAAATGTTGGAGGTATTCAAGACTGGAGGTGTCTGCATGCTTATTGAACATTCATCGGAAACCCTGGGTGGAAGTCGATTATTTTGGAGATGCTTAGGAGTTGTAATGCTTAAACTTTGGGTGAATTTACCAGAATAGCCCTCTAACTAATCATTGATAACACAGGGCTCCCAGCCCGTCAGAGAAATCAGGGAAAATTATTTTACTTTTTTCCAGTCAGGGGAAAATTAGGGAATTTGATAAAAAATACTTCAAATCAGGGAAGAATGCCTCAAAGGAGGGAAAAATCAGGGAATTTTGATCGGCCCAAAAGTCGAAAGCACGGTAGTCAGACAGACTCTGTTATATTTTATTGCATATCCAAACAACATCCATTGAATGACTGGTTATGGTGGTACTAATAAGGTTTACATTATTGATTTTATACTGAAAATACATATAATTCACTTCAACAACTTAGAAAAGATGCAAAAGTGGGAATGGGTTTAAATGATTATCAGGGAATTTTGAAACTTCATCAGGGAAAAATCAAGGAAAAATCAGGGAATTTTGTTCTCTTGAAAAGCTGGGAGCCCTGTAACATTATTAACATTTACATTATACTGTATTTATTTATTCATTCAAGGGTCATAGAACTGAGAGAAGGTAGGTGGGGGCTTCAACCCACCCACCCCCCCCCCCACTTTTTTCAATAAACGTTTAAAAACTGATAAAAATTACTGTGATTGGGTTTTGGAATGTACATTTGGGAAGTTTGAATTAGTCTTCTGTCATTGACTTTGATTTAAAACCCCAAACTATGACAAATGATGAAATGGATGAATCATCCTTGTCTGATGGAGAAGACATTTAATCCACCAATGCATCTTATCGAAAGATAATGAATTTTAAAATATAGCATGCATGATAATGATTAAGATTCCGCATTTCCCTGAAACCAATGACTTTTTTTTCATAACATAGTGCATACATAATTGCGAAATTGTGTAAAGAGGTAGATTTTACATATGAAAAGTACATCATGGTTTCATATCATTTAAGGAAAAAAAGTTTTAATCCATTGTACAGTATTATGTAACTAAAGTATCACTTGATTCCTGTAAGTTTTCAGCGAGAGGGAAAAGAGGAATTCACAGAACGCAGATACAAGATAAGTTTATCTTGTATCAATGAAGTGGTGAATGAAAAAATGTTTATAATGACTTTGAAAATATTAAAATGTATTAAAAATAATCTAAAACGTGCTTGTCTGCGATGTTTTGTTTCTTGTGCTGATGTAATTGTGAATTTAGAAATAGAGATCGGGGGCCTGTTTGGAAGAACGCAGAATTTCATGGAAAACTCAGTTTTTGAGGCCATGAAATGATAGAATTTCAAAAAATACAGTAAAAACATGAATTATTTTCAGTTTATTGCTAATTTTCATGTTAGAGTTAAGAGTCAGTGTTGCAATGAGTAAAACAAATTGAGAGGACAGAACATGGTGTACAGTAGGAGATCTATAGACAGAGCAAGCAAAAATTGCCAAAACTAAACCTGTTTAAAAATGAAAATCCAATTTTGTGACAGATTTAAAATACAAAAAATAATTTCTAATTTTTACTCTTTTTCCTTTTAATTCTTGTGTTTCTTGGTCATGAAACTTTGGGGGAAGCCCCCTCCCTCATCTATGACAGTGTTAAAAAAGGGCATTGTGAGAAAATATATACTTCCAGCTGTATATAATTTGTGTTCAAAATGAAAAGTTCAACACAATGAACAATGGAAATTACACTCTATAGAGAAAGAAAATTAAATTATGACACATGTTGACCTGAAATTCACTTATCAAAGTATATTAGATGTACAAATGTATTTTATAAGAATAATTTGGCAAATATGAAAAATTAAAACATTTACGGTAATCTTTTTAATAACCTTGGTTTAAATAAAGAGAGAAGTATTGGGTTGAGTCAAAACATATATTCATTCGGGTAGGGGGAAATTTGACTGTGAGAGGATATGGATGAATACTACCCATACTCACTTACATACCGACTTTGCATAACTCAAATGACAAAAACAGACAAGTAACACAATCTATTGACAATTATCGGTATTCTATTTTAATCTTGCATAAATCTTTTGAATATACATGCTGACGTCACACACAAGGTTGAGGCAATACATTCTAGGATAATTCTGACATAACCAATAATGCTCAAACTGCAGCAGGAGCACCGAGTGTACAAAATTCATAACATCGTATGGGTAAAACAGGATTTTTTTTAAAGGGGGGGGGGGGGGTTCAAGCTGAATGAAATGTTGACAAAAAAAGAAAAGGTCTTCACCACCAATTTTATGCCATTTCCTACCCCCCCCCAAAAAAAAAAAAATGACAAGCAACAAAAATTAAAAGGTCTTTAAAAAAATAGAGGGAGTTGGGTATCAACAAATTTAAGGGGGGTTGAACCCCTGTAACCACCCCCTGCGTACGCTACTGGCAGGTACAACAATTTTAATTCTCTAAAACTCTAGGTATTTTTTTAAGTACATAGAAACAATAAATTAGATAAAACTCTTATTTACAAGACTACAAGTTAGTGCATGGCACAATCTATCTGAGAATTTTTGAAAATTCATTCCAAAGAGTGACAAGGATGTGACATTTGCACCATAAATCATAAAACAGACCCACAATTAAACAAAATATGACCAATACAATGTAAGAAAATAAACACTTGTTAGGGGTTTCTCTTTTAGAAGCCATTTTTAAATGTTTACTAAACACAATAGATGCAAGCTCCTACTATCCTTCACAATTTGCACATTAAGTATTAGGGCATGGTTCTGTGGAAAGGTCTTTATGATAGAAAATTAAGTGTACATATATTTTTCTTGCAAAAAGCAGTATAATTCTATCAAAGTGGAGCAAAATTCACCACTTCCGATTCACATTACATACAAACCACCACTACATATTGATACAAATCTTGTTAAGTTATGTTCGGCAAAGGCACTACTTATTTATTGATTTATTTAATGTGCATCTCAGTTTTACTTCATTATAAAAATTTACTGAAATTATTATTTCATCCTTAATGTATTCACTTCAACCCATTGAGGCACAGGGCTTTCATGACGTCTTTATTCATCATATTTCACTCTTCAAATTGGCAGCAATTATCATTTCCTCTCTTCTTCTTTGAAATAATCTACTTTCTTCACAATTCTGGATAAATTTGTTGTCATGTGTAGTTTGAAAATCAAACATTAATGTCTAACAATTATTTTTATTGGCAATCACTACAAACTTTTTGAAGAAATTGGCCACTTTGCATCAATGAATTCATGTATAATCCATGTTTCCATTGTGTTGTCAATTCTGAAAGTTAGTGAAAAGAAAAAGTGGAGCAAAATTCACTATTTCATTTTTGTTTTACAAACCACTACTAATTGTTACAGATCTTACAAACTTATGTTTGACAATTGCACTCCTTATGATCTATCTAGTGTGCATCTCAATTTTACTTCATTACAAAAAAAAATACTGAAAATATTATTTCATTGAAATTAACTTTAAACTGCTCTCAGCAAAAATAGAACATGTTAATCAAATAATTTACTACTATTATTTATTTCCAAAAAGACTGGCCATGACATCTACAAACAAGCAGGTTCCTAGGTCATAAAGACGTTATAATAACAAATGCAGTTTCTATAACAAGTTTATGATCAGCCAATCAAATCAAATGATTTCAGTAGCTTTTAACTGTTATTGCAAATTTGTTATTATAACAAGTTTATGAAACGGGCCCCCCAGATCATGTACAACACAATGATTCTCACATCAACAAACATGAACATATATATATAGAGAGAGAGAGCCCAAGACAATGCGTATTTGCCAGTATTTACAATAAAACGAAAACTACAGATACAACTCTTACAAAATGTTCCTAAAAAACAAACTATTGCACATTTTTTCAAGTTTCGTCGAAAAATATCCATAAAAATGTACCTTTCCACTTAAAGGTGATCCTTTTTGATATGTAGAGGTATTTGTTTTGGGGTTGAGAAGAAAATAATGTGGAAGAAATAGAGAGAATAAAATGGAGATGAAACGAAGGGATAATATAAAACGAATAAGTGCTAATGGAAAACTTTTAATTCGACAAAAAAGTAAGTACACAGATAGAATAGAAATTGGGTATAATGGATTCTTGCCACCAAACATACATTGCCACTAGCCAAAGCCCTTCCTCCTATAATTTTTGTTTTGGAACTTGATATAACGATGGTATTGTGACTTTCCAAAGGCCTGTTTCAATAAAACTTATGGTTATCATAACTTTGCCATTATAGCAACTTTCATGGAAACCTCAATTTCCCTTTAGCTGCTGTTCCCTGCTGTAAGGGGATTTGATATTGAATATCAGTGCAATACGTGTATGGCCTGCTGGCTAAATGCGCAATGCTGCCCTAGATATCATGCGCGCTTGTGGGATTTTGCTCTTGGCTTTCAATATATTTGCTCCTTTTTCATAGAGTAATGCAGGGAAAAATTCTGAGGCATTGTACAACACGAATGCGAAATGTCATGCACCCCCCCCCTCTCCTCTCCCCTCCATCCCTCCCATCAAAGAGACAGTGACTTTCCATTAAAAAAAAATTGTCTTTTCCGTTTCTGAAAATCTGTAATTCCATTTCAACTTGATCTAAATATGGAAATTCCGTTTTGTCACTGAAAATGTACACAGCAAAAACCTGAATTCCGTTTCGCAAAGATGAATTCCATGAATTTTTACATGAAAAGTACATGAACCAAAGGGAACTTCGTTTTATTTACCGGTAAAACGGAAAATCACTGTCGCTAGACTTCAAGTTAACTTGAGTCTACAACATGTAGAGTGGCCGATATATAGGCAGGCCTACACAGACATGCATTAAATAATGCTTTGTAATTGTTCTTTCTGGAAATGATCAGGCGGCTAGTGTTCTTTCTCTCTTCCGATGTTTTCTTTGTTAGAAATCATTATTATTGCGAAGGGTGCGTAAAAATTAATTCATGCATAAATTGCAAAGAAGGATTTGGATATGATGTGGATGAATGTGGTTAAAGGTAAAAGACAGTTCGTGCAACATTTCGCATTCGGTGAAAGAGACACTCTATTCAATGAGGCGTTAGCCGAGTTGAATAGAGCATCTTTCTTTCACCACATGCGAAATCTCGCACCATCGCACTCATGTCTATTCCCTATTTGTATACTGAATCATGCAAAGTGGAGGGAAGGGGTGGGGCTACGATTGCCGCGAGTTTGCGTTGAATCTGGCTACCCTTTTTCAATAGGACAAAACCAGATTTACGTATTTTAAACTCCTGGCTGACTGATCATTAGCAGAAACAAAAACAAATACATATCTAAATGACAGAACATAATTTTGTATTAAACAGGAGACAACAAAATATACTTTTCATAACAAAAATAAATACATATTACACATAATAAATCAAATATTTATTTGAATACAATCTATTCATCAGGAAATAAACTTTGGGGATATTTTGGAATAATTTACAATGGTTGATAAGTTATCACCGGGGAGTGTTTCACAAAGATTTAAGTGTGACTAAGAGTCACACTTAAATTCAGTTGCATGGGATATGAAACGAATCACCTCATTGGTCAAATAATGCTTAGATGACACGCACTACTCAGACCTGCCAACCAGTACGTTTTAGCCGTATTTAGTACGTTTTTGCAACCAAAATACGGCAGTACGTTTTTTCTTTGAAAAATACGTTTTTTGTAATAAAAAAATCGTAATTTATTGAGAAAAATAATCTCTATATGTCTCTATTTCATAAAACGTACACAAATATGGTTTTTAGATCAATGTAATTTCAGGTAACTTTTTTTTTCAATCATTTTGTTAAAACCAGGGTGAAGATATACACATGTTTTAATTTTTTTTTTCATCTGCAAGAGCAGTGCGCATTTTAGGTTGCATGCAGCTTGAGCGCCGCGATGAGCGAGTGCGCCAAGCATTTTATTATGAAATACACTTTTTTTGGGAGAAATACAGTTTTTTATATCACAGAATACAGTTTTTCATTCCCAGAGGTTGGCAGGTCTGACTACTGTGTAGTCTTCAATGAGGTTACGTGTTAGAAACCATTTGTGCTTTTTCATTAAGCATGACTTTAAGTTACACTAAGCTCTTTGTGAAACTTCCCCCAGTATATATATAATCTTGGTAGAAACTCTGCATAGCTGAACAGGTTCAGAATGGGGAGTTCATCCCAAGTTTGGTTCCGAACTGAAGTTTGGTCCTCTTCTGCCATCTCACAAAAACTCTGAAAAATAAAAAAAATTATTATAACAGTAAATATTGAGATTTTAGGGTGTGATAGCAGCATCTATAAAATGTAAGCAATGAATTTGAGTTTTTACTGTTCCTTATAATTCAGTTTATTTATTTTGCACCAAAAAGACTTCCAAGAGCAAAGTAATGTGTTAACAGCTTGATGAAAAATGTATTAACCCTTTGCGCAATCTGATGTTGCAATCTTGCACATTCGTATAATCAAATTCAACAATCGTAAAATAATCATTTTTTTCCCCTACCTTCAAATTAGATAAGCTAATAAAAGGCAGTAGTTCTTGGATAATATCTATATAATAATAATAAGTATAATTGGTAAAATATGGAAATCTTGCATTAAAGAAAATAAAATGGAAACAATTGTAATTATTTTCCCCAAAAATTTAATTTAGTGTGCAATGAAACAATTTGCCCCCCACTCCTACTCCATTGTCTCAACGCCCCTTCCTCTGTCTGTCCCTCCCCCTGTCTGTTTGTCTGTCTGTCTCCATTTCTCTCTCTCTCTATCTACCTCTCAATCTCCTTCCATACCAGTCTCTGCCTGGTGTCCTATCCCATGTTATCACCTTTTCCATCTGTCCATCCAAAATTCCTTCAACAGCCATCCCACCCCCTTATTCACATTTCATCCATCTATCTTTCATATCTTCATCAGGGCCCCGTCTTACAAAGAGTTAAGATTGATCCAATCAATCTCAAATGTATGGAAAACCATCCATAACATAATTTTTCTACAAGAAATTTGCACAATCTCCTTAGTAAACAATGAGAATCACACTGAATCTCCTACAGAACGATGTATGTATGAATATATACCCTGTCTAGAAAATGTTTTGAACAAATTTGCATTTTAGATGTTGACGTTGCTGGACATCCATAGTTGTGGTTGATCGGATCCATCGCAATTCTTTGAAAGACGGGGCCCTGGATATTATATCACATTTTCAAATACTAGGATATCAAATCACTTACTGTATCTCATACTGTTTGACAGCTTCACAGATAAACAGTTCAACCAAAGGCCACAGGAAACCGATCAGCCAGACCTCAAGAGGGATATCCTCAAGGCTGGAAGGCATCCCCGTTGCAGCATCCGCTCTACCCCATAGACTCATATCTATTGCAAAGAACACTATCTCCAGTATAAACCTGTACAGGATGAGACATAGGAGGAGATTTGTCATTTGGGTGGTTTCATGAAACATTCAAACCTCTTTTTGTGCATCCGGCCCCCGTGATTCTCTACTCTTGATCTAAAAAGACTCACATGGTAAAATTCTTAAGCATCAAAGAAAAAGTTTTTTTTTTTAAAGGTTTGGGGAATTTAAGTACTCAACATGCCATGTTGTTCATAAAAATGTAATTACAATAAACAAGTGTCAAGTTTATTAACAATTTGCAGACTGATTGATTTTGCATATAACACATGTTTTCCATAGACTCAGCCAGCATATATGTGGGCATAGTCTCCATCGGGTTAAATTCCATTGCTTTGTAATTGGTCTCATTTATAAATAATACCTCAGAAATGCAAGTATCAATATTTCAAAAGACTTAATCAGGCCTCCAGTCTTAACAACTATGAGTATCTCATCTTCCCCAACTAAAAATAAATTTTGGACATGGGAAGGTCATTCTGATTTAATTAGTTGATAATTTAGATATCTACTCAAAAGAATAAGTCTTAATACTAAATAGGTTCATTATTGCGGACTGAAATAATCGCTAGAGGGTATTCATTTGTCTCACAATCTACTATGGTCAACAAGGAAATTCGTGATCACTCTAGCAAAAAGTGTTCACTACCTTTCTAGGAAATTCGTGATCACTCTCGCAAAAAGTGTTCACTAGCTTACAACTTCACGAGCTTTCGAGTGCCGCTGCAACTCTTTATCAAGTGACGAAAATTATCTGATAACGTAGTCTATTTATACCAATCCCCAGGACCAAATAAGTCCCCAGAATAAGTCTTCTTTACTCACAAAGCACAGACTACTCCACACCATAAGTGGTTCCGGAATGGCGGTTTCCTCCACATCGGTTGTAAGGAATGAACAAAACTAGCTGATGATGTAACTGGAAGAAAACAAGGATACAAATATGAAAAGGTGGAATAAGTGCAGGGAAAATGGAGATAGAAATTGACTTTTTAAAGTGGAAAGAAGAGAGAGGTCGTGTGTTCCAATAATACACTGTGGCGTAGCGTCCTTTGACAAGGCGCTTATCCACACTATGCCACTCTCATCCCAGGTTCTAATTGGGTACACGGTACGATTCAAAGTGCATGTATTGTAGTATGTATTGAGTCTTGGAACTCTTCATGGAATGCTCCCCAGGAGGGGGGGCGGGGGGGTGGGGGGGGGGGAGAAAGTGCATATATTGTATACGGGTATACCAGGATCGATTGATTGGGGTAATAAAAAATCTGTCAAGTTCTAATACAGACGTGATTCCAATGTATTAGGCACTAAATCAAACTTGAATATTGCTATTATTATCATTATGGGATGGTATATTACTTACTGAAATAAAATGTAAGAAGGAATGCTTGAATATTTTGTGCCAGTACATGATGTGATGAAAGTTCATCTCGCCATCCATTCCATGATGAGGTCAAGTTTCTGAAAAAGTTGTAAAGAAGATAGAAAAGGGAAAAGAATTGACAGTGAAAGGTTATAGACTGAAAATTCATCATACCAGGGGACTGTTTCACAAAGCTCATCGTTAGTAAGAATTATAATTTTTTTTTTTTTTTTTTTTGGGGGGGGGGCTGTTTCACAAAGATTTAGGTATGACCTAGTAGCGTGCGGTCTAGAAGGCACGACCGCATTGGTCCGATCATGCCAAGATAATACACTATACTGCGTACTGATCGATAAGATTGCGCATTGCATATCATGTATACATCAGCATTTAAGTGTGACTCTAAGTCATATTTAACTCTTTGTGAAACACCCCCCTGATGAACTTCCTTTTCCTGGAGGCATTTTGCAAAGATTTAAGTGTGACTAAAAGTCTTAAATTCACAATTACATGCAGTATAAAATGCACCACTGTATTGGTCACATTGTGCTCAGGTGACACATGGGCAATTCCCTAAAATATGTACGTCCGACCCCCTATTTGTGGGACCTTTATGAAATTTTCTGTCTCTGATTTGTGGTTCTTTTGAAAGTCTGTAGTGCTCTCAAATGACCATGACTCGGTCAGTTTATGAAGTGAAAAAATACTTGAGAAAAATGGGGGTCGGACGTAGAAAAAGGTTGATTAATTTATGGAATTGCCCACATGTTACTGTGCATCCATCGATGAGATTGCGTGTTAAATATAATGTGTGCATTGACACTTATGCATGACTTTGTAGGCAAAAGATAGCAGTTGCAGCAAAGAATTATTTAATGAGAAAGTCTTTAAAATCAAGATTAATTGTCACCATATTATCATAGATCTAGTACACTAATGTAAACTAATCTTTGTCGGTAAAGTGTCTGCCCGTCGAACCAAAGATCGTGGGTTCAAGTCCACCCCAGGCGGATGACTGAAGCCAGTGCGTTGTGTGTAAACGTCTCTCCCCTGTTTCATAGATGCAGGCTATATTACAGTGGAAAACACTCCATCCCTCGGATAGGACGTTAAATGGAGGCCCCGTGTAGAGGAGAGTCACCACCTTTGCACGTTAAGAACCCACTGCACTATTCGTATAAGAGTAGGGGGAAACCCTGGTGTAGTGGTCCACCTGCATCCCCCCAATCAGTTATATCGGGAGGAGAGATCTGCGGGTCACAGTTCTGTGTGCGCGCCCTTCTTGTCGACCAAGATTGGCTGGCTCCTCCAAAAAAATGCGCCTTTGAATGTCTTTGACAGATATATAGCGCTATACAAATGCTGTGCATCATCATCTTTGTGAAATCATGAAATCTTAACTCAAAACCGATAATTCTGATGATCACTAACATAGAAAAACATATGTAGGACAGTGTATTAACCCTTTAGCACCTGAACCGCCCGAGACCGCCCTTCCTATTACACACTGAACCGCCCTTAACCGTCCGTACGTTTTCTTTGCGCTATAGTATCTCTTGTCCATGATTTACCGTGGTAATATTGCGTGTGCATACCGTATAGGTTGGCTGCTACATAGATCTGCATAGAAAAGTGTATGCTCCTATTGAGTATAATAGAGAAAAACCGATTGACATGCATCGGTGTGTAGCAAGTTCCAGACTGTTGCGCAGTCGATCTCAGCAAAGATGGCTGCGTCCATGTCTCGGAAAACCACTTACTTCGCCGAAGAAGCTCAGGCCTTGCTATATGTTCATCAAAACGTTGGATATCACACAGAGTGACATCTAGATGTGAGTTGGAATTAATTTTTGACATATTTGATCCAAGATTTGGCGAAAACTTTAGTATTCTGTCAGTGATACTTTACATTTTTTTGAAGGCGTGGGACTGGGGCGGCTGAAACCCGAACTTTTGTGTTTTTTTCTTCTCGCTCTGCAAACGATTGTCAAAGGTCAATATTCGTATATCTGATTGAACTTTGCCATGTACCATTCTATTCAACAGGTCCTATGCTACAAAATAAATATAACTTGTAATGAACAAAAGTAAATTTATAAAAAAATATTTCCATTTGTTTGGAACAATGCCTACTTATAACCAGTTTTATTGTTTCCTCCAGTGAGTAATTGCCATTATGCATAGGAATCTGTAGGTGCTAGAGGGTTAACATTGCTCGGAAAAATACTGTACATCTGATGGAATTCTGTGCTTATTTTGCTCATTTCTCAGCAATCACGCATTTTCTTCCAGAGCTATTTGGCGCATGTTTTTTTATTAGACATACAAACACTTTGGTGGTAATTTCATTGGATTCTCTTCAAACTCATTTTGAGATTGTTACGACAACTGGGGCCCGTCTTACAAAGAGTTGCGATTGATCCGATCAATCGCAACTATGGAAAGCTAACAAAGTCAACATATAAAATGCAAGTTTGTTCAAAAAAATTTCTAGATATGAATGTATATCCATAAATTCATTGATTTCTTGACAATTTGGTGTGTTCTCTTTTGTTTACAAAGGACACTTTGTAAATTTCCTGTAGAAAAAATTATGACACCAATGGATTTCCATAGAGTTACAATTGATTGGATCACTTGTAACTCTTTGTAAGACTGGACCCAGGTATTTATCTTTAATTTGTGAAACATCCTCAGCTCTTACCCATGAGGCCTATTACCAAAAAGCAAGCATTGGAGGTTAAAATGAATTCTCTCTGAAAACCCAGAAATACAACAAATATACAGTGAAACCTTTCTACAAAGACCATCCAAGAGTGAAAAGAAAAGTTGTCTCTATGAGCAGAATGTTTTTTACGAATAGGTTTGGTTAATACATATTTCAATGAGTAAATACTCAAGGGAATCCAAACTATGGTCTTTACAGGGTTCCATGACGTATCTTCCAGCAACACTTGCTTTTTCTGAAAATGAACACATTCCACCAGACATAGGCCTGAGCTTGAAACCTTACTCTAACCTTAACCATAATCCTCACATGATTCTCAACAAGATTTTAACTCCATCATAATCCTAAACCGTCACATCATATCTTCAGAGTACTTAGCGGAGGAGCAATTGCAGTAAGAGCAAATGTCGCATTACACTTTAAGGACAAGGCCACCCCTACAAAAAGTTGATTTGAATTAAAAGAGAAAAAATCCAACAAGCATAACACTGAAAATTTCATCAAAATTGGATATAAAATAAGTTATGACGTTTTTAAGTTTCGCTTAATTTCACAAAAAATTTATATTTACATCCTAGTCAGTATGCAAATGAGGAGACATCACTCACTATTTCTTTTGTATTTTATGGTATGAAATATTCAAATTTTCTCCCTGTTGTCCTGTGAAACGAAGTTTTATTTCTCTCTGAACATGTGGTATTACCGTTGTTTTATGGTTCAGTCAAGTGTGTCCTTATTGTCAAATCTGTAAAAATTGAAATATTGTATAATTCAAACAATAAAAAACAAAAGAAATAGTGAGTGATGGACATCATCGACTCTCTCATTTGCATGTCACTGAGTTGTGCATATAACAGTTGTAACTGTTTTGTGAAAAATAAGCGAAACTTTAAAATGTCATAACTTTCTTCTTTTACATCCAATTTTGATGAAACTTTCAGTGTTATGCTTGCTTGATTTATTCAAGTTAACATTTTTCTGGGGTGAACTTGAACTTTAACAGGTGCTTGTGAAAGCAGGTTTGACTGTGGTAATAGTATATCAAAGATAATGAATTCTTTCCTACCTGTTATGAAGTATGAAATGGCAATCTGTGGGATTCTCTGCCGTCTTCTTACAGAAAGCAAAGAGAGTGAGGAAATGGCAAACAGTACAGATGATAACGGAACCCAAGAACTTGGTGATGAAGTAGAAGCAGAATAACATCACATGCTGTAAACAAGGAAAGAAAGGAGTAAAAGAAGACATAATAGAGTCTGCAGGGCACAGACCCTGATTGAAACTCTGATCGTCAAGTGGGTCTTCATACAAGACTAGCATGATTACAACTTGCTGTTTAAATGTCAGAGAATGGTCTTCATACAAGACTAGCATGAATACAACTTGCTGTTTAAATGTCAGAGAATGGTCTTCATACAAGACTAGCATGAATACAACTTGCTGTTTAAGGACGTTCCACAGTTAAAGTGAAATCCATGTCATTTTCACCAAACTTTGCACATAGATACTTTAGAACCTTAATATTCGAAATATGCAAAAATTTATGAGGCGCCGAATGTACCAATATTATATAGAACAATTATTTGTTATATAATCATTATTTATTAAATAATAACTATTATTTATATATAATTTACATTTTATTTGTAAATAACTACTATTATATAAAATATCATTTCTAATTATTTATATATAATTCCAAGTAATACTTCATTATTTGTAAATAATAATAGTTCGACATTCCATTATTTATAAATAATGATTATTTGTTTTTCATTATTTATAAATAATGATTATTTGTTTTTCATTATTTATAAATAATGATTACTTGTTTTTCATTATTTACAAATAATGATTATTTGTTTTTCATTATTTATAAATAATGATTATTTGTTTTTCATTATTTATAAATAATGATTATTTGTTTTTCATTATTTACAAATAATGATTATTTGTTTTTCATTATTTATAAATAATGATTATTTGTTTTTCATTATTTATAAATAATGATTATTTGTTTTTCATTATTTACAAATAATGATTATTTGTTTTTCATTATTTATAAATAATGATTATTTGTTTTTCATTATTTATAAATAATTTGTTGAGTTTTCCATTATTTATAAATAATGATTATTTGTTAAATAATGAAAACGTCTACTTCATTATTTATAAATAATCATTATTTAATGTTCGAGTTTTCCATTATTTATAAATAAAGATTATTTGTTAAATAATGAAATATCTACTTCATTATTTATAAATAATAATTTTGTTTCAATATCCCATTATTTATAAATAATCATTATTTATAAACAATTTTTACAGTTTGCCATTATATACAAATAACCATTATTTATTAAATAATGCCATTATTTATTAAATAATGCCATTATTTATTAAATAATGGAAAACTCGCTATAACATGCAAATGTGGGACCGCCCATGATATGAATATTCATGATGCGATTTCCTTTTTCGTGATTTTTCTTCACAAATTTTTGTCCATTTCCTCTTCATAATGACATTTCTTGAAGCAATTTTCTAGGGATATGGTCTGATTGTAATATTCTTCATTTTCTATATAACTTCGTCTTCGTAGAAATATCAAAAAGTGTAATTTTATACGATTTTTCCTACAGTTCACAATCCCCATAGGCGCGCGTGTACTGTAGGGACAACCGGTGAATCGACGGAGTGCTCTTCATCGAAATACTACGTTGGTTGGTCCCCGGAAGTGGCGGGCGGAATTTAGCCCGAATCCTCGATGGAAGTCGATCAAGTGCATATGAGCTGAGAGAGTGAAATATCAGTGTACTTGTACAGGCCCTTCTACTTTTTATAAATATTTCTTGTTGCTTTTTTTTAAGTTAATTTTTCCTGGTGTAGAGATAAGTTTCAGTTCTAATAATGCACTTCAAATACATTTTGGAGTGTCTGTTTGAGGCGTTTGGGGCGATTTCACCCTGGCCCCAAAATGCTCGCAACGACAATACGGGGGCATGATGACCCCTAAATTTTTAAAAACTTATTTTTTTATTGAAAATTATCACAAAATTCACCAAAAGTGTGCACGAAAGCCTTCGTATTTCACTTTTAAAACTCCAAAAAGTGCCCAAATGACAAGCTTGGTCGCTTCGCTGTGTCGCTTTCAACTTGAGAACGTTTACGCGTCTGCTTCCCCCCCCCCCCCTCCTCCGAAAGAAATTCTGTATACGGCCATGCTCTAAAGAGCCTGGCACATTGATTTATGTATACTTCCATTTTCATTATTTTTATCTCATTATCAACATGGCCTTACACAGAATTTTTTCCAGGGGGGCCGGGGCCGGAGCATGACGCGCGTAAACTTTCTCAAAAAAATCTTGAAAGCGAGACAGCCACGGGACCAAGCCCAAATGACAAGCTTGGTCGCTTCGCTGTCTCGCTTTCAACTTGAGAACGTTTACGCGCGTCTGCCCCCACCCCCCGAAAGAAATTCTGTGAACGGCCATGCTCAAAAGAGCATATATGGCACATTGATTTATATGTACTTTTCATTTTCATTATTTTTATCACATTATCATCATGGCCTTACACAGAATTTTTACCGGGGGGGGGGGGGGGGGGAGCAGCTAGGACGCGCGTAAACTTTCTCATAAAAATCTTGAAAAAGCGAAGCGACCAAGCTTGTCATTTGAGCTTGGTCGCGTCGCTGTCTCGCTTTCAAGATTTTTTTGAGAAACTTTACGCGCGTCCTAGCTGCTCCCCCCCCCCCCCCGGTAAAAATTCTGTGTAAGGCCATGATGATAATGTGATAAAAATAATGAAAATGAAAAGTACATATAAATCAATGTGCCATATGCTCTTTTGAGCATGGCCGTTCACAGAATTTCTTTCGGGGGGTGGGGGCAGACGCGCGTAAACGTTCTCAAGTTGAAAGCGAGACAGCGAAGCGACCAAGCTTGCAATTGTCATTTGGGCTTGGTCCCGTGGCTGTCTCGCTTTCAAGATTTTTTTGAGAAAGTTTACGCGCGTCATGCTCCGGCCCCGGCCCCCCTGGAAAAAATTCTGCGTAAGGCCATGTTGATAATGAGATAAAAATAATGAAAATGGAAGTATACATAAATCAATGTGCCAGGCTCTTTAGAGCATGGCCGTATACAGAATTTCTTTCGGAGGAGGGGGGGGGGGGGGAAGCAGACGCGTAAACGTTCTCAAGTTGAAAGCGAGACAGCGAAGCGACCAAGCTTGTCATTTGGGCACTTTTTGGAGTTTTAAAAGTGAAATACGAAGGCTTTCGTGCACACTTTTGGTGAATTTTGTGATAATTTTCAATAGAAAAATAAGTTTTTAAAAATTTAGGGGTCATCATGCCCCCGTATTGTCGTTGCGAGCATTTTGGGGCCAGGGTGAAATCGCCCCAAACGCCTCAAACAGACACTCCAAAATGTATTTGAAGTGCATTATTAGAACTGAAACTTATCTCTACACCAGGAAAAATTAACTTAAAAAAAAGCAACAAGAAATATTTATAAAAAGTAGAAGGGCCTGTACAAGTACACTGATATTTCACTCTCTCAGCTCATATGCACTTGATCGACTTCCATCGAGGATTCGGGCTAAATTCCGCCCGCCACTTCCGGGGACCAACCAACGTAGTATTTCGATGAAGAGCACTCCGTCGATTCACCGGTTGTCCCTACAGTACACGCGCGCCTATGGGGATTGTGAACTGTAGGAAAAATCGTATAAAATTACACTTTTTGATATTTCTACGAAGACGAAGTTATATAGAAAATGAAGAATATTACAATCAGACCATATCCCTAGAAAATTGCTTCAAGAAATGTCATTATGAAGAGGAAATGGACAAAAATTTGTGAAGAAAAATCACGAAAAAGGAAATCGCATCATGAATATTCATATCATGGGCGGTCCCACATTTGCATGTTATAGCGAGTTTTCCATTATTTAATAAATAATGGCATTATTTAATAAATAATGGCATTATTTAATAAATAATGGCATTATTTAATAAATAATGGTTATTTGTATATAATGGCAAACTGTAAAAATTGTTTATAAATAATGATTATTTATAAATAATGGGATATTGAAACAAAATTATTATTTATAAATAATGAAGTAGATATTTCATTATTTAACAAATAATCTTTATTTATAAATAATGGAAAACTCGAACATTAAATAATGATTATTTATAAATAATGAAGTAGACGTTTTCATTATTTAACAAATAATCATTATTTATAAATAATGGAAAACTCAACAAATTATTTATAAATAATGAAAAACAAATAATCATTATTTATAAATAATGAAAAACAAATAATCATTATTTGTAAATAATGAAAAACAAATAATCATTATTTATAAATAATGAAAAACAAATAATCATTATTTATAAATAATGAAAAACAAATAATCATTATTTATAAATAATGAAAAACAAATAATCATTATTTATAAATAATGAAAAACAAATAATCATTATTTATAAATAATGAAAAACAAATAATCATTATTTATAAATAATGAAAAACAAATAATCATTATTTGTAAATAATGAAAAACAAGTAATCATTATTTATAAATAATGAAAAACAAATAATCATTATTTATAAATAATGAAAAACAAATAATCATTATTTATAAATAATGGAATGTCGAACTATTATTATTTACAAATAATGAAGTATTACTTGGAATTATATATAAATAATTAGAAATGATATTTTATATAATAGTAGTTATTTACAAATAAAATGTAAATTATATATAAATAATAGTTATTATTTAATAAATAATGATTATATAACAAATAATTGTTCTATATAATATTGGTACATTCGGCGCCTCATAAAAATTAACATAGGTCCATGTGCTTGATTTTTTGCTTTAGAACTTCAAAGTTCACCCAAATTGATGTTCTTAAGAATTGCGCATTCAAAAGAATTTGGCATTTTTAGACCGCCCAATATTACTACAATGTGTTTAAACCTGTATTACTCAGTCCAAATACATGAAAAAGTCATCAAATTTCGCAAGAGAGTTAATAATTGTATCGTTAGAATGGAGAATATATTTAAAGTGCTATTTGTTTGCAATTTTAAGTTTAACAGCACTGTCAGTTCTTAAAAATGACGTAAAAGATAACAAAATCCCAATCTAAAAAATGTGAAATTTCAGCAACAAACTACAATAAATGCTGCACTTTATTCAAAATCCATGTCATTTTCACCAAAATTTGTAGAGTTGTAGAGGAAGGTATACCTAAGAGGAACACACATTAAAAAATAGGGGTTCATGTGCTTGTTTTTAAACTATCAGTACTTTTATTAGAGCAAATGTGCTTTTTAAAACACCAAAAATGCGCCGAATGCTTTGTATCTATGTGAAGAAAAATCAAAACCACTCTACCATTTATTCAAACTCGGGGTAATATTCGTGATTCTTGGCAGCACAGCAGAGTAAAGTATTTTGAAATTGTAGAGAATCTTTTTTTGAATGGTCCATGGAATAATTCAATTTTTTAGCTTCATGAAATAACGCATCGGATCTGCAGTTAAAGTGAAGAAGATGAGAAAAATCAGCACATACCCGCAGCTAATTAATCACCTGTTCATCCATTGTGACGTCAGCGCGCAGAGTGTAAACTATGCGCAGATCATAATGCGCACAAACATAACTGTGGAACGTCCTTAAAGGGGAATGAAACCTTTGGAACAAGTAGGCTTGTGTCAAAACAGAAAAATCAAATAATAAGAACAAAGAAAGTTTGAGAAAAATCGGACAAATAATGAGAAGCATTTGAATATTGCAATCATTAATGCTATGAAGATCCTCCCATTGGCAATGCGACAAGGATATGTGATGTCACATGTGAACAACTTTCCCTTTGATGGATTATAAAATACCCCCAAAATGTCTCTTTTTGCTTTTTCTTATGGTGATACAAACTCTTTATCCATGATGTATTCTTTAAAAATCTGTATTACATGCCCTCCTATAGAAAGAACACATTATCTACTGATAGATGTGATAAAAGAGGCAGTTTAAGTGAAATATATACTAAGGTAATGGGGAGAGTTGTTCACAAGTGACATCACACATCTTTGTCACATTGCCGATGTGAGGATCTCCATAGCATAAGTAATTGCAATATTCAAATGCTCATAACTTTCTCATTATTTGTCGGATTTTTCTCAAACTATCGTTGATCTGTTTCTTTGATTTTTCTGTTTTCACACAAGCTATCTTGTTCCAAAGGTTGCATTCTCCTTTAAATTTCAGAGAATGAGAAGCACCTTCTGTACACAAGCCATTGGCACAGACTTTAGGCAAAATATCCAGACTGCTTTCCTCGAGTGAAGGGTTTGCACATGCACTAATAACGGGTAGATAGATGGCACTATATAAATGCCTATTGTTATGGTTTTATTGTTATCATTATAACTCAACACTAAATTATCTCTTAAAATCGAGGCAATGGCCCGTATTTTTAAGTCAGGTTTAACTTAGACCATGGTCCAACTCTGTACTAAAATTATGGGGAGCCAAAATTTCAAAAATTATGTTTATATTGTATATTTCTTATGTTTACTATTTAGTTTCCTTTTGCTTTCACAATGAAGAAAAATACTCCAGTTATTCCCAGACAATTTGGGTGTCATATGAGTTAATAAATTGGATGTGTACTCTTAGGGATTTGTGCCCCAATCGGCTCTCCATAGTTAAACCACAACTTTAAACCAGGGTTTAATTTAAACTCGAGTTCAGAATACGGGCCGATGACTTCAGACAGGTTCACTTACATCAGAATTATGCTCCCTCACATTCTTGCCCGTGGCCTGGGTCATGACCTTTGACTGGGAGTTTGACCCCATCAAGGCCATGGCCAGCAGCGGAATGATGACCGCTGCCAGCCAGAGAACATGGCGGCCGCTGACCGGGGGTGGCAAGAAGAGCAACGTACACAGGAGTTGAATTGCACTTAGGGTCAGGAGACCGAACATGAAAAACGTGAAGCAATTGACCATACCATTGCATACTCCCCGGGCCTAGGAGGAGAAAGCAAACAAAAAAAACAATGTGTTTTTGTATTTACTTGAAAATTTATGAATTTTTTCATATATATTGGGTGATTTCAAGTCCGGTGTTGGTGTTAGAATTTGGATTGCTTCCCCTTGCTCCAAAACCTATTCAGAGTTTGTAAAACTGATCCAGATCACATTACCTCAATAACTAGTGAGTGACTTTTCAGGACCATCTTTCTTTTATGTTTGGTGTTATACTCATGGAAAAATTGACCTAACACCAGCACCAAAAGGTCAACACCTATTAAACTTGAAATCACCCATTGAGGTACCTTCCTTTCTATTCTTGTTTCATTTTCTCTCTTTATTATTTCTAGGTAAATGTTGTATATACATATACTTTCACCAGTTTTCAGGTTTGATAATGTCTTTGTAATCATTCAAGCTCCAAGCTTATGTTGCAAGACTTTTTTGTGTTTTACTAATGACAGATTAAATTCACATGTAATATTTTCTTTATGTAATAAACACTGTTTTCTCATATATTGAATGATGTGAAAAACCATGAAACAATAAATAAAGAATACGTAATGAAATATTCTGTGAGTTTTAGTGGAACAAAGGAGCTAGACAAAAGACGTGAAAGTGATCGTATTAAATCAATTTATTAAACTGTGGAATAGAGGCATTACAGGTCTATGTAGCTCATAAAGATTAAAGCGTAATTAATAGAAAGTGATAGCATTGGGGCATGGAAAAGTGCATCTGACAGACTAGTATACAAATAAAACTTTATGGAAAAGCAAAAGCAGATTTGTGAAAGTTTAAACAAATCAACTCACAAAAAAATCAGAAAGTTTATAACTTCAAAAGCCGTTACTGACCAATGCAGAGACGACCCAGAAACATAATACTTCCAGCATTGACCTTTCATGGACAGAGGCATAGCAAATAATAAATACATAAGTTTCTCAATGACTGCAACATATTGAAAGCTTTGTCTTGAATCAATTTATAATTTTTCACATACATTTTTTTAAATAATATAAAAATTCCTTACCTCTCTGATGAGTGAGATGAGACTAATATTATTCAAGCGATGGAAAGAGAGCGAGCAAGGTAGACTGGTGAGGAGACTGCTGATCTCTAACGGCGTCCTGGGAGGGTGTGACGACGTCCAATTGGGCGGAGCCTTGGGGTGGGCGTGTTCCTTGCTCATGCAGATGTGGGGCGGGAGGGGCTCCATGCCGATGCTGTCCAATCAAACAATACCAATACAAGAGTTTCAGTGAGTATATCCTCACCACCATACTTATTAAATCAGTATTTTCATACCTCAAAGAGGTTAATGAATTTATGTATTCCACAACAGCATCCCTCCCTTGATTTCTTCCTCCCCCTACAGCCACCTTCATATTCAATTCAAAGAAGACTCTTCATTAAAAATATAATAAAACCTGTCTATTAAGGTCACCTAAAGGGAAACAGAAAACATGACCATCCGAGACTGGTGATCTTTACAGACAGGTTAAATAACACACAATTCTTTGAAAGGGACACGATTTTGATCATTTTGGAGACCATTGAAGGCAGGTTATCAGTATAGAAAAGTGCAGACCTGCCAACCTTCTACAACAAAAAAAAGTATTCTTAGAAGGAAAAAAAGAGAGTATTTTTGACCAAAAAAATTTTGTCTCAACAATCGCCAGCCTGTTGTAGTGAGATCGGTGAAAAAACATGTGAAATGACTCTACTCGATAATTCACCATTTTAAACATGTGCTCGTAGGAAAAAATTTACTTGTTACATGTACTTTTCATGCAACAAGCTACTGGCCCGAGAGTAATTTTTACCGGTCTGGGACCGTCGGACCGGCACTAGTGTCGCGCACTGGGTATAATACATACTCCATGATTGGACATTTTTTTAAAAGTAACAAATCATACAATAAAAAGTATTGGCGTATTCATAGCACATAAGAGGAACAAATACTCTAAAAAGGGAATGGTTGGCATGTCTGCAAGTGGTCAATAAGACAGGCTTGACTGTAACAAATTTGCCACCTGGAAAGAAATAGTATTTGCCAGTAAAACCTAGGATGATAATTTCCCTCTGAACTTCTCAAACCCTGGTATATTTGTATACTGTACCTGATATCTGCTTGAGCAAAGATTGGTGCATTGGTAATATTGAGACTGCTCCCAAGACAGCACACCACCTCTCCATTCTCCTGCATGATCTCAACCATCTCACGGGTTGCTATGGTAACAAAGCAACAATCGGCATATAAAACAATCCATGAGATATTTAAACCAAAGCATAGATGAAAAGAAAAATTGCATCTCGTTTTAAACATCAGGCATTAAAAATCACGAAAGGCAATTGTTTTATCTAAAAAATATCAAGAACTTTGGAACTATCAAGATTATATTCAGGTTCAAAGAGCAATAGGGGAGAAAGGCCTGGAATCAGCAATGCTTGAATTAGACCCTGTTCTTTTAAATACAAAGATCTTGTCATTCAACATAAAAATTAAGAATTGCCCTAACCTAAAAATAATTTAGCAACAATGTTGATACAATATATATACCTCAATTTAGAACATGATCTTAACATATCAGATTATCCTTTATTCCAAACAGAAAAAAATGTAATGAAACTGATAAATCACAGTTGAAGGCATAGTGTATATATGCCAGTGAGGAGGTATACGGTAATTCCCACTTATACCCTTAACGATACTATAATCAAACCAGTGTCTGAATTCAAACATCTAGGTGTCGTTTTGAACAATAAGCTGACTTGGCATAACCACGTCAAATTATATCGTAAAGCAAATCGTATGCTAGGCTTTGTTTTTTCGGTTACCAAATCACTAGCACCCCACACAATATTTTCTATTTATAAATCCTTGTAGTCCCGATACTAGAATACGGTCAGCCAGTCTGGCATCTGCATACACAACTTCTGATAAATAAAATTGAATCAATACAGCATCGAGCTACCAGAATTGCACTCAAGCAAAGGCGCCAACAAATGTGCTATGATGACCGACTGCAGCTCTTAAATTGTCAATGTCTACATTCTTGCCGTAAATATTGCCTTATCTCTTATGTTATGAAGTCATTGTTTCGTGTAATTGAATGTACTACTGTTGGGTGTGCCATTTCGGTAAATACTCGCCAACTGATGAGGTGAGGTTCGTCCACCTCCGTGCGCGGACTCAGCGGTTGCATGGTTCGGCAATCAATGCATTTCCCCATTACTGGGATGAGCTCCCCGAGTCCTTGCACACGGGGTGGTCGAGACTTCCTTATCGAGATGGCTTGTAGCGCTTGGGCGTTACCTCCGCCAGCGCCCAATTTAAATGAGTTGTTTAGTGTTTAATCCCTTAGAAGTTAAGTCTTAATAAGTCTTATTTTAAGTACTATTGTACCATTTTGGGTGTGTTCACAATTCCTTTGCCTGTGTCACTTTCATTTCCTTTCCCACCCCTCTCTCTCTCTCTCCCACTCTCTCCTTTCCTTTCTCTTTGTCACCTTCAGCTTTCTTCTCTTTCCCCCATCATTTCCACTAATTTTCAGTTACAAGTAACTAAATTTATTTATATATTTATTAATCGCATGCTACACCCCTTTATAATTACGAGTATTTTATTATTGTTTAGTTATTAACATATATTGTAAATCAACCATTGGAATTGGGACAGGAGGCTTCATGCCACAGTAATTAAGTTAACTTTTTCTGTCCCTGGCGTTCCAATGGTAGATATTTCTTATTTTGTATTGTTTACACTGAAATGTATTTCTGTATATTATTTGCCGAATAAATAATAATAATAATAATAACACAACAAACTTTTCACATTCTTTTTAACGACATAACTTACTCTCTGGAGTGACATCGGTAAAGAGGGGTACGAGGAGGGGTACATTATCAATCCTCTCTATGTGTGGTCTGATGTTTGCTATACCTCGAGGTAATTTAGCCTGGTGAAAGAAAACATAACCAAGTAAACCTCACATTGTTCATTCCAGTGGACAGATTATCAGAAATACTTTTAATACAACAATTGAGAATAATTATTTCAACTGGTTGAATATATTCAACAAGTGGACGCCTCTGGCAGTCTCGCCTGCATTACGGAATTCGATATAGCAGCAGTGCTAACTTTGAAAACAGCTATTGAATAATTATTCACGAAAGAAAACACTCAAATGATAATAAAATACTATGTCCATTGACCCAACATGACCTTTGACCATGATCATGTGACTTAAGACATGTGCAAAACATACTTGATTACCCATATGTCTATACTTCATGAACTATATGTGTACATCCATAAACTTTCTAAGTTATGATGCCAGTTCAACAAATACCCCCAACACTGTCAAAGTTCATTGACCTTAAATGACCTTTGATATTGGTCATGTGACCTGAAATGCGCACAGCATATTCAGGAATACATGGTTACCCTTATGTCCAAGTTTCATGAACTACATCCATAAACTTTTAAAGTTATGATGACAATTCCACAAATACCCCCAACATTATCAAAGTTTGTTGACCCTAAATGACATTTGACCATGATCATGCAACCTGAAACTTGCACAGGATGTTCAGCGATACTTGATTACTCTTATGTCTAAGTTTCATGAACCAGATCCATAAACATTCAAAGTTACGATGGAAATTAAACAAATACCCCTAACATGCCCAAAGTTCATTGACCCTAAATGACCTTTGACCTTGGTCATGTGACCTGAAACTCGGGCAGGATGTTTAGTAATACTTCACTACCCTTATGTGTAAGTTTCATGAACTAGGTCCATATACTTTCTAAGTTATGATGATATTTCAAAAACTTAACCTTGGGTTAAGATTTCGATATTGAATCCCCCAACATGGTCTAAGTTCATATACCCTAAGGGACCTTTGACCTTGGTCATGTGACCTAAAACCTAGGCATAATGTTCAGTAATACTTGATTACCCTTATGTCCAAGTTTCATGAACTAGGTCCATATACTTTCTAATTCATAATGTCATTTCAAAAACTTTACCTTAAGTTAAGATTTGATGTTGACGCCACCATCGGAAAAGCGCGGCCTATAGTCTTGCACTGCTATGCAGGCAAGACAAAAAAAACAAAACATAGTAAACAGAGGCCTCAGCACTTACCCTGTTGGATATATCAAACCCTCCAGCTGTTTCACTCTCCGTGTGATGGCTAAGCGTATCCGTCTCAGCGGCTGAAACATCACTATTAAACGTCTGAGTCTCTGAGATCTGACGATGTCTGTTAGAAAGATCAAACGGCTTGGTTGACGGCTGACTCAGGAGGGCGTCGGTCTCTTTGGTATCTTCTGAGTTGTTGGCGTTGGCTTCCTCTGTTTGAGGAGGAGGAGATGCAGGAATTGATTGAGAGTTTGTTGATGATGGAGATGATAGATTTGATGATGCCACATTCCGATGTCGGTCGCCTAGCAACGCATCCTCCTCCTTCGGTTCTGCCTTTACCACACAAGAAGTGTCTGGAAGAGGATACGATGTTGTCCTACTTTTTTCGAACGATGATGATGAAAGCTTCTGAAGTCCATCTGTTTCATCTTTCTCCTCTTCTTCATCATCATTATCCACATCCTCTGTGTCTGCATCTCTACTACATGGTCTTGATAAGTTAGGAACTTCAGATCCTCTCATAGAAAGTTCAACACTTTCACAAGGTTGGCTTGCATCACTTGTCTGTTGTTTAGCAACAACATCACCCTTTTCTATGTCCTCATCCTCTATCAAGCTCTCCATGTCAACCACGACAACGGCTTCCACGGGGTCGAAGCGAACCCGTTGGGCTTCCACTTCAATTTGGACCTAAGAATGAAAGAGATGACATGGGAAAATAAAATCATACTCGTCATCAACATCATAATCACTGTCATCACCATGATCACTGTCATCATCATCATCATCATCATCATTCACTGTCATCATAATCTTCATCATCATCATCATCATCACCATCATCATCATCATCATCTTCTTCTTCATCATCATCTTCGTCATCATCATCTTCATCATCATTGTCTTCATCATCATTGTCATCATCATCTTCATCGTTGCCATCATCCAACCCCCTGGTTATACACCCACCTGTTCCTCGTCAGCTGTGTGAGGAGAGGTCTCTGTCCCGTCTGACTTGGGTTCCCCGGTATCACTGTGTCTATTACTCATCTCGCCATCGGTGATGGTGTTATCATGTCCACTGCTGCTATGACTGGAGAACTGCCGGGATACGTCCCCGGTGTGAGGGAGGTGAGAGGAGCTGGAGGACGAGGAGTCCTGGTCCAGGAGAGATATGTGGCAGTTCCATCCAGCCTCAAGACCAAGTTTCTCAGAGAAAACCTGGAAGAAAATCAATGAAAATGAGCTTAACACAGTGCTATCAAGTCCACTGCTGCTGTGAATGGAGAAATGCCGGGATACGGCCATCATCATGGGGGAGGTGAGAGGAGCTGGAGGACGAAGAGTCCTGGTCCAGGAAAAAGATGTCATATTCCATCAGTAAATTGCCAATTCATCTATTGCCAACTCGTCCACTCATCACATGGTCTACCTTCATTAAGTCTAATGTAATTCCGTCCAGCAACATTTCGTCTAACAACCATTTAGTCCAATAACCATTTGGTCCAGTCATCACTTTGTCTAATCACCAGTTCGTCTCATAACCAGTTGGTGTAATACCCATTTTCTTTTCATTCATTTCGCCCGATTAACACTTAGTCCAATTAAACCAAATTGTATACAGACTAAATGGCTATTATACCAAGTGATTGTTGGATGAAATGGTTGATTGATTTATTGAATCCATTTAGTTCATTTCGATAAAAAGATATTTACAAAGTATAACATACACGATTATCACATAATATGCCAATATACAAATACATGAAAATATGAAATGAAATAAGAGAACTTACAGAGAGGCCTTTAAGGCTTTGTGGGTAAAAGTTGCCTCAAATACATGTACTACATTCTACATTGCATTACAGGCATATCAGAATTTTCAATTTGTTATACCCCCCCCTTTAAAAAACATATCGGAATAGTCTTACATGGGTATATCATGTACATCACACGCACACCATAACACACAAAACACACTCACCCCACATGACACATCCATCAGCTATCAGAGGAATTAGATGCCAAGGTAAAGTTAGGTATATATATTAATGTAAATTGATAAATGGTAAACATTGTAACAATACTCAAATGTGAAGAGATAAAATATATTTTTTCGATGCCCTCTTAACCTGTAATAACGTTTTACATTCGATAACATTACTTGGGAGGGAATTCCATATAATAGGTAAACTATGATGCACTGACTTCTGAGACAGTGTATTCTGAACTTTCTAACTTATTCTGACCAGGTGGATAGTGGACATGCCAATGGCTTTAGATAGATGCAATTTTTTTTTAATGTTCAACTGACAGCTATGCAGTCTTTGGCATGGGTTCAAACTAAATTTTGGACTGTTGCAATATAGTAGTGAAATTACAAATGATTCCATAAATATATTTACCCTGCTCCGAAGTTCTTGGTCTCTAGAGAAGTGGACGAATCGTATACACGCATTGTCCAGCTGCTCGATGAGTGCCACAATGTCTGCTTTTGCTTGGTAATTACTCGTTACCATGCCGATGAAGATCTGACCACACTGAGATCTAGATAAATGAGAGTCAGAGAAAAGTTATCATTACACTTCCATGGTTAATGATGGAGGCAAGTCTATGAAGACTAGTAAAGTTTCAGAGACAGAGAATAAAGTAAATAGCCTATAAGACGACATTTGGTGTTATGGGCATAAGGAATTATAAGAATATTTTGTTTTGGTTATATCTATACTGGACCAGGGGGCTATTATTATCGTGCATATGAAATACTATCATCATCATCAACAACATCACTCTCCACCCAGGTGCTAAATATATACCCAGTAGAATGTAAAAGCCAATTGAGTCTTGGAACTCTTGATGGAATTCTCCCCAGGGAGTAGAGGAAGTGCGCACATTGTATGCAGGCATGTCAGAATCTGTTGACCGGGGTAATAAAATATCTGTAACCCGCTTAGAGACCACATTCCAATTTATAAAGCGCTATATAAAAGCAAAATATTATCATCATCATCAACATCATCATCATTATCATCATCATCATCAGCATCGACATCAACATCATCATCATCATCATTCATCATCATTATCATCATCATCATCATCTTCAACATCAACATCATCTCATCAATGTCATCATCATCATCATCATCACCATCATCATCATTACCACCATCGTCATCATCATCATCAGCAGCAGCATCATCATCATCATCATCATCATCATCATCATCATCATCACCATCATCATCATCATCATCATCATCATCATCATCATCATCATCATCATCATCATCATCATCATCATCATCATCATCATCATCATCATCATCATCACCACCATCATCATCATCATCATCAACATCACTCTCCATCCAGGTGCTAAATAGATACCCAGTAGAAAGTAAAAGCCAATGTAGTATGATTAGCCATTGAGTCTTGGAACTCTTGTTGGAATGCTCCCCAGGGAGTGGAGGAAATGCATACACTGTATGCGGGCATGTCAGAATCCGTTGACCGGGGTAATAATATATCTGTAACCCACTTAGAGACCACATTCCAATTTATAAAGCACTATATAAAAGCAAAATATTATCATCATCATCATCATCAACATCATCATCATCATCATCATCATCAACATCATCATCATCATCAACAACATCATCATCATCAGCAACATCATCATCATCATTATCACTTACTTGTAGCATTCTTCAGCATTTGTAATCTTGCCATGTTTGTTCATAGTAGAGTCAAGACTATGGTACTTTCTGGTGCGATGGATATCTGTATTAGGGTCTCGACTGCTCTCCATATCCCAAGACGATCTAAACAAATTTCAGAGTCAGAAATAAATATCATTTCTCAGGGCCTATTTTTCACATAGAGGAGATTACTTAAATGGAGGGGGGGGCATTTGTTTCATTTCAAGGACCTTTTTTTGGTGCAACAAACAATTATGCACATATTATTTTGCAATATGTAGAATACTTATTTTCTAAATATTCTTGAATATGTTTTTGAGGCAGATTTTAGGGCAAATCCTAGAAAGACAGTCGCCCAAAGTGTGTTTGTCTTAAGAAATTCTAGGGGTGATTTGGGCTGTGATGTGGATGAATTCATCATGCGTCCTTATGTATTTCCTACACTGCTGAAGTCATAACTCGAGTAAATCTAAACATTCTTTGAAGTACAATCATTATTTGGACTATTTCATAATTTACCGGACCCCCTTCATGTTAGACCTTCCTGAAATGTATTGCATCCCCTTTGTGCTTCATATGAAAACACATCTCCGATATTGACATATAATATCAATCACATGCTTCAAATTTGTATAAGTTTTATGAATATCAATGCACTTGTGTCAAACACTAAATAACTGTAATATGTACAATAGGAATCTTTTACATGTTTAGGTCCTTTTACTAGTAAATGAAATTAAATGAAATAAAATACAACACAATTATTTGAAGGAGCGGAAATAGGTACAAAAGTAAAGGGAGGGGGGGGGGCTTTACAAGTGTGACATCACAGATCTTGGTCACATTGCTAATGAGGAGAATCAACATAGCATTTAATAGTAATCTCAATTTTCTAATGCTCATAACTTTCTTGTTACTCAATCAATTTTTCTCACACTTTGAATGATCAGTTTCTTTGATTTTTTTCTCTTTTAGGCTTTTCTAACAATGTTTTTTTCACATTCGCTTATGTACTATGACTTTTCCTTTTCTCACAGGCCAAATTTTCTGCCTAACACCGACTACGAAAATGCTTTGCTTTTCTCACACAAATTCAGTAATCCTGGACTAGTGGTAGCCCACTTTGCAAAAACGCTTTGAGAAAAGTAAAGTGGGCTAAGCTAAACCCCGCACTATACGTGGAGCTAACTGGCCCTTGACCCCCACCAATATTATGGGATCAGACCTGCCAACCTCTGGGAATGAAAATTTGTATTCTGTGATAAAAAAAGTGTATTTTCCCCAAAAAAGTGTATTTCATAATAAAATGCGTGGTGCACTCGCTCATAGCGGCGCTCAAGCTGCATGCAAGCTAAAATGCGCACTGCTCTTGCAGATGAAAAAAAAAACATTTAAACATGTGTATCTCAACCTGGTTTTAACAAAATGATTGAAAAAAAAAACAAATTACCTGAAATTACATTGAATTAATAACCATATTTGTGTAAGTTTTATGAAATAGAGACATATAGAGATAATTTTTCTAAATATATTACGATTTAAAAAAAAAAATCATAATAATAATTTTTTAAATATTTTTTTTACAAAAACATATTTTTTAAAGAAACGTACTGCCGTATTTTGATTGCAAAAATGTACTAGATATGCCAAAAACGTACTGGTTGGCAGGTCTGTGGGATGAAGGAAAATTTTCCTTGTGTGAAAAACACATCTTCTATGAAATCTAACTGGTTAGAACGGTTTCATTCTCCTTTACTAACTCTTACCTGGCTAATCCTGGTATCTCATTCATATAATGATCATCTGTATGTTTATGATTGGCTGGAAGCTCGATGTAATAATCACCAAGACGATTATCAATGGTCTCTGCCATGGGTTGATAGGCAAATGCAGTGCAATAGGATGATAGGGTGGCTCGCTGATAAAAATCTAGAATTTTCTTCCTGTAAGCATAACAATATATAAAATAATCTTTTTATAAGATGAAAGAAGTATTTTTCATACTTGATTCTGAAATTGAAAAGAATCAAAATGTTTTTGAGATATCACATCTGCTAATTGACTAGCTTTTCAGTTTGAAGAAGATGTAAACCCATATTCTGAAGTCGGGTTTAAAGATAAATGCCATTTGTGGCAACGATCTCAAAATGAGTTCGAACAGAATCATTTAGAATGACCAGCCAAGTGTTTGTATGTATACATTTTTTTTTAATGTGCCAAAGGGCTCTGGGAAAAACTGTGTAATTGCTGAGAAATGAGCAAAATAAGCATAGAATTCCATAAAACGTTGAGTATTATTCCAAGTAATATTATTACACTGTCCCACATATGCTTTTTGTGTCAGTGATCATCAGAATTATTGGTATTCAAGATTTCACAAAGATAAGCTTATTTCAATGTACCAGATCTAGACCCATGATAATATGGTGGCAATTAACCATGAATTTTAAAGACTTTCTCATGAAATAATTGTTTGCTGCAACTACTTTCTTTTTGGGCAATGGTCTAGCTCTGTGCTAAAATTATGGGAAGCCAAAAATGTCAAAATCTTGTTTACAATGTATGTTTCTTTACGTTGACTGTGATACTTCATCATGCTATAAAGGCAAAGAAAACTACCTTAGTTATCCCAAACAGTTTTAAATGTTCTGAGTTACGGATGAGCTAATATAATCAAACCTGTACTGTTTGGGTCACAGTTGGCTTACCATAATTAAATCACAACTGTAGACCAGAGTTTAAATCAAACAAAAGTTAAGAATATGAGCTTATATCTTTTAGAGCTGAATATTGTAGGGGAGGCTATACATGGTTTGGGAAATAACCATTACCTTTCATTTTCTGTCAAGGTGTACAGGTCAGAGCCATCCCAGAATTCCGAGCACAGGTCAAGGAGGAGGCTAGCACTTCCTTGGGTCAAAAGCTGCTGATAATCTGTGAAACAGAGAGAGCGAGACATGATCACAACCAACGCACTGGAAGGATGTTTGAATCTTTCTCAGTGTTAGAAACAACAAAGAACACCCCCAAAAAAATGCTAAACCATTCTTACAACAGATTGTCATACGCTATATAAATCTTTACCAATTTTTTTTTGCAACTTGACTCTGACTTTGAAATTTCAAACTCTTCTTGCTCGTCAAAGCGTTAACCTTACGTATGATATTGGTATCCATATAAAGCAGAAAACATAAACTTTCTAATGATGTTAAGTAAAATATCACAAACCATTTGTTTCTGTTGGAAAAAAAAGACAGAGAACAATGGTTTCCTTGTTTTATGGGACACTCTGTATAGGAGACGTTATTTCGTTGTTACGTACCTGTAGATGGTTGTTCAACAAGGACAGACAATGTGTGTGGAGCTGGGATGCGCTTCTTGATGAAAGATCGTGACCTGGCAAATCTCCTGCCTCCTACATCATTCTCATCACCATCACTCTGTGTGGTAAATAAAAAATGGTGACTAATATGACAATTTTGTTTTGTCTAATCCTCCCCCTTTTCTTCTTTATTTCTTCCTCTGCCTTTTCCTCCTTCTTCTCCCTACCTTTCTTCCTCCTACTCCTTCTCCTCCTCCTTTTCTTCCTCCTCCTCCTTCTCTTCTTCCTCCTCCTCCTCGTTCTTCTTCTTCTTTTTCTTCTTAGTTCTTCTTCTGCTTCTTCCTTGCAGAAGGACATGTGGTCATCTGGCTCCAGTTTTATGTGAGTTTTTGTAGTGTTTTAGACAGTATATATAAAGTTTCTATATACACATTATAATTATTCACATTTTCGGTTATCAATCCAAGTCCACCTTAAACGTGTTTTATATGTGATTTTCTGTTATTGCTGCTGATTCTTTTTGTATGGTGTCTTGCCATCATGGTCAGTGTAACGGCTTACCGGGACCCGCCGGGGCCAAGTATGGTTCAGACTCCTGGAGTAGCTCCTGTGGCTTCTGAGCCGTTTAATAGAGTGAATAGGAATAATGGAATTTCTCTCTACGCCGAGAATGAAATTCAAATTAGGGATCATGTAAAGGCTTTTGCGGAAACAACACCTGCTCAGAGCTTTATCTCTGCGTCCCGCATCAGCAACCAATGAATTGCAATCTATTTAAAATCAAGGGAGGCTGTATGTCGTGAGTGCTGTGGGCAATGGTTTTACTTTCAGGGGAGCATTCATCTTGGTTTCCCCTCTTGTACTACCCACGACGAGAATCACTTTGTCAAATGTTTATACTGATATTCCGAATACATTACTAGTTACACATTTAAGTTCAATCTGTAAAGTTGTTTCACAAATTTGCCCCATACCGATTGGTTAAAAAGACAAAGAATTTGCACGCATCATGTCTTTCTCGTAGACAAGTTCAAGTCACTCCTCCTGATTTTACTTATTTCATTCACAATAGAATTAGCTGCCGTGTTTTCATTTCCACGGAG
The DNA here is from genome assembly GCF_037042905.1 of Lytechinus pictus. Taxonomy (NCBI): domain Eukaryota; kingdom Metazoa; phylum Echinodermata; class Echinoidea; order Temnopleuroida; family Toxopneustidae; genus Lytechinus; species Lytechinus pictus. The sequence continues at coordinate 6,078,623 of NC_087254.1, read as the reverse complement.
GCAGCTCGCTGCTTTGTATGCGGGAAGGCGGGTCATCTGAGCACAAATTGCAAAAAGGCAGTTAACAATGTATCCACGGAACCCACCCCCTTGTTGGCACACAGTAAGCACAATAAAGGTAAATCTGACGATTGAGAGACATCCTCCAAAAGTTTCTAAACCCACAACCGAACCCCCACATAGGGACCAAGTTTCAAATGCAAGTCTTCGTGGTGCCGACCGTGGGTCTGAGCCCACCTCTCCGCGCCAGACCAGTGCCGTGAATACCGTGAGAAAAAAATCCCCCTCTCAAGGCACTCAAGTTATTTGGGAAGAATGCCCCCTTGAAGAAACTTCCCTATCTCAACCCCCACAGGTAGCCCCATTTGGGACTCACCACCAGCCCCATTGAGACTTTTCTCAGACGTTGTTGCAAAAAGGAAGCAATCTCCCGATATCACTCCTTCGGAAAACACTTCAATGCTTGTAACTAGTGTTGTTATATTATGCTTACTTTGTTTTTAAAAATGCTTGCTGGTTTACATGTTATGTCTATATTAATAATTGAAATGCAATCACTGTAAGTGTTAAGTGCATCAATTGATTACATCTTTTTTATTTGTCAAATTTTGATTTTACATAAAGTTTTTACTTTGAAAAGTAAAAAAAGTAAAAAATTTCTTCTTCTTCTTCTGCTGACTCTTCATATCCTTCTTTCTCTTCTTTCCTTCCTCTTCTCTCATTCTCCCTCTTTTCGTTCTCCACCAATATCATCACCACAACCACCATCGCAATAATAATTTACCTTCTAATGGCACTATCACCATGACTATCGTTGCCATTAAGAATAATCAATTGTCACCATCGTTATCATCGTCACTATCCACAAATCACACTATCACTCCATTATTATCAGCAAAGATGCTATCAAGTTTAAGCCAATAAGAGCTTACTGGTAATTTGTAAAGTGCCAACTTCTGTTTCAGTTCAAAGGCCTCGGTTGCTTGGTCAGTGAAACCCAGCACCAGAGCTATTTGACAGAGACACCTGCACAAGAGTGAGAGAACATGGTTAATAATATGGAGAAAAGTGGAATAAGTTAGATGGGAGGGTAAGAGAAAGAGATAGAGAAAGGGAGAGACAGAGAATAGACATAGACAGAGACAGTCACAAAATGAGAAAGAAAGGGAGGGAGGGAGGGAGGGAGGGAGGACGGACGGAAGGAAGGAAGGAAGGAAGGAAGAAAGAAATAAAAAGAGAGCAAGAAAGAAAGAAAGAAAGAGAGCAAGAAAGAAAGAAAGAAAGAGAGAAAGAAAGAAAGAAAGCAAGAAAGAAAGCAAGAAAGCAAGAAAGAAAGAGAGCAAGAAAGAAAGAAAGAAAGAAAGAAAGAACGAACGAACGAACGAAAGAAAGAATGAAAGAAAGAAAAAAAGGAAGAAAGAAAGAAAGAAAAAGAAAGGAGGTCTGAACTGGAAGCGAGAGGAATTTGGAGAGGGAGAGACAGGGAGGAAGAAATAAAGAGAGAAGGAGAGAGATTGGGAAAGAAGGAAAGAGAAGGAGAAGAGAAATTGAAATGGAAATGAGACACAAAAAGAGAGCAGAGAGGCATACATGTATCTAATGATGAGAATGAATACAAACTAATAGCACTGTCAGATAACCTGACAGTATTATCACCAAAAAAAATACATCAATGTTAAAAAAAAAAGCAAAATGCCAATCTAACTTCACAAACAAATAAGTCGTAATAATTACCTTCTTTGTGAGACATGCATATAGTGTTTGCTCTCTTCATTGTTGACGCTCGATGAGACATGATCCATGAAAGAGCAGTACGTCTCGACTGTGTTAGAATTACAGGTATTCATCAGTATAGTCAGACCCTTCGTAACAAGAGAAATGAAAGATAAAAATAGACAGGGGTTTAAAGCTTTTTAAAAGAAAGAAATCATTGTAAATATCAACTAAACGGGGCAATTATACAAGACAGGTCAAGATTAGTCTTTATCTTTTAATAGTGGCAAAGTGTTAGTAATCAACCTATTGATTGTGGGCGTCTTCGACAAGACAAGAAACACTTTTCAGAGCTGTCAACATGAACGAGATCATTTCAGAATTTTAAAAGCAGAAAATCAGTATATTGGTGAGGAAATCAGTATTTTCAAAGATATACCATAGGACAATACATAAAACTGAGATCTAAGAAATCGGTATTTTGCATGAAACCATCAGTTTTCTTCTAATTTTTCAGTACGAATTACTGAAATCAGGACTACTTGGCAGCTGTGGCTTTTGAGTGAAATTTTAAAAGCTATGTCAATTTCAACATGGACTAATTCCTCTTTTTGTAATTCATCCCAAATGTTTTTATTGCATTTCATCTAAACCAGTTCACCTAATAATCATTTAGTTTCATTGCCACTTAACCATAACCACTCTTGTTCATTTCTAGTAAGGATACTGCTATGTCATCTAATGAAGAGAAGAAAGGGATGTAGCACAGAGAAAGGATAACAGACAACTCAATTTTCTTACCATTGGTTTTAATGAGCTGATGTGTCTATCCCAGTTTGTTTCATCAAACTCAACACCATGCACACCCTGTGAAGAAATAAAAGACATGTATACATAACCAGAGTAACTAAGAAAACAAATGAAGACAATATTGCTTAAAGATGAATGCAGGTGAAGATTTAATAAAGAACATTCCGGTACTTATTTTTTGAGCCCACTGGCCACAATTTGCTACATTGCACTACAGTTTTCAATAAAAGACATGTACACATAACCAAAGTAACTAGGAAAACAAATAAAGACAATATTGCTTAAAGATAAAGGCAGGCAAAACATTAATAAAACTTTTTGAGCCCAATAGCCAAAATTTGATACATTGCATTACAGTTTTCTTTGAACCCCTTGGAAACTTTATGGGATATTTTTCAGTTTTTTAGGGCTCCTGGGGCATTTTGGGAGCAAATTAGCCTTGAGTCCTTGAATAATTATTTCCATGGATACATGCCAGTTGTGGTAACGATCTCAAAATTAGTTTGTACAAAATCCAATAATATGACCATTGATGAGTTTGTATGCATGAACAAATTTATGTCTCAAATGATTCTGGCAAAAAACATGTAATTGCTGAGAAATTGTCAAAATATAGAATAGTATTCTAGCCAAATGTTGGGTCTTTTTACAAGAAATAATACTACACTGTCCCCACATGTGTTTATCCATAATCCATATTGCGAATCAAAGTTTGATTTTTAGTCACGCTTAAATGTTTGTGAAACACATCCCAGGTTTGGTCATTGGACTTACCGATGGATCTTGAGAGAGGGTAAGCACTTCAGCATGGTGTTCAGGAAAGTGATCTGTCAAACACAGAAAAGTGGTTGATATTTGATTTAACCAATTAACTACTGAATTCTGAAATTCCCATAGGCCTTGTACAGGGATCACCCAGTTCCAGTAGGCAATGGGTTAACCTGTTGAATACTTAATTCTGTGATTCCCATAGACTTTGTACAGGGATCACCAGGTTCCAGTAGGCAATGGGTTAACCCGTTGACTACTAAATTCTGTGATTCCCATAGGATTTGTACATGGGTCACCTGGTTCCAGTATGCAATGGGTTAACCTGTTGACTACTTAATTCTGTGATTCCCATATGCTTTGTACATGGGTCACCTGGTTCCAGTATGCAATGGGTTAACCTGTTGACTACTTAATTCTGTGATTCCCATAGGCTTTGTACATGGGTCACCTGGTTCCAGTATGCAATGGGTTAACCTGTTGACTACTTAATTCTGTGATTCCCATATGCTTTGTACATGGGTCACCTGGTTCCAGTATGCAATGGGTTAACCTGTTGACTACTTAATTCTGTGATTCCCATATGCTTTGTACATGGGTCACCTGGTTCCAGTATGCAATGGGTTAACCTGTTGACTACTTAATTCTGTGATTCCCATAGGCTTTGTACATGGGTCACCTGGTTCCAGTATGCAATGGGTTAACCTGTTGACTACTTAATTCTGTGATTCCCATAGGCTTTGTACATGGGTCACCTGGTTCCAGTATGCAATGGGTTAACCTGTTGACTACTTAATTCTGTGATTCCCATATGCTTTGTACATGGGTCACCTGGTTCCAGTATGCAATGGGTTAACCTGTTGACTACTTAATTCTGTGATTCCCATATGCTTTGTACATGGGTCACCTGGTTCCAGTATGCAATCGGTTAACCTGTTGACTACTTAATTCTGTGATTCCCATATGCTTTGTACATGGGTCACCTGGTTCCAGTATGCAATGGGTTAACCTGTTGACTACTTAATTCTGTGATTCCCATAGGCTTTGTACATGGGTCACCTGGTTCCAGTATGCAATGGGTTAACCTGTTGACTACTTAATTCTGTGATTCCCATTGGCTTTGTACATGGGTCACCTGGTTCCAGTATGCAATGGGTTAACCTGTTGACTACTTAATTCTGTGATTCCCATAGGCTTTGTACATGGGTCACCTGGTTCCAGTATGCAATGGGTTAACCTGTTGACTACTTAATTCTGTGATTCCCATATGCTTTGTACATGGGTCACCTGGTTCCAGTATGCAATGGGTTAACCTGTTGACTACTTAATTCTGTGATTCCCATATGCTTTGTACATGGGTCACCTGGTTCCAGTATGCAATGGGTTAACCTGTTGACTACTTAATTCTGTGATTCCCATATGCTTTGTACATGGGTCACCTGGTTCCAGTATGCAATGGGTTAACCTGTTGACTACTTAATTCTGTGATTCCCATATGCTTTGTACATGGGTCACCTGGTTCCAGTATGCAATGGGTTAACCTGTTGACTACTTAATTCTGTGATTCCCATATGCTTTGTACATGGGTCACCTGGTTCCAGTATGCAATCGGTTAACCAGTTGACTACTGGATGCTGTGATCCCCATAGGTTCTATACAGGAAACAAATGGTTCCAGGAGGCAATGGGTTAATTGAGGTAAACACAAATCACACTAAACAGTCAATCTAGCATCTCCAATGGAGATTATTGTTATGTTTTCATGGAGAATTCGACACCATTCAGAAATAAATCACCCTGAGTAGAGCAAGATGTATGACCTGGGCTCCTTAATACAAAGCATAACGATTGATCGCATGTTTGATTTTTACAATAAATAAACCCCCTAAAACGCTATAGCAACTCTAAATTTATACAAAATAAATCCTGAGCATATGTCGTGTGACTGATATCATACCTTCATTCAGCAGCTTGGATTTTTGTCTTTTCTTCCCTTTCTCTGCTCGGTCTTCGGCACCGAACACCGAGTCCTCACTGCAAACACTGTCTGAATCATCATCGGATAGACTACTCATGAAGAACACCTTCTCGGGGTTGGGGTCAGGGGTCGAGAGTATCCCTCTCTTGTCAACGCAGCACAGTGACTGAGTGTGCAAGAAAACCATATCAAAGGAGTACCAGTATAAATAATTTAAAAAACAACATTTATAAAGCGCTTGATACACATCGTTTCTAGGCGCAGGATACATCTATAGATTTTTACCATTTCCAGTAAAAGATTCAAAACTGACTAACATTGTTCAAGAACACTGGATGAATCATAATATCCATGGATTCATTAAAAAAAATGAGTATAAAAACATATATAACGCATCTATTTGAACCAGGGTTTAATGATTAAAGGACAAGTCCACCTCAACAAAAAGTTGATTTGAAAAAAAAGAGAAAAACGCAGCAAGCATAACACTGAAAATCAGATGTAAAATAAGAAAGTTATGACACTTTTAAGTTTCGCTTAATTTCACAAAACAGTTACATTCACATCCTGGTCAGTATGCAAATAAGCGGACTGATGACATCACTCACTCACTATTTCTTTTGAATTTTATTATATGAAATATAAAATATTATAATTTTCTCCCTGTTTTCCTGTGTAACAAAGTTTTATTCCTCCCTAAACATGTGGTATTGCCATTGTTATAACATTTTATGGTTCAGTCAAGTTGGCCCTTATTGTCAAATCTGTAAAAATTGAAATATTGTATAATGCAAACAAAAAACAAAAAAAAAGAAATAGTGAGTGGGTGACATCATCGACTCTCTCATTTGCATGTCACTGAGTTGTGCATATAACTGTTTTGTGAAAAATAAGCGAAACTTTAAATTGTCGTAACTTTCTTATTTTTACATCTGATTTTGATGAAATTTTCAGCGATTTGATTTTCTCTATTGATTAAAATCAACATTTTTCTGGGGTGGACTTGACCTTTAAAGTCTGGTCTCAAGTTGTGATTGAACTATGGATAGCCAATTGTGACACAAATCTAATGTAAGACATGTATTAATGCCTATTGTAAGAATTACAGCAAATTGTGGAGATGTGACTTCAATAATTAACAGTGTAACAAGTACAAATACTGGTATTTGTTTAAATGAACCAAACACCATTAGAAAACAGAAAAGAAATAAGAGAATCCGACCAGTTTCCTATTCAGATATCATTACCACAACAAAGGGAAACATTTGAGAACAAAATAGAAAAAAGAATAATTGTCACAGTTAAACAAATTATGCAGCTGATAGTATACTCACAGTAACTGATCCTAATCCCTGAAGCAAATTGCCCGTTCTTGGTAGATGAGCCGAGGTACCCAGAAAGCTGGATTTGAAACTCCACCATACTGGTAACCATGGCAAATTTTCATCCTACATGTACAAGATAACAAAACATATTGTTCTAATATTTCTCTACAATGAGACAGATGTTCAAATAATTGTTGGGCTTGTTCATACTTTATGAAATTACCATATCAAAATTTGAAACAAGAAAATGATAACAACACAGTTCTCGTAAAGCCCATCAAATTATGATATAACATCCTTATGCGCTTCCAAAGGACTTGGACTTAAAAAATAGCATATATGCTATATTTCAAGTATATTTTCAAAAAGTTTGATATTTTGCTAAGGAAATAAAGAAATGGGTATTGATTTCAGGCTCAGTCCACTTTCATGAAAGACGATGAAGAAGAAATTCATAAAATTATCACATTAAAAGCATTTCGAAATAAGAACAAATAAACAACCTGCTGAACAATTATTTTGACTATGATGTACAATATGTTGTTTTACAATATGTTTATGTTTTCATACATATATCAAAATGTACAACACTCACTGACAAATTGTATTTGTTGGAGATGGAAATGAATGAAATGAAATTAAAAAAATCAAACAATTTGAACTTCAAAGACACCTTAGACTGTCTTTACCATCCTCAGTCTGAATGGTCAGATATTCCTGGCATTGACTTGGATGAGGGAGTGTTGCAAGAAACTTTTTTTTTCTGTTGCCAATTGACATTTTATCAATTTCAACTATTAAAAATAAATTTTCATTTTCATTTTCATTGCAAGAGAAAAATCATAACTCAATTGCATACTTGCACTTAATTACAAGATTTATGATTGATTTGTTCTCATCTAAAATTGAATTGCAATTGATTGCAATTTTGTTACAATGCCCCTATAAGATGACACTTACAATGATTGGTGTGTCTTCATCACTGTCCTGAAACTCACGATCAGACTCCGGAACCTACAAAAAAAGATTGATCACATGAACAAATCTATCTTAATATGGTGTTTTTTTTTTTTACTTGATTACTATTAAGAAAACATGAATGTAAGCAACCAGTTTTGACTTGTTTTGTGGTGTTGTTACAACATGCAATTTTGCAATTGGAATATAATTACAGTATATATATATATATATATATATATATATATATATAAAGATAACTTACAAAACACAATATGAACACGCTATAGATACCACACACAATATGGAATGACCAACTTCAACCCTGGGTGTAACACTATACCCTATCCTAAACCTAGCATAAAACCCTATTGCAACCCTAACCCTATAGCCTGGAGCAATTGTCGCTGAAGTAAATAATATCATAATCATCAAAATGAAAGAAGAACTGCCATTTGAATTGCAGTCAGAATCAACTTTTTAATAATGATTCAAAAATTCATTTCAAATTTGGCCTTTGGCCACGTGTGTGAATGGCATTATTTATAGTGTAAAGGAACAATTGGGAAAAATGTACCTTAAGATGTTTTGACTTGTGAAAGAGGGTGACAATCCTTGCACAACCAAAGTGATTGAGTGAGATCCAGATTAATGGTAGACACAACGGAAGCAGTGGTAGGACAGTGTGAACCTACATATCAGAAGCAAAAACAAGGTTTGGATTACAAATAAACAACATTACTACTTTATCATCATGTAAAGGTAAAAGAATATAGTTGCATCAAACAATTATTTCATGAGTGTTTAAAATAAAGATGAACTGCCCCATTATTATAGTAGATTTAGATCTGGAACATTAACATCAACTTTTTTTGGTGAAAATCATGGATCTCAGCTAAAAACTGACAACACTTACGATCACTAACACAGAAAAGCATATGTGGGGTAGTTTATCAATATTGCTTGGAAAAATACCAGACATTTGATGGAATTCTGTGTATATATTGCTCATTTCTCAGCATTTACACATTTTCTTCCAGAGCCATTTGCCACATATTTCATACTCGCACTTGGGTGTTCATTTCATTGGATTCTGTTTGAATTTATTTCAAAATCGTTACCACAACTGGCATTTATCTTAAGGATTATATAATGAACAAGTTACTTTCAAGTGTGAGCAAGCTTGATCATGCAACAAATACAGGGGCTTAGGTTTCATTTACCGGTATGTTTAAATCTGGGAATAAATAAATATAGAGAGTTCAATATTATACATCAAGAAACTTGTAGACCTACACAAGTTTTAAATAAAATAATAAATTTGACAATATTTTTTACAAAAAGATATGTACATATATTAAAAAAACAAAACATCAGCTTTCTAACAGGTCAGAGACTGAACTAAGGAGGTATATGACAGACAGTAAAGAGCTGTCTTTTAAAACTTTTGTTGGAGTTCAGGAAAAGGTCTAAACCTACTTACCGGTATGGCAATGAAGACCTCTGCCCAGTGACCCATGTCAGGCTCAAAGATCAGATAGCGAATCATATTGATGACAAAAGAAATAATCTGTATACATACATCAAAAGGCAAAGATAATTGTGGGTCATCAGATTGAACTGCAGCAAAAAATATTCTCAAATGCCGAAATTCTCAAAAGTGGTTTTGAATCTGTGATTTGAAATCATGGTTTACCGTAGGTAGATTTCATGCAGTATCTGTGCTTAATTCATTGAGAAACATCCAATATTGAGCACGCATAATATTCATGTTTATTATTAAGCTTTGGAAATAGGAGTACCTAGCAGGACATCTTACTTTTCTTGCATGAATTTTTAATCTCATTGAGTGGACACGGCCATGTTGTGTTGTCTGATTGCGGCTATTATATAAACCCTTCGAACATTTGCCATGGATATAATTTTAAACAAGTAGGGCCTAGATCAAATTTGAAAATGATGCTCACCAATGCAGCTGGAGTTAGCCATCGTTCAAACGCAGCAGTGCAGTTGATTCTTTTGTTATCAAATGATGACAGGGGCTTCTTCTGGGCTCCTTTTAAACAGGTCCTGAGAGGACAAAAAAAAATGAGAGCATTTCTGTCTGCATAATAGTAATAACGGCATATTTACCCAGGGTAGCCATTTCAGTTCCGAAAACTGTTCTCCCAGCGGGCCCTGCTATTATTATTACCCAGCTAAGCAAGGCTACCGATTCAGGTGCACACAGCTTTTTGAGGAATTATTTCCTGCCGGTACCCATTTAACTCACCTGGGTTGAGTGCAGCTCAGTGTGGATAAATTTCTTGCTGAAGGAAAACACACCACAGCTGAGGATTCGAACCCACGACCCTCTGTTTTGAAAGGCGAGAGTCAGAACCACTAGACCGCGACGCGCCCACATTGAAGCTATTGCTATTGCACTGTAAATACCTGTGGCCTGTAACACACAGCTTTGCAATGATCGACAAACATTTTTCTACGATTGACTGCATTGACTACAATGAACAATCAGTCGTGAAAATCAAGCGTACGATTAATCGCTAACCTTTGTGTTACGCGACCCTGGAGGGTATTTTGTCTTGCTGTTCATAAAGCTACGAGCAACATAAAAAACGACTTTGAAACTAAATCAACATCCATGAAAAACTGGTGTACATCATTTACCACAAGAAAGGGTCATTAGTTGTTTTTTAAGTCACTCATAACTCAAGGACAGCTTTAAGAAACAACCACTCTGTTATGAATTAGGTAATAAGGATTTCTAACTTCCTTGTTCATCATCCACTTTGTGCTACACATGGCCCAGGTGTAAAAAATGGGGGAAGATTCCTATCTTGAAATGTATATCAGCTACAGCAAGAGAAATATTATGAATTAGCACTTAAAGCACTCTGTAGAATGGATATACAAGTAAGTGCTTAATAAGTGGCATTATAATTATTATTGTTCACACATGTCAATAAAGTGTACAGTGTCTCTTTTTGTAGACACTTTTGCAGTTCCTCTTTGTCCTGAATATCCACAATCACTCACTCATATGATTAAAACGAGAATAATTTACTAAAATATTGATACCAATTTCTAGTGCAATTTGTTGAATAAAAGATGTCTAATCTATTAAAGATAGTCATTACAAAATCTACATTGACAACACAGTCGAAACTACAAAATAACTCCTGAAAAACTCAAATCGGTAATTTCATTAACATATTGCTTTTATCATTCAATTTGACTCTTTTTACATCCAAATGAATTTTTCTGGGTAATTTGTGGAATACAAGATGTTTAATGTGTCAGGGTAATCATTACACACTTTCAATTGACAACACAGTGAAAACTACAAAATACCTGATGAAAAATTCAAATCAGCAATTTTCATTCAAACAATGCTTATTTAAGTTTTTAAGTTGACTTGTGTTATATCCATATTTTTTTCCTTTTTTCTTTCTTATATTTCAAAATATTTTGTAACCTGTAATTCTGATATCATGGTATACTTTATTCATACATATTTTGTTTTGGTTGTGAGTTGGCCACCTACAAGGTTCCGTCCCTTTTGGTCATTACCATCCTCACTTTCTTTAATTCATTGATGTACACAAAAATTGTATGGATTATCTGTATTATGTATTTTTATCCATTCATCTCTTACAGAGAAATAAATGAAACTTAAAACTTAAATATTCTCCTTTTTTTAAGTATGAATATGAATATAATATTAGTGATTGTTGCCCATTTGAACGCTATGTGCATCTATGAGTTAACTCACCTGAGATGTGGAATGAATGGAGTGTCCATGACTTGGAATTTCGCAGGTTTCAGCGGATGGCGCGCCGTTGGTTCTGATTGAGGCTCTGGAATGATGGGATGGTACACCTCTCCTGCTTGTAACTCGAGATTACTCTCATCCTACATGCAATTAATTATATATAAAATCAAAAAATTGAACTGTATAATAGAGCAATTAATATCAAGGTGAATTAACACATACAAAATAAAATTTATGTTTTCTTTCATGGCTAAGGGTACATTAGACGCAACAAGACCCCCCCCCCCCCCCCCCCCCCGGAAAGGAATAATTATTTCCTTTGGTAGATATTGATATTGTATTTTTTATATCTCTCTCCCTCTCTCAACCCATGCCCCCACATCTCGCTGTCTCTCTCTCTCTCTCTCTCTCCATCTTTCTCTGTCACCCCCTCTCTCTTTCTCAGAATCTCTCACTTCATTTTTTTCCTCTCTCTTTCTCTCCTTTAAAGGGGTAGGCCTACTCCAAGCTGAAAAAGCTGAAAATATTTATATATAACTAGAGTAAAATTCGCAGAGCAAAATGCTGAAAATTTTCATCAAAATCTGAGAACAAAGTTATTGAATCTTTAATTTTAGCAATATTTTGTGAAAACAGTGATATGCCCGTCCAATGAATATTCATTAGGTGGGCGGATGATGTCACACACCCACTTTCCTTTTTCTTATGTTATTACATGTAATCATAAATGTTTCTTTTTTTCATACATGTGTGAATGGTATGTCTCCCTTATTACAAAACAAGTTGCAGCAATGAATATCAAATAATGCATTAGATTAGTTGTCAATTTAACTTTTTTATTTCTTGGGGAAAAAATTTGAATAAACATAATTTCATATAATAAATACAAAAGAACAAGTGGGGATATGACATCATCAGTTTATGCATTGAATATTCATGTGGACATGCGCAGAACTGTTTCACCAGAATAAAGTCTTTAACATTCAAATTTTGAAAACTCCTTGCACAATTTTGATCAAATTTTCAGTGTTTTGTTTGTCTGATTTTTCTTCACCTGTTCAAATCATATCTTTGTAAGCCTGGAGTACCCCTTTCACCCTTGTAACATATCGTATTGATCATCTTTTCACTGACTTTAACTCACCGATAGAATTCTGATGTTCGTTGGTGCTATCTTTCCCGGTCTCATCAGGATGATGTCATCGGTGACCAACAGTGTCCAGGGAAGGTTGACCAGCTGACCATCTCTCAATGTCCACTGTAGCATGATAGAGTTGGTATGTGGACTGAAGAGAGGCAGGTAGTCATCTGATGTCCATGATACCTCTTGTGATATCATTCCTGATTATAAAGACCAAAAATATTTGGATTTATACCATGAAGATTAAACGTTTATACGGTACTCTGCTTAAGATCATCTTCCATAATTTCTGTCGTCTATAAGGTCAGCCACAACAACTGATTGATTTAGACAAAAAATATGTCATACATAATAGGTTAATACCAACTTGGCAGTGATGTGGTGAAAAGCGGCTATGCCGAGTAAAATGTTTCAGATGTCATTGGTTATATACCAGCTTGGCATTGATGTGGTGGAAAGGTGCTTTGCCGAGTTCCTAAGGGAGTTACTTCAACAGAAACAAACAGAAACAGAAAAATAAATTCTACCTTCTAATTGTTTGATCAACTCCTTCGTCCTGTCGACCATCTCTCGGTGTTGAAGCCTGCAGTCCCAGCCCGACAGGTAGGCATTGAAACAGAGGAACATGAAGAGGACCGCACTCTCCACCAGGAGGCTCGGATCCCAGCGGAAGACACTCGACAGCAGCAACAGGACAATGGCTATCACGATGGCCACCCCACTGGTCCAGTGGAAAGCGGCCCTCGGGTCTAGCTTCCATCCCGACTGGTGGCCGAGGGCCGAAATGCAGCTCTGCCTCTTCCAAGTGACTTCCTCGTAGATCTGTAGCTCCTTGGTGATGTCAGCCTTCAGTTTCCCCAGGGCCTTACGGGTGTCAAGCCCAGTGTATTCTAGGGAAGTCATCTGGAATCATGAAATGGATGCAGTCAATAAGATGTGAAAATTCAATAATCTAAACCCAAATCAACTAAATTCAGTAGTGGAATTTATAAATGTATGAAATTAATCTGTATTATACTTCTGTTTTGTTGGAAATGAAATAGAATTTGACATTTGAAATTCACTTTAAAAAATCATGATTTGAATTTACTCAAAATATGCACTTCCATATTTGATTAAATTGAAAACAAACAAGCACTGCACTGAAACTGTGTTCTAGCAAGATCTTCTTAGTGGTGGACGCAATTTCATGACAATACAGCATGTTTTTAATGCTGAGTTAGGTGTCTTATGTACAGCCAAAAGTGAATGAACATCATGTAATAACTATCTGACATTGTCTGATCTTTAAAAATAAATTAATTTTAACATGGTCTTAGGACTAATCCATAAATTAGTTTGTTTTTTTGTTTTTTTACTAAGCAAAAAATTCTTAGCTTCCACACAATAATGTACGTTGTCAAGGCAGTTGAGTTGGTTTTACTAAAAGTAGATAAATTAGAAAAAATAAAATAAAAGACATATTAAGTTTTCAAGTTTTTCATTTTGTGTCATGTACAAGAAGATGCCCCATATATCAAGTAATATAAATTCATTTTTTTATGGAAAATGATGAATACAATTTTTTTTTCTAGAAGAGGGTATGAAATGATGTGTCTCGATGATATATCCAACCCACAGATGAAATCACTATCATGTTTTTAATTACTTTTTTTGGGACAATTTATCTCACATGGAGATGATCGTATGTATGTGATTGCATAAAACCAAGACTTAAAAATACATTGTTCTCTGTTTTTCTTAGACAGATTTTCACCAAACTATCACCAATATTCTGCTTTTAAACCAACTTTCATATTTTTACTTGTACCAAATATCATGTGTTTTGTGATTGCAGCCTCAGTCAAGTACGACCATATCTATAAAGAGGACTGTATAGTGAGTGATTGTATTACCAAACACGCGCATCATACGCATCAGAAAATAATTTCATACATTAAAAACTTTGTAACATCCTTCCAAAGGGAACTTAGATAGAAATATGAAAATGGTCAAAACACATTTTAAAGTCTTTATATTCTCAAAATAAAAAAATATGGTCAAAATAGCTCATCAGTGATTTTGTTGTTTTCTCAACTCATTCGGTAATACGATACCTTTTTCAAGTGACTAAAATATTTCACATGCGAAGAGGGGTCCGCATGATATCATAAAAAAGAAAAACGATTTCGGCAAATTTTTTTACATATTTATATTTTGTAGGTAGGCCTATCTGTATTTATGGTGAAAGTTTAGTGAATTTTATGACAATTATGTGTTTGATTTTATTGAATTCATGAAAAGTGTTTGGTAATACGAATACGATCCACTACCATACTCAACGGAATTAGAAGAACTTTGTCTGTAAGAACATCCTCTATAGACTTTAGTTACCAATGGTTACCGTGCAACACTCCTAGTACCAATGAGGTCCAACATTACATGTATGGACCTCATAGGCGACATCAGTAGTATTTTTGGTTAGAAATCTCTGAGAACAGGATATTTATATATTATATCACAAGTACAAGCTATATTCCTTTCTCTTATTTAAATTATAATTTTATAGTGTAAATGCATCGTTAGCAACAACAAAAAATGAAAGAAATGAAGGGGAACTTACATTTTCACGGCTTTTTCCTGATTTTCTGGGCAGCTGCTCTTCTCTTCTGACTCGCGATCGAAGCTGATATGAAGATCACGTGATTCGCGTTCTCGTCAGCTGATCGGTTGGTTATTCTTTTCGTCAGACGTTAATAATATATATTTTATAATGCTAGCATTCATCGCTAATTTAGGTGAAAGAGATTGAAGTTAAACAGCGCCAGGTCGGAATCATAATTATTTTGGAAGAGTTTATTTATACACTCGATCTCATACCTGACGTAGACGGCGCTATTCAACAAATGCACAATCTTCAATATAAAAAATAAAACAGAAAGAACGCCTTGAACACAGGCCAAAATGCCTAACGATTTCTCCGCGGCATTAACAACTATCGTAAAGGGCGCTCCATTTATCAATAAAGATGGATGCTAAGCTGTCTATGGCGACAAAATTTGCCGCAAATATTTACGAAGAATTGTGAGAAATGGTCTGAAAATGCAACAAAAGAACCGGTGAGTACCGATTAAACATTATCAATTTATTTAATAGAACATATTTAATGACTACAATGTAACAATTTCTAGATAATATTGCTTAGTTCTAAGCTAGGGCGGCCCAAATGCGCGTGAGTGGAGTCCCAGTTTATTAGCACGGGTAAGTATTGGGGTGTCGCCTAGAGTGCCGTGCAATGGCTACCCTAACTTTACTTAGTCTATTGATTTAGCCCATGTGCTATTAGGCTATCTGATAAAAAAAGACCAATTGTATTTAGTACCAAATAAATATGTATGCATACTCACTGAGAGACTCGAGTCGAGGCAACATTTTTTCCACATCACTCATCATCATCACACAAAATTTAATTTGATCAAGATTTTTTTTGTTTTATTTAGGCCTAGGCCTAAATAATTTAGACTTTCTCTCTCCTCTATTAGATTAACAATAAACGGTCAATAAAATAAACAACACTTGATTTCTCATTTCTTCTCAAAAGCTCACTAGTCAACAATTTCTTTGCTCATATCTATTTAGGCCTAGATCATTCTAGATATTTTAATTAAAGGCCCAACAACAACAAAAAACATGACACACATTTGAATACATCGGACTGAACTGAAAGTGAAATTATCATTTTTAGAGGTCTACTTTACCATTGTTAATACAGTTTTTACATGGATGCAGTCATCATTAATAAAAACTAGGTAGTATCGAATGATTCTGAAGAGTTCAAAGAGCTGATATTCTGCTTTATCAGGTAGACAGCGATGGCAAAGATCTCATAAAGTTGATGGAAATTATACCAAATTAAGCCCGAGTAAAAAATAATAGTTTCCTGTAGTATGGTGTATGTACAAACACAAATTATTCAAGAAAATTATAAAACTGTGGTATCGACGCAAATAAATCACTAGTAACAGTCGTCAAAGACCTTACCTGTCTCAGGGACCTGTCTAAACATCAGTGGCGCATTAAACCAAAATTTTTGAGGGGGTCAGTTATGGCATACCGGGCAAAATTTATAGATATTTTTGTTTTTAAGTTGAGAAAAAACAAAGCGAGAGAGCAAAAATTTTGACATTTTTATCACAAAAAAGAATCAATTTGACATCAGAAAATAATATCATATTTCACTTTCCCTCTTCTTCTTCTTCTTCTTCTTCTTCTTCCTCTAATTTGAATAAGAAAACAGAGGGCTCATGAAACTGTGGCTGTAATTTAGCCATTCAGTTGAATACAAATTAAATCAGCCAGACATGAAATTCAATGCAGATAATAGCAAAGATTTAAAAAAAAATACCCTTCAGTCAAGTTCGCCATTTGTTTTTGTTTCTTTTTATATTTTTTAGCCTTTTAATTGTAAATTTCTTTAATTGTTTAAAATTTCATGTCATTTTTCAATCTGATTTTATTCTAAAAATTCTAATTAAAAAGAAATCATATTTGTGACTCTGGACTGTGACCACAGTCAAATAATCGTAGGCCCCCTACCGTATTGTCAAATTATCGTACCGCATTGTAAAACAAGGACTTTGGACGTAGGCCTACTATTGATTTCAATTTAATTTCACGTTACAACATTACACATAATATAAATAAATTTGCATATAATGCTGAAAAGAAGGAAACTGAAAAAGCGACAACCTTGAAAGCTTAAATTCTTATCAATAGAAATAGTAATCTCAGTTTATAATATTTAATCATATCTAAGTTATTTGTATGGTCCTTCCCATTTTTTTTATGTGCTAAACATTTTTAAATGTCAGGCATCGTACTAGTTTATGTCGCCATCTATCGACAACTATTCATTTCTGAAATCGTGTTGGATAATGTTGATAGATATTAGATAGATATTTGTAGATAGATAGATATTTGTAGATAGATAGATAGATAGACAGATAGATAGATAGCTGGATGGATGGATTGATGGATGGATGGATGGATGGATGGATGGATGGATGGATGGATGGATGGATGGATGAATAGATAGATAGATGGATGGATGGATGGATGGATGGATGGATGAATAGATAGATAGATGGATGGATGGATGGATGGATGGATGGATGGATGGATGGATGGATGGATGGATGGATGGATGGATGGATGGATGGATGGATAGATAGATAGATAGATAGATAGATAGATAGATAGATAGATAGATAGATAGATAGATAGATAGATAGATAGATAGATAGATAGATAGATATATGGATGGATTGATAGATAGATAGATAGATAGATAGATAGATAGATAGATAGATAGATAGATAGATAGATAGATAGATAGATAGATAGATAGATAGATAGATAGATAGATAGATGGATAGATGGATGGATGGATGGATAGATAGATAGATAATATAGATAGACAGACAGAAAATTTATAAGAAATTATTCTTCTTAAATTGTATAATTGATTTTGGCTTATTATTCAGTAGGGAGGCATGGGATAGTACTAGACAACCTGGAGCCCGTCTTACAAAGAGTTGCGATTTTGTCTGATCAATCGCAACTATGGAAAGCCAGCAAGGTCAACATATAAAAATGCATGTTTGTTCCAAAAAAAATCTAGATATGATGTATATTCACAAATTCATTGATTTCTTGACAATTTGGTGTGTTCTCCTTTGTTTTGCAAATTTCCTTTTGAATAAATTATGACACTGATGGATTTCCACAGAGATATGATAGATTGGATCAATCGTAACTCTTTGTAAGACGTGCCCTGCTCGAAGCAATTGCAGCCAGGAGAGAGGGTTATGCAGGAAAACTATAATGACCTTTATGAAAATGATGTTACGAAATAGAAGATATTAGATAAAGAAATTATAATTACGATATCACCGAATGTATAATTCCTTGTCTTTGTCAGCATTATTTATTAATTCGATTGCCACATTTAAATGTTGTAATTTATACCATCAAGGTGTTAATTCATTACTGATATGAATAAAACGCAAAAACTCCTGCCCTCTGCAAAAAATAAATAAAAAGAAGGGGGTATATACAGGCTTATTTACCGTCCCCAAAATTGGGGGGGGGGGGGTGTACCCCGGCCCCAGGATTTACGCCAACGCTCTCAAGCCATATCGCAACCCAATCAGGATTGAGGATTCTTTTGATTGTTTTCTGATTTAGAACTTCTGGAGTGTAGCATTTCGATATTAATTTCTGGCATGCGTCCAGGCAAAAAAGGAAGCATAAAAAGATAAGGAGTGTTAAAGTTTCATGTTTGCACTGCCATACACATGAATACAGGTGTCTTGATAATGATTTCTAATCAGTTTATTGGCTCCCCGGTTACTTGTTCCTCTTCCTTCTCTTTGGTATAAGAACAAATCCGATCCAATAGAAAGCTAATTTTGAAGAAATAGTGATCAGTAATGAAAATAATACAAATGGATAATGTAATAAAGTATAATAAATTTATGAAATATAGAAAAGTCGAGCGCAACGAAAGATGTGCAGACTGTTATCTAACGTAGTTTATATCATAATCCACATGTTTTCACGTAATGAAATACAAATAGAATGCAGATTTTATATCACACGTTCTCTGCACTTCACATTTACTTTATAATTGTTCTTACCTTCATAATGTTCCATCCAAATTATTTGCCATGTCACGCCCGACCGGTTTTTCTCCGTAGGCTATTAACTTTTTTATCAAAAATCAGGTGTAGTCGGAGTGAACTCTATCCTTAAAGGGATGTTTCAGGCTGCATGGAGATATTTCTATTTCAATAAATAGAGTAAAATCCACAGAGAAAAATGCTGAAAATTTAATCAAAATAGGATACTAAATAACAAAGTTATTGAATTTTTAAGATTTGCATTATTCCGGTGAAACAGTTCTAGGCATGTCTTCATGAATATTCATTAGCTGGGCTGATGATGTCATATCCCCACTTGGTGTTTTGTATTTTTATTTCATGATATTAGGTTTATATAAAAAATTCTACCGAGAACTAAAACAATTGGATTGAAAACTGATCAAGTACATTAATTATTTATTGCCGCAACTTATTTCATCATAATGGAGACACATCATTTAGACAATGTATGAAAAAATGAAACATTTATGATTTCACGTAATAACATAAGAAAAAGGAAAGTGGGGATGTGACATCATCAGCCCACTTAATGAATATTCATGAAGATGTGCATTTAACTGTTTTCACAAAATATTGATAAACTAAAAAATTCAATAACTTCGTTATTTGTTATCCGATTTTGATGAAATTTTTAGCATTATGCTTTGTGAATTTTACTCTAAAAGATTTATTTAGATAAAATATTTTCAGCCCGGACCATCCCTTTAAACAAGGACCATACACACCCTCACACATACACACAAATGTTATTCATCTCTTTTATTTCACTCTTGATGAATAAAAATTAATCATTCTTCTTTTTATGATATTTACCTTCGATTTAGCTATTCTTTATTCTCTTATAAAAGTACATTGTGCATGTACGAGCAATCTGTATGCCTGGATCAAATGTTTTGGGCCATTAATCATCATAGCTTTTAGAATTCGAATGTCACGGTTTAAAGAGAAATAACTGACCTGTGATGATTACCAATATGCAACCATTCAAAATTATGTATTTGCTCTTTTTTTGTGTATAATTCACAGATAAAATAGTTCTCGAGAAAATCGCATCGATCCAATCATTGCGTTTTCATCCGGGTTTTCAATTCGACGGCCTTGAATGACGCCAGGTGTATATGGCAAACCCGTTGCAACAATTCAATCACAGCAAATATACGGAGCTTTAATTCTTTTATATAATTTCTTTTAGCTCTTCATCTGTAGATTACAATGAAGAGGAGGTGATAGGTTGAATTCCAACATTTGTCACGCATGCATGGCGTTATGCGTGTGCCGTAGGCGGGGTCTATAAGCTGAAACTCCGAAATAATCCCAAAAGCTGACAATTCTCCTATTATAAAAGAGGATATACTCTGAAATTCCAAAGCATGATGATAATAACAACCACATAACATTTCTTTCCAAACTTCTTTTGTGAGGAAAGATATTTTTAGATGACGCGCGTATCAATTTGAAACCAACGCGACACAACTTTACGTTTTTACAAAGCCCGGCCCTATCTATTTCATTTTGATCTTAAAATTCCGAGGGATTTTAATATAAATCCTTCTGGATTTAAAAATATTATTCAGGAGTCGATTTTCTGGTGTGACAATAGCATCACGATGGCGATAGCCTATCTACCACACACTTAATCTGATAAACTTTGGACCCTTGATATCCTTTTCAACTTCGTAGTTCAGAG
The DNA here is from genome assembly GCF_037042905.1 of Lytechinus pictus. NCBI lineage: Eukaryota > Metazoa > Echinodermata > Echinoidea > Temnopleuroida > Toxopneustidae > Lytechinus > Lytechinus pictus. Next base: position 6,057,772 of record NC_087254.1, on the reverse strand, counting down.
AGACCATGCATGATTTGCACACAAAAAAAATCGACTTCGATTCGATTTGTATTCTGGGGCTCCATTATTATCTGTATTTACTCAATGACTTGTTTACCCCTCTAATCTTATCTTGCATTCCAAAATCCACATGAGGTAGACGTGCCAAGATAAATGTTCAATTCAGGCTAAATTTCTGGCAATGAAAAAGAACAACATGATTTTGTTCTTAATAATTTGACTTGGCAATTTATTACCTAGGCTATACTACATCTGTGGTACAGTCAGTCCGCAAGCCCTGAAAAAGTAGCTTCTTTTATCCAAGTGATATTCATGACAAGAGGGTTTTTGCATAGTTAATGAGCTTGGTGCGAACCAAAACACCTCTTTTTATTCGGCCATTGCTGCTCTAAATATTGACCAAATTTCATGTTTTTGGTATCTTTGTAAAGAAGAAGAATCATTCTTTTAGGTCATGTGTTTGGATTTTTAAAAGAATGTTGTAATATAGGTAAAACTTTTGATCTAAAACATGAAACAAAATATTTTTTTTCATGCAACAAAAGTTGTTGTTTTCACACTTAATTTCTGTTTGGGCACAAATAATTTTTAAATCATGATAAAGCTGAAGATCTAAGCTTTAATATGATATAATTTTTATAAGAAGATGTATTTTAGATGGGTCAGCAGCCAGCTATTCATAGACCAAGTACATTTTGCAGCTCAAAAACAAGAATACTGCGCTCTGATTGGTCATAGACCACACACCCACGCAAATTCCAATGTTCCCCACACTGGGCCTCTGCAAGGTCACACTCACCATGTGGTAATCTCTTCAAATTACCCGCGCCTGTTTGTTTTGAAAACAGTATTCAGCCAATCAGAACTCTGGATTTTATGTTACTCAGAAATTTCAGAAATCTCGTCTTGCATCTTGATGGAAATAACTGGCTGCTGACCTATCTAAAAGATGCCACATATCAAGAGTGACATCGTAAGAAAGTATAGAGTTTGAGCTTTCTGATGATATAAATAATGTTGGTGCCTAAAACACAAAATGTTGCACAATTTGCAAGTGAAAACAGAGGAAGAAAATTATGTTTGATGCATCTTTTCAGGTAAAAGATTCACTTATTCATCAAAATATTTCATTCAAAAGAAATGACCAATATAAAAGGGTAACATTTACTCTTGCCCATGGTACAAAAATAATCAATATTACTCAAGGAGAAAGTGGTTAAATTCTTTGAGAAAGAAAGTCTCACAATTCTCGAGATTTTGCAGGGACATGAATTCAGCCACGAGAGGACTTGGATAAATCTTGCTCATTTGCTCATTAACACAGGGGCTTGCGGACTGACTGTAGCATATTACTTTGAAAGTATACCTCCCCTTGCTTGCTGTAATGTAATGGGGCTATAGCCGTTTCCAGGGGACGGTAAGGGCATCACTGCGTGCATGGAAATTAGTGCAAGAAAGAAGCTATATAGGCCTATACATCATTTGTAAATAAAACGATCGAGTTGCAAAACTTTTTGCCCTGTTAAATATTAACGTAATAAAGATGATACCCCCTATTCTAGGAGGCCAAAGCTTTGAAGAAAAGAAAAAAAATTCAAAACGATAACTTAAAATATTTTTGTTTTTCAATAGGCCTACTGTAACTGATTAATCCCCAAGGAATGTTTTTTTTTTATTTCATAATCATATTTCTAAATCCAAATAGCCTCGCAGATTCCCTGCATGCTGTTATCCATATAACAAGGAATATGACACATGCATGACACGTTTTTCACTCCCGTAAAAAATAAAATATGCGAATTAAAAAAAAGAAAGGTCATCCTTCATATTGTTCTTTGAAATAATGCTCATAACAAAACACACGCAATGCGCATGTGCCCTTCCTGCCACTGCCTGCACTGCCGCCGCAGCTGCACTACACTAACCAAGTTGAAAGAGATATTCGGAGGGGGTGAAAAATTATGGTTGATAAAGGAATTTCGGTGGAGATTATATTGTTTGCTTGAATGAGGGTTGAGGTCTCCTACACACGTAGCCCTTTTGATCAAAGATTGTATTTGAATACAATAATAAGAGAGGGAGTGGGTGGCAAACAGAAGGCAAGCACGCGAACGGAATCAGCAGGCGAAACAAATGAAGAAAAGAAGAGGGGGAAAGATTGGTAAGAGCGAATCGAAAGAAAGATGAAAATAATAATGACAGTTGTGCGATTATGAAAGCAGCTCGCGCATGACACGCGTTACTTGTAAAGCTGGTAAAAAAAGGAAAAGGAAGAAAGAAAACCATGTTACAACAACAGGGTAAAATGAAAATAAATATATGTATGACTGAACCGAACTTGTTAATTCAAATACAGATCGAGTGAAATCATTTAAATCAAAGGTAGTACAGACAAATTATAGTTCGTGAAAATTATTATGCACTGAAAAATTACCTTTGAATCAAGTTGGAATGGGCTTAATAAATGTAGCCTACTTTGCGACTTAAAATTGTGATTAGCATGCGTTTAATTGGTATTCGACATAATTTAAAATTTCTTCAAAAAATGAAGTTCAAATGAATGGAAAGTATTTTTTAAAAGGGGAATTTCGAACAAGGAAATGCACCATATATTGTGACTGGCTTCGCAAACACATATTTCTTTGTTACGGGCTTGGGTACTTCATCTCAACTATTGTAGGCCTACTATATAGATTTATTTATTATCGAATCCCAAATCGAAATGAGAGAGAGAGAGAGAGATGGACAGGGATTGGCTGGATATGTTTTTTACGAAAAAAAAAACGGCGGTAAATTAGCAAAACTCACGTTCATACACTAATTTGTTCCTACGTTGTCTTAAACGAAACAATCTCCCCCCCCCCCAAAAAAAAAAAAAAAAAAAAACTGTAGTCATAATATTTGCAGGGGGACGAGGAGCGGTTTTTAAAGCGTGTGTTGGGGGAGACAGACAATGTATGATATCACAATAGTTATTTTCAAGTTTTGGGGGTGGTTACTGAAAAAGTCCCCTAGCCCCCCCCCCCCCCCCCCACCGGTTCCACTCTCCTTGCGGTGGCCTCAGTTCGGGCCTGCATGTGGGCCTATATATGTTGGACATGGTGATTCAAACTGTGTTTGTCCCTTTAATAAAGATTGAAATTAATTGATTGGTAAAAATATAATCGTTCTTTTTTTTTCTTTTTTTGTTGTTGAAGAATTATGACCCGAGTTTTAGGGGGTCTGTCTATGATGCCCGCTATGGGGTAAAATCAATGAATATAAATTCATTTTCAAGTCGATATTAAATGATAATAAATAGGGAACACGGCCCAGACAAAAGAACCCACGGGTCTAGACTTCTGGCAATAATTAAACTCTACTGTAATAATCATCAATTACAAAATAGTATTGTGGTGAAAAGAGCAAAAACCATAACGAAAACAGCATGTTTTGAAGAATAAAAAATGGGCGGCACGAATTAATGACACCGTGCACACGAGCGGCGTATGCTTGCAGCTGCGCTGGAAGCGTGCCACATTGTTCTTTTCAAATTGCGGGAGTCGGGTCGCGTGGCTGTGTGACAAAACTTGCCCAACAAGATCCGGACCCCCGCATGACTATTACAATGGAGGAAATCGATTGATATGGAATTATTATGATCATCAAATGATTTTTGTCTTCAACTAGATATAAACCAGCCTCCTTTGTGCCCGTTTGGAGCAGACGACGCTATTTTCATGCACGAGTAATGAAAAGAAGAATGAGTCGCGTATCGTTTATATCTTGGTTGGGGGTATTAGAGAGCCGGGGAGGTAGCCTAAATGATGATGTTTACTATTTTTGTAATTATTTGAATGCGTGCAAAAAAATAATAGAAAGGTACAAAGTTCACGCTGTGTGTAAACCGCCAATCTGGTTCCCATAGCAACCCATGCTACATCCATCGTTTCACCATTGTAAATGGGAAAATATGAATAAAAATTTATTTTTCTTCAAGACTATATATGTAACATGCTTTGTCAATAAAAAGTTATGACCAATTATAAATTCAAGATACCAAGATTTCAAAAATACAGAAAAGGTGTGACCATTTGGGCCTATTAAACACAATAAAGATGTAGCATTCATTCATGTTACTGTTTAACCCTGGCCGTACGCAAATGTTTTCCCCGGGAGGGAGCAAGATGCGTAAAAATATTCTACGAATCTTAAAAACGAGGGAGCGAAGCGACCGAGCCTGAAATGTGATGGCACTTTTGCATTTTTCAAATTGAAATTAAAGGATTTCGTGCACCGTTTGGTGAATAAATGAAAATTTTCAGTAAGTTTCCGACATGCATCTGGGCCGGGAAAACTTGATATAAGTCGAACTTATATCAAATGCATTGGAATGTAAAGCTTGTCCTATTCCGTTTATAAACAGTTCTTTATTGTGGGGAAGTTAATAAACTGCAGTCTTCACGAAGATGAGCCATGTTATTGTATAGTGAAGGCCTATACCCCGAAAATTAGTTTGTAAAGAAGACTATTAGTGAAAAATATTTCGACATTTTGATACATGTATATATGTTATGTTCGATCAGTGTCATACAAGCCATTTTTTCATTTCTTTTCTTTCTTTTTAGACAACTATATATTTTAATTGCTTTTCAAAAGGTTTTGATTTATCAATGATATTAGTTTATTGGATATTGTTTGTATCATTATTACCAATATGAAAGTGTAAACTTGATTGATTTGTATATTGATCAATTTGATTTATTTGCATTTATGCTTCTTTGATTTGTATGTTAAAAAAGTGAATATAGAAATGAAATAAACCAAATAAAATTAATTCAAATTCATGTATAGACACTTTTAGATCATGCATAGTTATGCCCTCATTATCCCGATTAGAAATATTTACAATTCTTATTTAATAATTTTTAGTTTTCTGACAAAATGGAGATTTTTCTAAAAATCAAAATGTGAATTTAAATTACCTTTAGGCCACCTCGCCCCCTCCCCCCCCCCCCCTCCGATCATGATTCCACCCAACGTTTCAATAATAAAGTGCGCTGGCCTCCTTTCCACAAATACGCATAGCGCCCTCTGTAGTCTATGATATTGGAGTTTCATCACCACCACCATCACCACCACCACCTCCATCACCACCACCACCACCACCACCACCACCACCACCACCATCATCAGCATCATCATCATCGTCATCACCGTCATTATCATCGTCATCAGCATCATCATCATCATCATCGTCATCACCGTCATTATCATCCTCATCATCACTAACATCATTCTCCATCATCATCATCGTCTATAACATACATAGCCAACGTCATCATCATCATCACCACCACCACTACCATCATCATCATCACCTCCTCTATCACCACATAATCACCACCACCATTACAACCATCACCACTATCATAGGCGGCGGAAGCGGGGGGGGGGGGGGGTCCTGTCCCCCCCTAAATTTGAGGTGGGGGTTGGTCCCCCGCCCTAAAATTTTGGTTGATAACCTTTTTTTATTAATTTTTTTGCTTGTCAATTTTGTTTCCTGCGCTCCCCCTAAATTCAGGTGGACCCCCTAGAATTTTTGTGGTCCCCCCTAAAATTTTGGTTGATAACCTTTTTTTTTTTGCTTTTTTTTAACTGTGCCCATCCCAAAATTTCAGGTGGTCCCCCTAAATTTATTGGCTTCCGCCGGCAATGACCACTATTACTATCACCATACATCACCCAGCTAGCACATAAAATTTCCAAACGGTCAGACTCAGAAATGTTTATTACATAATGTGTTTTTTTTACTTTTACTTTAACATTAACACCAGGGGCAGAGAATCCGTTTGAAAAGAGAGGAGGATAATCATATAGAAAAACATAGTCAAAGGGTATCTATTTTAGGTTTTATTACACGCTTTATAGTAAAAAAAAGTTTAGAGATTGATATAACCCCCCCCCCCGCCCCTGTTCCGCAGCCCCTGAATATACAACATTCTTCATGAAACATTTTAATAACATACATTCAGAAATATTTTGATTTTGATGTTTTGGAATATTTTAATGACATTTACATAAAAAACAGGAACAAGTAATTGGTAAAACATTTGAAACGTTATTGGTAAACTTGAAGGCCTATACATTTTTGCATTTCATCTGAAAAATGTTTTCATAACTTTTTAACTAGACTTAAGTTAACATGATAACTTATGGCAATTCTATACTTTTACAACTTATGCTCGATTATAATTTTTATAATAAACATTTCAATAAACAATAACACTAAGGAAAGCTTAACTCATATGGCTTTCGAGAATAATTAAAAGTTTTCAGAGTTTTCAGAAACAACAACAGTCTTTCTATTGTCCCCACCCCCCCCCCCCCCCCGATTTCTCGATCGCGCGTCGCTGCTTGAGCTTGCCGCACATGCCTAGTGCAGTGTGTGCGAAGCCAATGCATTGGCGTTTACTGGACAGTGTATCGCGTTTGTTCATGAGACAGGTGTACATGCTCGAAAGTTGGGGGTAATAATCCCAAACAATCTTTCTTCTATAACGCGATTTAACATTTTAGACGTATTTCAAAGGTAATCTGATAACGGCATCTGATATGTGCATCCATTCTTGAACTTCTAGAGGAACATCAACCTTCAAAAGACTCACATCAAGGAGTTATTTAACTTTTTACACGTCGAGGAGTTCCAACGGCGACTGGAAGTTTGGAGTTGTGTGGAGTTCTACACCACTGGGACCACTCTACGCCGCACCCCTCTGGCCAGGCGCGGAGCAAAGTGGAGCGAGTCGTTGTAGCTCAGACCTCGCACGATCTAAGTTCTAACTGTTTATTGAGCGACGGGTTTTAGAAGATTTCCGAAGTCTAGGAAGACATCCCTCGTTTGCACTTTGGAAATTTCTCGTTTAGATTGTCGGGATCGAGATTGGACCTCTCATCGTTTGGGCCATTCTTGTAAAATGGTGTCTGGATAAGATTGAGAAATTACAGAATAATGTTGCATGACGCGAGACCTCGACCTCGGGAAGACAATCGCCTTGGAGACGTTGTCAATGGATCCACAATGGAGAACCATAATGGGAAGCCAAGATGGATCGTAAGAAAACTTTTGGCAATCGCTACAACATTGTTGCTGTTTTCTTCATCTGCTCGTGCACTGGAAAATGACCCGTGTGATTGGACTGGAAGGTTTGTACGAATGTTCTTTATTTTTTTTTGTTACTGACTCTAGTAGTCTACAGTTTATGTCACAAAAGCAAAGAAAATATTGTAAATAGTGATCTACTAATGTTATACCGAGGTTGTTTTACCTGACTGCTAAGAAAGCACGAATGCCTGTGAGCAAGGAACCAGGGGACCAACGGCTTAAGGTCCTCTCCGAGGGACCTGGTAATGAGGATAAATGCCTTACCAAAGGGCATTGTAGAATTCTGAATATTTATTTGCTGTAGGCATGTATGATATTTTGCTTCTCTATTGAAATATTTTGAGTGTCTGTATTTTCTTCCTTTATCTTGTCATTTCTTTTATTCAGGGAATATAAAGTAAGTACTACTACTGTTGGTAGTTTTGATTAATTTAGTTTACAATGTAAGTCACCACTATCGTCTACATGTATGGCCGTACGCATGATTTTTTTTGCTGGGGGGGGGGGGGCGGGAGGACGTGTAAGTTGTTTTGAAAAGAAAACTTAAAAACAAGGTTGATAAGTGAAATTGAAGGATTTTGTGCATACTTTTGGTGAATGTTGTGTAAATTTTCAGTAAAAAAATGTAAGTTTTCAAAAACTCCCCCCCCCTGTTGCGTATGGCCATGTATATAGATACATGTAGATACAACTTCCAGGGGAAAAAAAAGACAAAGTAGTCCAACAGCGCTTGTTGAACTGTGTAGGTACATCTTGAGCAAGTTTTCAAAAGTATTTTGTCTTGTGATTTATGCTTAAATCTTTTAGGCCTATGGTTGATTTTTTTTCATTTTAAGAATTCTACATGTAGCTTCAACCAAAAAGAAGAGATAGATTTATGAAAGAATTAAAAGTTTTAAATTAAAATCGAGGGAAGTATTTAGCTGCTTTGAATGGGTAGATTTAAAACTCTGTAAAGAGGATCTTACTCGATGGCAGAAGGATGATAACTTGTAGCAAACCAATGCCGCAATTAGCCAGCAAACTTTGGGCATCCAGTAGCGATTGTCTAAAATTTCTCTTATTTCTGATTATTTCTTAAGCTATTTATTTGCCCTGGTTGTATTAAAGCTGAGTACATATAATTATCAAGGGAGCTTCTTATGGTAATAGACACAATCAACCTAGTTGATACTTGATGAAAAAGAGACCTTCAGTTGCATGAGAGGATTTGGAGTTGAGGAGAAAAGTCTACTCACTCTGTAGGAAGCAGTCTCATCTAGCTGATTATCCCCTTAATTTGCTCGGATCTGTTTTCCAACTTTAGATCTGTGTTTTGCAACTATCCCAGATTATCTTTTAATTCTCTTTGTGTATATTTCACAATGGGAAAGTTGTAGTCGAGACTTAAAGAGAAGGTTTTAAGGGCAAAAGGAATAATTCCTTCTTTATACATGTTGCTTCTGTTGGAGGAAATATCCTTAATTTGAGAATAATTTGAATGAACCTTTGTTACTTCCCAAGTCCTGCCCCCAGATCAGATTAAAAGATGAATAATGGTTAGAATATAGATTTACAATTGTCATAGAGGCGTGGGTCTTGAACGCAGGTGCAGCTGCGCATTGGAGAAAAACCCTGAAAAGTGAAGAGGGGCAGAACTAATGGGATCTGGATACAGTGACAATATGGAATGGGTTGTTCTGTAACATCTACTCACTGGTAGTTGACTGAGGTCGGATCTTGTATGACTTCTTACTATAGAATTGAGTTGAGAACTTTAAATGAAATAAATGTACATGTAGCTGGTAGAAGAAGAATATTAGGTCTGTTTAGCTCATTGCTCGTCAATAATCCATCTCTTAAAATATATGCACATTGTGACCCCAAATATTGGAATCTGGCCTGTTAATAATGGTGTTTACATACAGTATTCCCTCGTTTCAGATCACATGTAGTTCTACCAGTGATGGGTGAATTGTTTCACTTTTTCATTCTTGAAAATTTGGGAAAGTTTACACCTTTTTTTTTTTTGAGGGGGTCAAAACCATTTTTAATAGTTGGTTTAATGTTGGTAGACATAACTCACTTTGTATGCCTACTACATGTTCATCTATTGATTTAATACAAATTGGTGCTCATATAGCTATATTACAACTACAAGAAGTATTAATTCATTCTCAATCTAGTCACATTCCGGTTTATTGTGTCCTGTACATGCCTTTTGTGATCAAAATTGCTATCCATTGTATTTTTTTTCATAATGCAGCCATTGCAGCAGAATTGCTGTATTGCTTATTTACTGTTAATATTAAAAAAAAACTGTAATTCTTTTGGTTGTGTGGCACTTACATGTAATGGTAGCTGCTGCCTGTCTGTTGTATGACCAAGTATTTTTGGCAAATTCAGTGCAATTGCTGTATAGTACATGTATTGTTTATATTCTGTTTATGTTTTTACATCCACCCATCAAACCTAAGCCATGTTGGGATCTACGAACAAATACAAACCTTCCACAATAAATTCTGTTGGTTGTGGGGCATTAAATGTTTAGCTGCTGCCTGTCTGTTGTATGGTCGTATATTCTTTGGCAAATCCGTTGTGAAGTCGAGTACAAAGCCTGGCTAAGATAAACATCATACAGGAGACATGCTGTATGACTACCCACAGGGTTTTAGAATCTCAATTGTGTAGTATTTGGCTTTGCAAAAGGTGTGTTTCAATCCTGAGTTATCCGTGTTATATACATGTACATGAGGATGCATGAGGGTGTCGACTGAAATAGAGTTGTGGTGTGGTGGAATATTCTTTGGACTTTGAAACAGAGGGTCATGGGTTCAGTGCTCGGTCAAAGTGATTTTCAAACTCTGCATCCTCCATACATGAAGTTCTTTAAACTAAGATGCGTGAGGGTGTTGACCGAGATACACCAACAGTTGTGGCCCAGTGGATTACTCTTTGGACTTTGAAACAGAGGGTCAGGGGTTCGAATCCCAGTCACGGTGTGATTCCCTTTAGTAAGAAATTGATCCAAATTGTGCTGCACGCAACCTAGGTGGAATGAATGGATACCTGGCATGAAGTTATTCCTTGAAATGCTTGTGTCCTGTCAAAGTGCCCCGTCAGTGTCCTCTACTGTATGTGATGTGAAGTACATAACATACTGAATTACAACAATGCAATTTGAATTAATCCAAAGACATACATGTACTGTACATGCAATGACATACATGTAAGGCACAAAGTGCTTTGATTTTGATTAATATTACCATATGGACCTACACTATGCAACCTTCCTCACTAAACTAGCCAAGAGTTCAGTCAACAGATCTGAGATAACAAGCCAGATTCTCCTTGTGTGAACTGGTCTATAATTTTTTTTTCTTCTACTGACACCTCTCTCTCATCAATGTGTATTTGTGAACTGCAGTGTAGGTAAATGTTTGGCATAGTTGTAATACATACTTGTAATAAATACCACCCCATAATTCAAATATTGTAGAGAGCAGATTGGTTCTAAAGAATACCAATGTTAATTTACCACCAGTCTGCTAGGTACAAAGATCAAAGTTCTTGTATGCAGATCTACAGTTGTTGGCCATACTTGTTTGGTGAAGTTAGCTGTGCACATGTGCATTACTGAGAATGCTGTACGTAAAATCGAGCCACATGTGTGGAAGGGAATGGCATTTTGAAGATAATACCTATATTTTGCACCAGTTATTTGCTAACATGGCCATATAACTGTAGAGTTTTGAACTTACTTTTGAATTTACATCATTCATGGGGTACCGGGTACATGTACTTCATATTTCTTTTAAAAGACAAAAGACTTATATAGTGCAATATTGTCTGAATTGAATGATGATGATGGTAATGATGAAGGTGTTGATAGTGATGATTGTTATGGAAACTGAACATCCGTTTTTACTGAAACAGTTGTTTTGTATGGCTCATTAATCATTATTAATGAGAGAAGTTGCGTATGTATGCATGTTTGTCAAAAGAGATACATACATGTTTGGTGTCTCTTGCTAGATTACGTGCCTCACAAACGAACATGAAGTTGTGGGTACTATTCCCAGGTAAAACAAAAAACTTTTTGAAAACTGTATGGTGAAGGACTTCCTGCCCTCTACAACTGTCATATGCTTGATGACATTGAAAATGTGTATGTAACAGTTATCAATGCAGTGTAGTCTTTGGGGAAAAAATGTACCCTAGTCAAATGAATTTCAATTTATATTTAAAATAGAAAACCTGTAGGTCTAAAGGCTACAGTAGTGACAGTGATTTTCTGTTTACTTTTACCTGTAAATGGAAAATCTGTTTTGGATTTTTCATGTGAAAATTCATTGAATTTATCTTTGCACTTAATGAAATTTGTGGGGTTTTGTGTGTAAATTTTCTGTAACAAAATAGAATTCCCATTTTAAATCAAATTTGAGATGGGTTTACAGGTATTCAGAAACAGAAAATAACATTTAAAAAATCACTGTCTTTACTACAGCACACTGTATGATCAAAGACCCACACCTACATGTATTTGTAGGCCCACAAACCGAAGCATAATCTTCAGCATAGAATGTACAGATTTCTGGGTAGTCAGGCAGTGCCGGTAGATTTAGATTGCCATTATTACTGTCAAAAGTGATTTAATATTAATTGCATGTTTTTCTATAGATTTGAAACTTTTCCAAACTGACTTTGAAGCTTGATACAAAGCCTGTTGAAAATCATCGCCGATCCACTTTAGATTCCAGCGTAAAGACATATTACTCTGGGTTCCGTTTATGACAGATTCAATTTGAAAAGCTGCAAATACCACCTCGGGCATTATATTTCCAATGAACTTCCACGAATACCCCCCCCCCCCCTCCAAAGAAAAAAAGTGCCCACTATTGCATTGGAATTCGTCGTGATTGAATGCAAGTTCATTTCACGTGAAAAGGTGTCTGTTTTCATAGATCTTGGATGACCATTTGACCTTAGAAAATCTTTTGAATAAACTTTGGCGCGATAATAAAAGATCATAAGGATATTGAATTATTTATATGGAAGTCACACAGGACAGTCATCCAACCAAATCAAAATGCGCTTTAGAAATTACTATGAGAGTCTAATAATATATCACTAGTAGTAGTAGGCCTACATGTACAATTGATATCCCAGGGCAGCCAGTAGTATGCTGTGCAAACCCTTCACTCGAGTAAAGGGTCTGAATTGCAGCCTACTCATGCCTTGTGTACTGAAGGCCCTCGAGTTGAGTTTTGTATGTGCTAGTCTTTGCGTGCTCAGACACACTTGTTGATCAAAGTTTCAATCAGGGTCTGTGCCTGCAGACTAGGCAGCCAGGGTGGGTGCAATGGTGAGGGTAATTAGAATTTGGATTTTGGAATGGGTCTCAATTCCTATCCCTGAAGAAAACATTTGAGATCAATGTCAAAGGTGCAATTAATTTTTTTTATTTTTTATGTAGGCCCTATATACACCTGGTAGTGGTCGTTCATAACTTACACACAGCTTCATGAAAGCAATGTGAAAATTCTTAAAATTCTGCCATGGCTGTACGCAGAATTTTTCTGGGGGGACAGGACGCATAAAGAAATTTGAAGGAACTCGAAAACGAGAGAGCAAGTGCCCAAGCTTATCATCGGGGTATATTTTTATTTTCTAAAGTGCAAATGAAGGACTTTGCGCACGCATTTGATGCAGTTGGTAAAAAAATTTAATAAAAAATGTAGATTTTCAAAATTTCTGGGGGGCAGCCGCCCCCCTCCCTACTGTGTATGGCCATGAATTCTTCATCAGGTCACTTTCAGAATGAGTTGGGTAGGATTGTGGGAGTTAGAGCTCAGCTTGCGGGCCCTGTCGGCCGAACCGTCGGAGATCTGCCCTTCAGAGGCCTCTGCCAACTCCTAGGTAGGAGTGCGGGGTTCGAGCTCGGCATACGGGGCCCTGTCGGCCGAACCGTCGGAGATCTGCCCTTCAGAGGCCTCTGCCAACTCCTGGGTAGGAGTGCGGGGCTTCGAGCTTGGCTTGCGGGGCCCTTGAATGCAACTCTAGAAATTAAGTGCAATTCCCTAATATACATTGTATTATTGGTTGACAACCAAATTGCATTTGATTGCAACGATTTATGAAACGTGCCCTCATACATGTACATGTATTAGGGACTTGCACTTATGAGCTCTGGTTTGAACAGGAGAAGAGGTTACAGATCTACATGTATTCACTCAACATGTGTCTCTGTTTCTGTTGTTTGTGTAGAGACTAAAAAACATGCTTTATTGAAGAAGAAGAAAAAAATAGTCTGCCCCCATTATGAGATTCTGGTAAGCAGGAAACGGCATTTTCCTCTGCCTTTTATCGATAACTAGAGATCCAGTGAAAAGAGTTGGCGTACGAATTGTATTTTAATTGAGTGTTTTGAACTTGACTTGACTGGGGCAGGTCAAGCATGGTAGATTTTCAATGTGCACCTCTTGTGCAGCTAGGAATTTCTATATTTGTATGTAGTTGAATAAACACATTTTCGTAAAAGTCTTTGAAGAAAAGTATGTATTTTTTTCAACTGCGAAGCAGAATAGGAGATTTTTTTTTTAATCTGATGATCTTAAAGAGAGGCAGCTTGAGATAAAGCTGAATTAATAAAAAGTTGCTCCTATTATCCTCTGGAAAGTGCTACCAGCTGTATACTAATCTAGCTTTTTTTTTAGCTACATATAGTATTATTTATTTTTATCTAGTAGATATGTACACTGTATGTAATTACATGTTTCTTGGTATTCAATCATGCAGCTTAAATGTGTCTACAGTAGATACATGTAATGTATGTATTGTAACTTTGTAATTATGATTTTAAAATTGCATTTGAAAAAAATGAAAATATAATTTTTGTATCCTCAGGCAAAAAGTGCTGTATAAAGCCAACTGTTATTGTGATTATCCTTAATGTGATTCATTTGCAAACTTTCGTTCATAATGTCGTCCTATACATGTACTGTATATGATCCATTTTCAACATGAACATAACAGGATAACATAAGCTATTAGTTTGTCAAGTCCTTTTTGTTGTAAATTGAATCCCGTTTGGAGGAACAAACCGTAATCCTGGATATGGTCAAGGGTCCATTTCATAAAGAGTAACAACTATTGTAACTTTTTCATTATGAAAACTACATGTACATGTACCATGGTAACCTCGATTGTGATTGGCTACCGAGCAATTTTACCATCGTAGTTAGTCTAGTTATATGTACCATTACGTCAGAGTTAGGCCTACCATACATTAGTTGTAATTCTTTATGAAATGGACCCCAGAAGGTTTTTATCGTCACAATTTTCTTAATTTTTTTTCTGGCTTTAATACATACAGTGATAGTACACCTGTTTGTGCGATGATACTTTCAGCCAGTCATGGTTGTTGAATTTTCACCAGACTCCAACAACTTTATATATTGGTCACTTCTGTCTTGATGATCAGAGCAAGGTTGCTTGCTCTCTTTACCCAAGCGTTTATATTCCCTTATCACAGGCTTCAAGGGGAAACGATTTTAGAATATTAATGTCAACAGACAGGTATTTACATTTCCAGCTCTTCTATACCCCACTTTTGTTGTGACTGCCCTTTCAAACTGTTAAGCGTGGGTGAAGTTCAGTCTACCATAACTATTTAAGGAATGGCACTTTTCTGTTTTTGCCAACCACATTTCTCTTTTTTTTCTGTAACCCCCAATCTTGTCCAATTTCTGGTTGAGAAATTGTTGAGTGGAGATTTGTACTGTACATACTTTTTTTCTATAGGATGTACAATATGTAGTTCTGGTATGTTTTGACTTTTTATGTGGGTATGTAATGTGTGCATGTCTCGTTGAGCTCCAATTGTCTTCTATTCAGTTTTTTTTTTTATGACCTAGACTATGAGAATTACACAAAATATGAATAAAAGGTGAATTTGGCAAGTTTTACTTAGAACTTGTCATTCATATTCCAAGTAATCTAGATTATTATTTGAAGGTAAAATGTTTTATAGGCCTGAACCTTGTATAATCATATTGACCTGACTTGGGCTTTGATTTGTTTGGATGACTGACCTCTTGTTGCCATAACAACCATGCCACGGTGTCACGGTGTGATTCAAAATCAGTCTTTATAGTTTATAACCATCTCTCAGAAAGATGTCTCCTTGTATGGAAATCTTTGAAGTGATCCAAGCTGCAATTTTGTGGAGAAGGTGGACAATTAATAATCAGGTTATTTTGGTAAATATCGTTTGAAAGCTGTGAAGTGACACTCGGTTGAATTGAACTGTAATTTTGAAGAGAAGATGGACATTTTAGAGGACATTTCATAGTCAGGTCGTGTGGTAAACATCATTTGAAGCCAGTGTCACCTGTTGCTCAACTATTTCCTCATCCAAAAGAGTTGTCTATGGGACAAAAGGGTAATTGGAGAGCAAGGAGAATAGTACACAATCAAGGTAAATAGTAATGAAGTAGCGGACCAACCCCCTTAGCTATAACTTCATTGAGACTTCCAGGGCTCTGTTGGACCAGCAGCCCTTTACAGGATTCCTATCCAATCCCCGATTCTTTGGGCTGTGAATAAAATGCATAAAGCTGTGTCAACCGCTCCTGTTGTGCTGTTTGTTCACGGCTTTTCATTGCCCACGAGCAACAGCTTGCGCAGCGTAAATATGTCTCTTGGCCGTTGATTTAGTTACGCAACAAGCGAGTTCGTAGACAATTAGCAGATTTCAAACTGTGCTCCAGTTGGTCCCATTGTGCCTCTCGGTTCAGAAAGCCCTTCAGTCCTTTTCAACAATTGCTTATAATTGCATGCTTTTACTGTTTGCCTGACTTCTGAGTGCCGTCCCACCAGCGTGTCTCACAAATGGCATGAATGAGCTGATCAGAGAGAGAGAGAGAAAGAGAGAATGATACTGACTTTATATTCAAACCCATTAGTTGGTCATTTTATTTTGTTTGTAACTAGTTTTTGTCTCACTTTGAGCTTGCCTGGAGCATTTGTCAATTAAAAACATTTATTTCTCTGTTGAAGTGCAAAGCACACACTTCGTTAAGCGCTGCTGCATGAAGAAAACCAGCATGAAGAGCAATTAGGTCTACTCTGCATGGGTTTGGTGATATTGCTGAAGTGTGAAATGTTATGCCCTTTTCAGAAGAAGTCAATTTTCTTGTCATAATTTCATAAACATAACCTTCATGGTCTGATGATATGACTGGGACAAAAAAAAAATTAAATGTTATTAATGGTAAGATACAGTTTGTTTAAATAAAGAAATATGCCACAGAGAAGTTAAAAACTTTTGACATAAGCCCGAAGCTCTGATGCATGTACAAAATAGTCCCTATTTTTCGAGTTACACATTGTATACTTCTTTGTTTGTGGTGACATGATTTTTTAACACAATACTTTTATTATTTAGTAGAGTGCCTAGAGTTAATTACCGTATTTTATGTTTCATTTGAAGACATGGCTAAGTTTTTCAGCTTGTAGGTCTACACTCTTCATGTACCTCACCCAACAAGAATGGTATTTGATTCCATCAGCGCATTTGAACTTACATGTATGAATTAGGCCTGGGTCGGAACGGACGGAATACCGGAATCTGTCCCATGTGCGTGGGTTCCGGTTTTGTTTTTTCTGTTCCGGTATTCCAATAAAACAATGTAGTACATAACAAATAGTTTACCATTTTCTTCTTCTGAATGTCTTAACAAAATTATCGAGTATGTTTTATTCAGTCTTGCCAATCATAACCCAGGTTTCTTTGTTACATTTCAGGTGACCACCGAGAAAAATATGATGAGAAGATGGGGAAAAAAACTTGCTGATGTTTACGTGGCCATCTTGTTCTCTTTGTTAGTAGCTAAGCTACGAGATGCATATAGAGGACGGTAGTCTCTTTATGCGTCTCGTAGCTTAGCTACTAACAATATGATTGAAAATTAATAAAACATAGATACTCATTGATTTTCTTTTCTTTTCTCTTTGTTTTTCATATTGTGTGCAGTGGTCTGGAGATAAATGAGGGTGAACGAACAATACAACAACTCAACATGAACTGCCAAAGCGGGCATATCTCATGGACCTTCCCAAGAAATGCCCTACATATTACATTTTCAAATGGAAAAAACAAAGAGCACTTCCGCCTCTGTTTGAACATCAAAATCCGGGGTAACGGAGCGAACATTTACCGGGAAACGCCGGGAAAGTTAATGCCGCTTCTTCTGGACGACAGGCCGGAGTTTGAAAGGAACACGTTTGGAAGGGAGGTGCATGTGCACGATGTTTTAGACAGATTACAGTATGAAAGGACTTCTCCTAAAGAGGAGCATTGTTTCGCCGCAAAGGACGGTAAAGCGATTGTTTACGTAGAAGCAGCACCGAATCCTTTAAGCATTAAATATGAAACAACTATTGACTATAGAATAGAACACTTACCGCTTTTCAGGCATCGGTTTCACCATGTGAAAAAAGGTAAGAATACTTCAACTTCACAATTATTTTTGTTTAAGTATGTTGTTGATTTACAGACAGTTTTTGTAATCAAAATACAAAATTCTTATGACATTTAATTTGAAACATATTGCCACTATAGTGATTACAGAGACTTACGTATTGTAAAGTGAAGCATATCAATCTCCTATCCCCTCTTCCATAAAACAAGTTGGAAGTGATTTTGACTGACAGTATTTGCTCTGAGCCAATCAGATGCAAGGATTTCCGTAGCTTATAACAGAAGTCAGTGCAAAATTTGTTTCATGAAAACCTCACATTCATCATGCTGTTTATGGGTGATGAATACATGTAGTACAGTGTATTAGAACCTGATGGCTATTATTTCATTGAACTGCACATCTATGGCCAATCAGATGACTAAAGGGGCTTTCACAATTGCTCGTGCGATCGTCTGCGATCACTTGATCACAATATATGTTGCACAGAATCGCAACGGTTGTAAGCAGTCGCACCACCAATTGTGAAAGGGGCTTCAACTAAATCAAATTTTGAATTAAACAAAAGAACCATAGGTTTATAATTGATATGCCTGTTTACAAAGCAAAGCAATTCAGTTCTCTGTTTGTTTCTTTCCAGGGAACCTAGTAAATTTCTTTCACTGGTTAAAAATAAATAAAGTACACTTGGAATCCAGTTTGAAGACATATACCCATTGCTATGTCGGGTATATAATTGCAATGCTAACACCTGGCAAAGCTGTTGATCACATGAACAATGTATATTGCAGAATGGTATTTCATTGAATATATCCATAGGTACTGCTGTACTTCGTATGTTTTTCTCTTGATTCTTTTTCTGCGTGTTTCCTATCAGTATTATTTCAACTTGGCATTCCCACCAAACCGCATGTACCCATTTATTCTCCCTCCAAAAGTTGAGTTGAGTATCTCCAAACATCCTGCTGTATGTGGAGGTTCCCACAACAGTACGCATGTATGGGACAAATTTTGGATTTCAATTGTGGGAAAATAATCACGTTGAATAACACATATTTTGAAAACAATTACAGACAGTCCCTTGGTGGTTGGTTGTTTTGAGTGCGTTCATGTACCAGTTCCCATACTCACACCTATCTGAGTATTGATTCTCATTGGTTCACACATATTCTGGAAAATACAGGCAGATCTAAGATACCCACCCTTTTTACCAAGAATTACCAAGAAGAATGAGGGGAAATGCTGTTGACGTAAAGGTCCTTCATTTTTGTTCTGAAACACCAAATTGATGCACTTTTACGGGAGAAATTGAGGTATATGATGTTATTATTGCACAGTCTTTTATGGTCATAATTTAGTCAAACTGCCATTTGGAGGTCAGGCCCGTTGCTGAAAGAATTGTGATCAAACTCAAAAACTCCCAAAATCAATTGCAACTTGAGTTTTATCAATCAGAAGTGGGCATTTAAGACTTGCATGTGATTTAAACGCAGTGTTAGCAGTTAGGGATGGGGGGGAGGGGGGGGGGGACTAGGGGTGAAATATAATTTGTGATTTGAGAATTGCCCATTTAACATGCATATTAGCTGAATCCAAAAGACTTGTCATCTGCGCCCCCTCCACTTTAAGATTTGGTATTTGTGCCCTCTTTATTTCAAAATTTTTGATCAGTCACCTTTACATGTACATGTCGGTTGAAAATCAGTTTACATTTGATTTTGAGAGATCCGTTTGATTGCAGTTCTTTCTGCAACGGGCCAACAGAGGCTGATCTGATTATTGACTTGCATTCATGAGTACCATGCAGCAATTCATACTTTTTGTAGATATTTATCATAGGTGATGAATGTTGACCTGAAAAACGTTGCGGAATGATGGTGATTGCATCAGATGCAAAGCCTCTTGTACAGTACTGCCTGTATCCTATTGGGCATGATTCTTAAGGCTCACGAGGTTCCATTCCTCTGCACTGTCATACATGTAGGAAACCCTAAACTACAAATATCTCCTGCCCCCCACTATGCCCATATAAGGCAATCTGTTTAAAAAAACTCTCCGACTGATAGTGATACCATGGTCCATGGTGATACCGATTCTGCTTCGAAAGGAGGGATGGGATAGCTAGAGAGAGAGAGAGAAACAAAAAGAACGAAGGGAGGAGGGTGGGGTATCTGATGCAGGTCCTGTCAATGATGATTGGAAGGAAATAAAATGATTTTGCTTTGAAAGAATGGCTGGAGAGTGGAGAGCCAGAGAGAGAGAGCGAGAGAAACAAAAAGAATGAATAAAGGGTGGACGGTGGGGTATCTGATTCCGGTCTCATCAATGATAATTGGAAGGAAACGAAATAGTCAGAACTTACAAGTTTAAGATCTATTTAAAACTCACACTGACCAACATGGATTCTGCATTGAAAGAAGAGATAGGAGAGAGTGAGCCCGAAAAATTCTGCTTTAAAAGAGGGGTGGGATGGGAGAGCCAGAGAGAAAGAGTCCAAAAAAGAATATAGGGAGGAGGGTGGGGGATCTGATGCCAGTCCTGTCAATGATAATTGGAAGGAAACGATCACAAGTTCAGATCCACTGCTTTTTAGTTCCACCTCTGGTCCACTCCCCGAGTAATCGTACACCGAGACTTTCCTTCGTCTGTGCCATACCTGTAAAGGGCAGCCGGGATCGTGTTTGTTCTGCCTCGAGTTGTAAAAGCAGAACCTGACCCCCCAAATGGCATCAAATATACCAAGGGTGTGTTCAATGTCGATTTTCAGATTTAAACAGCAACATGAATCATGACTGAAAACTCGATTAGGAAACAGCGAACACAAACCCGATCAGCGGTGCACTGTTCAGTGTCGGAAATACAACGCCGTTTATGTTGATCGTCTTTGAATTTCCCGCTTTCGTAAGCACAGCTTTATGACCCATCACAAGAGAGGTCAGTTCTGGCACCTGTTTTGTGTAGGCTTCCACTGCAATAGCAAATTTAAAGACATTTCAAAACTCAATTGTGTTCAATGTCGCATTCGCGATGCTCAAGGTCGTAAAATTAGAACTGATTGGGTTTACAAACGCATCTTTTTTTGACGTTTAAATTTTCCTCCAAATCATGATTTGAAAGACGTTTACTTTTATGACTGGGGAAAAAAGAGGACATTGAATACATCGTTTGTTTCTCATATCCGCGTTTTGTAATCACGTTTTCAATCACGTTTCATGTTGCCATTTAAATTTGGATACCGACATTGAACACACCCCAAGTTGAACCTGACAGGGATATCGCTCTGCAAGAAGAATGAGATAGAGTGTGCGAGTATGTGTGCGACTCCTTGTTTAGACTGTTCTTCAACTCTCAAGTTTTTATACACTTTTTTAAACAGTGTATATATATCTTTTTTTTACAGTTGGACCTTCTTTTCTGTTCATTTATAGGGCAACTCATTTAACTGGCCAATTGACCATTAATCTTCGTTCTGAAGATATATATTTTTTAAATTAATCTCAGTCCATTTTTTCAGAGAGGGGGAATACATGCCAATAATATACTGGAAAGATGACGGGAGCAACATTTTTATCTGAGTCACATCTTAATGGGGGGTGCAAGCAGAATCTGTATAGCCGTAATAATTTATTTTGTTTCTAAGGTTTACTCTTTGTGGGTTATAACTGGAACATTTATTGATATTAGGAAATTAGGTTGGAAGAATACCGGCAAAGGAAGGTTCTTTCATACCCACCCCATTACAAAAATACCAATGAATTAATTACAGGGATTTTTTTCAGGCCTATTCTTTAACGGGTATTCATCATGCATTCACACCCCAGCGCACGACACTGGCACTGGTCGGACGGTCCCAGACCGGTAAAAATTGCTGTTGGGCCAGTATTATTTCAGAAATAGCCAGATTTACTGGTCCGAAATGACCAGTTCAAATTATATCTTACTGATACAAATATTTTCTTCTCTTTTGTAAATCATGGCTCTGGTGTCTCACTAAAAATGCTCTACAAAATTGAGAAATGCAAATGGCTCTCTTGAATTATGTTGTGTGTGTTTACTGTTTTTTTTTTTTTGGGGGGGGGGATAACAATAAGCAATAAAAGACAGCAAGGTAAACTCAAGCTTTTTTATGTTTTTCTTTATTTTTAGAGACCAGTAAATTTTAGGTTCGGACCAGTAAAAAATGGTAGAACTGACTATCTACTGGTCCGACATGATCAGGTTGGGCCAGTAGAAAAAAGGGTTAGTGTGGAGCCCTGCACACCCCCTCAACCACATAAAGTTGGTGTTGTACATGTAGTAAGCCAGCAAAGGAACTCACACGTTCTTGAAGTACATGTGTGTGTCTTGCTTTTCATCTAAAGTTTTTGTAATCTGCGAATTCAAACTGCAAAAATCTATCTGATAGTGGTCATAAGTATGGAAATTAACAACCAAACTTGTGGGTATTTACTTTTTGGAATGTTACTAAATATTTTCTGCATAATGGAAAATAGCTGGTATTTTCTGAACTGGGCAGAATTCCGAATAATAAGGTATTTTCTGTGATTGGACGGGTATCAAAGCATGTCGAGAGATAGAAGTCGAGTGAAAAGGGGGAGGAATAGGTGAACTCTGCTGTAGAATGAGGCCCCCCCCAGTAATCTTGTTTTCTTTAGCGGGTTTAGACTCACAAAAGTATTCACACTGCCTTGAACCTGAGCTCTAAGCTGAAAGGTGAAGAGAAGTGGCATGGAGGTAAGGTGCCATTTTGGCACAAAACTTCTTTTGACCGCATTATTATCATAGTCTTTTACAGTCCCTCCAACTGTTCCTTTTTATACCTGGTTCACCCCCGGCCAGAGTGCCTTTGTGATGCGATAGAGACCCAGATGAGACACGCTTTAACGGCCCTCGCATGCAGATATGCACGATTAGGAACCGATTGAATGCTCCGGTAGGAAGCCGGGGTTTCTTTCAATGTGGGGATGATTTCTGGTGCAGATAACCCCGTTGACCCTCCCCTTCACGACTGTATTGACTTGGCAGAGTTAAATACACAGGCAAGCCCTCACTGTAGTAAGTAAGGTCTGTTTGAAAAGACGAAAAAAATTCCTTGCAGAGTACGCTGAATTCGATCGTTCAATGATTATTAAAGAAGCAGACTTACAAGCACCAAGGGCAGTCGGTCTTTGGGCAAGGTCCTCTTTTATGTACATGTATTGTTGACCTGTAAAGCCAAGAAATACCAATATATTTTAATCTACCAATACTGATTTGATCTTCATAACACGTTTGGGTAGCCCCAAGTTTGTAAAAGGTATTTTAATTGGTAACTGTTTCCTTTGAAGAGCAAACAGATTAGTCAAGATTCCAACGAGAAATTCAAATCGTACATTAACACGTCGGCCCACATGTGTATAGCTACTCAAAGTAATTATGTTTTCTTTCATGGATTTGAGATTAGTTTATTCTTTGATTCCTCTCTAAACTTTGACTGAAGACTACGATACAGGCTGTAGGCTGCAGGTGTAGAATATGTATACAGGCACATTCATGCACATGTAGTTCTAAAGGACAATTTGTATGTATTGACGTCTTTCCATTTTTTGCAAGTTGAATACATGTATTCACCCAAGGTGAAGAAATTTATATTTGTTCCATAATTATGCCAAAAGAGCCCCTTTTAAAGGAGAATGAAACCCTTGAAACCAGCTGAATCCATATCAAAGAGAAAAATCAAAGAAACATATTGTTGAAAGTTTGAGGAAGATTGAATGAATAATAAGAAAGTTATGAGCATTTAAATATTGAGATCACTAGTGCCATGTAGATCCTCCCATCGGCAATGCGACCAAGATCTGTGATATCACACACGTACAACTCCCTCATTACTCTAGTACTTATTTCACTTATATTCTCACTTTTATAGAGTCTATCACAAGGTGAGGTGTTCTCTTTATGAGATGACAAGTACAGAGGTTTCACAACATTATACCATTGATGAATCGTTTGTCATATGATTAGAATAAGCAAAAAGAGATGTTTTGGGGTATATTTTCAGTGTCCAAATGGGAGAGTTGTACGTGTGTGACATCACAGATCTTGGTCGCATTGCCAATGGGAGGATCTCCATAGCATTAGTGATCTCGACATTCAAATGCTTATAACTCTTTTATTGCTAGTCCTATTTTACTCAAAGTTTTGTTGATCTTATTCTTTGTTTTTTCTGCTTTCACAAAAGCTAACTTGCTCCAAGAGTTTCATTCTCCTTTAAGTTGAAATTTCTCAGTAGAACAAACTATGGTCCTACAACATGTACTGTATATGATGTTCACTTTGACAAAATTACCTTCCTGCTAAAAAAAACTCCACTGCATTGCATTTCTTGAAAAGAAGTTCACAGACTCGGCTTCCATCACCTCCCAGAATTGATCAAGATGCCTTGCTTTGTCTTTATTGCACTTGGATATTGTCAAGCAGGGATGGAAGGGGTCCTTTTCTTTGCCGAGCAAGTTTCTAACTTCCCACGTGCATAATTAATCAGTGAAGTAATATGTCCCTGACTCCCTGTTCTTATAGTGGTGTTGTAAGTATGGTTGAACTCACAGGCTCATTGACAACTTAGCACCTATTTGAGCACTGTTGCTCAATAGAATAAGAGATGATAGGTCCATGCTAAAATCATTGTTTGTATATTGAGTTCATTTTTCAGGAGGGCTTTGTGTTAAGCTGTACAATATACCCGGGGGAAAGTGACTTTTCCTCCCCAATGAATTTGTTACTGGCAGGTGCTGACTTTTTTAATTTCACCCCTTTGGTTTGTATTTGTTATAGATATGAGTGTCATAAAGTCTCAAGTGCATGTACAATGTACTGTACCTGTTCTTGGTATTAACTACATGTACCATTATTTCAAAAGTATTGTGTATGCCTCATGTCTGTGACAATAGTATTTCATTACAAGACAGAGAGAACTGTTACAATTATTCAACAAGAAAAGATAATGAAAGAGCTCTCCAAAGTAATCTTCTTTCAAACTGTTAAGAGTTTTTTGTAGATATTAAATCAGGCAATTTGCACCCATTGTTTCAGAACAGTGCACCCTTTGATAATGGCTCCCCCTCAAAGGTTCGGAGGGCTTGACTTTTGTCAAGCTTATTTCTGGTAAACTTGTTTTGAATTTGTCAAAAGGCCATTTCTCTCGCATTCATCCTGTAGGCCTGCACTTTTAAGGCTTGAAGCATGGAGCTGTGTTAGTAGATCCATGCTTCAAGCCTTTTTAAAAGCCAGTGAAGACTTGGGGATTATCATCATGATGAGAGTATAAAAAGGAATTACGTATGTTTCAAGTTGCAGGATAAGGGAAATAGTTGGCTGAGTAAGTGCCTACATGTAAATTTTATCAGTCACAACTCACATATACTTTCTGACAAAATATGAGCAATATTGAATCAGTGTAAAGCATGCTCCAATGAAGTTTACGCTAATAATATTAATAACGATCTCAAGAATGACCTCAAATGTGATCATATCCCATTGAAACATACAATTACAACCTATAGGGCCTAATGGTAACCAGGGTTTCGAAGAGGTGAGGTGTATGCCAGTTTCGAAAGAGGCCAAAGATCTGTCTCATTCCTTGGTTAGTCTGCAGGCACAGACCCTGATTGAAACTTTGATCAACAGGTGTGTCTCCACACAAAGACTAGCACATACAAAACTTGCTGTTTTTCAGTACACAAGGCATGAGTAGGCTGCAATTCAGACCCTTTACTCGAGTGAAGGGTTTGCACAGCAGACTATTCCTTGGTTCACACTGCATTGATACACTTTTTTTTAATGCGGGTAGACAATCCTATTTCAAGGCCTACATGTATCTGTTATTTTAATAAGACCTACATTTAGAGTTTTATCAAAGACAATCCTTTGACAACATTGTCCTAATGATATCCTCTAATGGTCCGCTCACATGTAAGCACTACTGCCCCGAGCCATACCAAGGGGATTTAAAAAGGGGGAATCTATTCTCATGAAGAGTATACTTATTTGACCTCAAGCTTCTTATATTGATTACCCCTGTGACAAACGAGAAGCTAAAGCCTGTCCTTCAATGCAGATTGGTTATTATCCCCACTCCAACCTCCTGCTAATACTGTCTGCCAATACTGTCACTGTACCTTCATAAAAAACATCCCCTTGGGTATTTGCCCCTAAACTTTCAGTCAATCCCTGAGGGATTTATTACTGTTAGGGGGTAATGCCCTATTCATTTTAATGTGCTCTAATACCATGCTCCTGCTGCTAATGAGTTCATTTAATTGGTTTGCATTGAGTATTATATCTTAGACTGGCTGTCAGGAGGGCTGCACATATTTGTTTTATTTTGTTATTTCATTTTTTTTTTTTTTGGGGGGGGGGGGAATCACAAAGAACAACTGCTGTCATTAGGGGATGGGGTAATGCCTTATTAATTCAAATGTGATCTAGTGCCATGCTCTTCATGTGAATAATGAAGTCATTTTGCTGGCTTTACTGATTTGAATTGAGAGTTCAATATTATTAGGGTAGCCATGAGGGGGAGGGAACAATTATTATCATTTTTAATTTTATTTTTATTATTTATTATTATTATTATTATTGTTATTATTTTTATTTATTATTATTTTATTTTTTTATTTCATTCTTTTTTTTTTCTTTGGGGGGGGGGGGGGGTACTTTCTGAGCTCACCAGCCAAACAGTTTACATTGCACCCTATGGGAATTTCAGGGGCTCTTTATTATCCAGGCTCTGAAGGGCAATTTGGGAGCCCCGTGTAATTTTGCCCCGGTCCTAAGGCAATATTTTTGATCTGCTGTCAGTATTACCTCGGGGAAATTTTGATTTAGAAGGCAGCAGGGCAGTTAATAGATGATAGTGTACTTTTAGTAGATCAATAGAATCATCATTGCTTCATATGAGAATGGCCCAGGTCAACCAGCTAGTCATTGCATCATGTTTCCAGACCTTTATGGTGAATCTGTAATAGACGTCTTTCATACTATTTACATTTTTTGCCTTTGCCGGTTTGCACTGATATATAACCATCAAGCATCACCAACACTGGATTGTTGTGGTCTGGGGTTCTGACTCTCGCCTTTAAATTCGAGAGTTTAAGAAAGAAATTCAAGAAATTTACCCACATTGTGCTGCACTCAACCCAAGTGAGGTACATTGGGAACCCGTAGTATGGGTAGGAATTTGTCCAAAACCTTTGAGAGCTCACTGAAATCTGTATCCTAATATAGCCGGGGTAATATAGGAGCATCTTGAGCACTTAACAAGGTGGATATGCAGCCATGTGCAATTTGATTTACATATGTATTATGATTATGTTCAATGGAGGCCTACTATTTTGGGAGAGCAATAATCAACATGTTAGTCTTTTACATCAGTAATTCATCAAAAAAGCTTTGAGTGCTCACTGAGTGAATTATGTAGCCTAACTTCACTGGGATAATACTCGAGGAGCTCCTTGGGCACCTACATTGTAGCAATGTGGATGTGCAGCCATGCACAATTTTAATTATTATGATTATGTTCAATTGAGGCCTATTTTGGCAAAGCAATAATCAACAGGTTAGGCCTACACATACTCTGATATTACCCTTGTCTATTCTTTGTAAACACTCAGTAGTTGTAGCTTCCTGATCTCATACTCATCTTTTGTTCTCTTTCTTGCTTGGTAAGTCTTTGTTGGTATATTGATTATGTGATTGATGCCTTGACAATTCCCATTGTTCAAGTTCACTGCTTCCCCAATGCTCCACATCAGGATTAGTCTTTCTTTCCAGTCTTCAAGATTCTGAGATATCATTGCATTGTAGTGATTGGGATAACAATCGACGGAACTTGATTCTAATCGGGAGTCATTAAAAGGGAGAATAGGAACAGTAATGTTCAAATTATCTGTGTCTGCATCAATTAAATACATGTAATTAGTGTGATCGATCCTTTCTCTTTTTTGCTTTTCAACAACAATAGTCAATATACCTTTCATTTGGATCCCCATTAAGAGCGGGAAATGGAAAAATAATGTTCAAATTTCCTATACCTATCAGTTAAATTTATGTAGGCCTAATTACTGTAATAGTGCCTTGACCTTTTGCTCTTCAACAAATTATACCTTATTTATAAAACTTAAGAATCTACCTTTCATTTGGATTTCCACTCTGACATGTAAATGCATGTAGGCCTTCAACATCTCTTTATTATTGGGAGAAATGCATTGACTGATATGAAAATGAAAACCAAAAATATAGAAAGATGGAAAACAGTGGGGAGAAAAGATTCAAAGTATAAACTGATTGTAAATGTACATAAACTTTTGTTAGATATTTCCAAAGCAAGTGGATGATTGTATATAAAAACCAACAAGACGATGCACTGTTTTCTAATTCCTATCCAAGGGACTTGGTAAGAAAAGTGCACCTCATCACCCCCCCCCCCCGAGAAGAAATCTTGGTGCATGGGGCATGAGACCACCACTATCTTGCCCCCCTCTTCAGTAACGAGCCTATCGAAAGGCATTAGGGAAGGAGATCAAGAGATTTTAGTATTTCACACCATGCCTCATCCGAATCTTATTTCATCACAGCACCTTTAAATTGAAATCCTGTCTTAATTGTAGGTTCCCCATTGTGTATCTCACACCCTTGTCTTTTCAAACCCAGTGCTTCAGTCCCCACCAACCCCTGTGATTCAGTCACAATCACCCCTGTGCTTTAGTCACACCCACCCCTGTGCTTCAGTCCCACCAGGGACGTGAGAGGGAGTCCCTGGTCCCACCAACGAAACCAACCGATTCTATGCCATTGGTAATAACGTAGTATCTTTGATTGATCTGGGGTCAACTGTGCTGGTGTGACTGGCACTATTTCAAACCTTTGCCTTCTGAAGACCACTGTTCAACCTCAGTCATACTGTACTAGGGGATTAACAAAGTCATGATGAGGTCAGCCATAATGCACCCCAATCAAGCATAAATGAATGAAATAATAATTTGAGGCAATGGTAGGCCCCCCTTCATGAAATCATAGGCGTTATATTCAACTGGTTGACACCTTTGGACATAAGTCGATGTAAATCTGGTTTTAAATCTTTGTTAACTGTTAGCCTGGACAATGGTGTTCCGTAATGGAAAGGGTATTAAAACCTCGTGGTGTGGAGGTCTTGTTTGGAAATATTTTCAAGCGACACCTCGCTTTGTAACAAAGAACGAATCTGAAGACTGACCTCAACTCTGGTGAAAAAGTCTTGAAAAACGATTACCGATGTGAGTCATACATGTAGAATCCCTAAATTTGATTTTGTTTGTCGTCCCATGAAATTGATAGACACAATTGTCACAAAGACCACATGTCAATTTCAGGAATTTGATCCGTTTATATACATTATTCTTAGGGATAACAGTTAATGCTTTATAAACTTTACATGCAACTGTTTGATGCATGCATGGGAAATTCAATTTCTATTTTATGGTTTGATGAAAGAAAGTTGCCAATGCATGATTCATATGCAGTTTCCAAATGCAGAATTTAGTTTTAATTTCAATTTCTAGAACAAGCACTGGTATACAAATAGCACAAGACTTCAGAAAAAGTAGAAAATAATATTATTGAAATGATTACATATTTACACTGTCAATATTGACAAAAAAATAATGGAAACTGATCAAATTTCTCCAATATTTGTTACTCTGTGTTGAAAGTTTGAATTGTATAAAACTCAAAATTGGATGAAGTTGTGTAGGGCTCAATGATTTCTTGATTTTTAATTCTTGAATCAAATTAAATCTTCACAAATTTTAATGATATGAAATGTTTACCCTTGCCAAACAAACCAGCAGGTGCAGAGACCTTATCAATAGGAAGTTAGCATAAAAAAAGCTCAAAGTCTTTTGTATTTTAACATAATAGGGTATTTGGGGGAGTCAAGAGATACACTACTGAAGGCCCCACTGTACTAGTAGTAAATAGCATTGTTGCCAATTGTCTCGACATAAGCCCTCAACTGCATTCACGTTTTAAAATTCAGTTGAATGAGCATTTGAATTTTTCCACAAGTGATTTTAACTGAAATATTTTCTTCTTTTTATTTGTCACATTTTATGTTCTGAGAAACACATTTTTTTCAGAAGTATTTTAATCAGACTAATCATGTCGATAATAACTATGTTCAGAAACAATTTGATATGGAAACTTCTGAGATTATTCAATGAATTCAGTGGTAGAGTATTTTGCTCATAAGCATGATGTCATGGGTTTGATTCTTGGCTGAATTATTCCTAATGATTACAAAAATGAGAACTTCATTCTTGACTGGTGCTTGGCATACATGTATTAGAAGGGTCAATGTAGTCTGCTGTGCAAACCCTTCACTCGAGTAAAGGGTCTGAACTGCAGCCTACTCATGCCTTGTGAACTGAAGGCTCTCTCGCTCAGGTATGCTAGTCTTTGCATGGAGACATATTTGTTGATCAAAGTTTCAATCAGGGTCTGTGCCTGCAGACTAGGGTCAATGATTAAATTATATAATATGCTCTGCCCGCTCGTAAAAAAAAGTTCATAAGAGCTGAAGTGGCTTTGATTGGTATTTAAGAATTATCTTTATTATTCATAATGATAAAAATCATCATGATGTATCAGATCTATAATGTTAGAGTATGAATGTACCCTCTCTTCAGTATGCACAGAAGTTACCCGCTGATACTGATCTGAAAAAAAAAACGTCTGAACTGTGATTGCATTCCCTTTCTGTAATTAGGCTTGACATTCCTTTAGCCCGAGCACAAAGGTACAATGCTTTGTTCAAATTATGTTGATTTATCGAGAATTTTTTTTTAATTGTGATTTAGTATCGATGGCAATGGTACTTGCAGTATGCAAAATTTAATCCTAATGAATGGGAGAGGAAATAATTGGAAGTAGGCCTATAATTTATAAGTTAGGATATGATATGCATGTAAGCACTATTTTGGCTATTGAATCAACGTGAGTGCGGGAGCAGATCCAAGATTTGTTTCACAGGGAGGGGGAGGTGTAATCGTTGCCGTATGCAGCTGGGATGGGGGTAGGGGACAGTTGCCCCCCCCCAAAAAAAAAAAAAATTGTAACCTACATTTTTTTACTGAAAATTTTCACAAAAATTCACTATGCATGTAAGTATGCACCAAATCCATCCATTTCTCTTTACAAAATGTAAAAGCTCCCCAATAACGAGCTCGGTTGCTGCCTTGCTATCAAGTTAGTTTTTTTTTCAAAAAAGTTTAACTTGTCCTCCCCCAGCAAAAAAAAAAATTATGCGTACATGTACAACCATGGGTCTAATTAGCGAATAGGAAAATCAGCAATGCTTAATAATTATGATTATTATGATAAGATAAAGTGGGTTCTTGTATATTACATGTAAGGCTCATGCCTGTCAGATATATTCATGAACAGGATAAGCCATAACCAACCATCCGTTGGTTAAGAAAATTTTCATTTGTGTTTCAGTTTGACACAAAATCTTGTTTCAATCAACCAACAGTTGGTCACCAGGTTCCCTTTATAAAGGAGGGTAGATACAATGTAGGAGAAGAACCTGTTGAATTGGAAAACAGTTTTGAAAATCACTAGTTATGAAACCAATTAAATCAATATAATCTGGTGCATTCTAATGAGAAGCTTATTGTGCTTTGTGTGAATAATTGTGAGAATATTAATCGTTCATATTTTTCCCATGATTGATAAAACCTACCCAACTGGGCTGTGTAATTGGTAGCAGGTGGATTTCTGTGAAAATTCAATCAATTATTTTTGTCAGCCATATTGTAGTGAAAGTGAAAACATGTGTTGGGCGATATTCCGAGGTCTCATGCATCATAACGTTGGTTGATTATATAAAGAAGGAATGGCGTGGAAGTGAGTGATATCGGTGAAAACTTGTCAGCATCAGTTTATCATTTAATTGCTTAAAGATTGAAGGCCATCATTGTTTAGTTACCTGAAAATTGTAATCAATTTCATGAAATTATCATTAAATGATTGAATCTTCAGAAATTTCAGTGCTGAAATGATTTGTTATCATAGTCTCGCCTCTTGAACACTAATGACTTCATATTCATCATTTCCAATCTGATTCCCGGAGCTGTCACTTTAATATTATTTTCATGGAAGGGGGGGGGGGGCATGTGCATGTGGGTAATTTGCATATCAAATTCATAACCGGTACATGTACTTCCTTTTCATTGTTTATTTTTAAGAATCGTACTAGGAAATTCCCTGAAAATTCAAGACCAATTTGCAGGGATTCATAATAAATCCAAGTGGACTGTAGATGAATATTCCACTTGTTAAGGGAGGATGAAAATTTTGTTTCACAAGAAAATGAGGAGAAAATTATAATATTTCATATAATGAAATACAAAATAAATAGTGAGTGGTGACATCAGTCACATCATTTGCATACTGACCAGGATGTGCATATAACTTTTTTTTTTTATTAAACTTAACTTTAAAATGTCATAACTTTCTTACTTTATATCCGATTTGGATGAAATTTTTAAGTGTTATGCTTGTTGGATTTTTCTCTTTTTATTCAAATCAAATTTTGTTTGGGTGGACTTGTCCTTTAAAATGGTAATAGTTTTTGTTGGTCAGGAGTCGGTTTCGTAGGTGTGACTGTACAGTAGCATTAGCATGCAGTTAGGAAATAAGACCTTGCAAGATACGGGTCCTGGGCATTCAGAATGACTTTACTTCTACGGTAGAGTGATTATACCATGCTCTGGTTCCACTGTGTTTGCTTTTAAACCAATAAAATCTTTAGTGTACATCAGCTCGTGTCACGTCACCTTTGTCACTGTGATATGTACGTAAAACTCAATATGTAGACATTCAAACACGTGGGGCACATTTCATGAATGAAACAAATAGTTATTTCCACTGACTATTTGTTGTAAGCTACTGAAATCCTTGCATCTGATTGGCTCAGAGCATTAAAATTTGTCAATGAAAAATCACTGTCTACTTGTGAAATGAAATGCTCGCTATATTTGATAAATACTGTTTAAAATAATGATTGATATGTCCTTTGTATTGTGTAGATGTTTTCAGTTAGAGGCTTCATATATTTGTATGTTAATTTTTTTGTTTATCATCTATTTTCATTTGTTTACCTTTACAGAATGCAGAAAGTGTGAAGGCGGTGAAATTGTTGCAGCATTTTGCAGTAGCGACTTTGGTAAGCCCTTGTGTTTTAAATAATTTCTTCCATTCATTTCAATTCAATAACATAATTTATTTGCCAAAGACTGAGCATTATTCACATTAAGACATTTATAATGATTGAAATATAATGGAGGTGACAACGCTGAAAGCACAGCTTGTTACAAGTGCACCACAGAAAAAATGGTCTATTTCCAATTCATGTAATGCCAATTCGTCCAATTGCCAACTCGTCTACTTTCATTTAGTCTACCATTAGTTCGTCCACTCACCACATGGTCTACTTTCATTTAGTCTACTGCCATTCCAACTAATAACCAGTTGGTCCAATAGCCATTTAGTCCATATACCATTTGGTCTAATTAAACTAAAGTGTTAATTGTGCAAAATGAAGGAAAAGAAAATGGGTGTTAGACCAACTGGTTATTAGACGAAATGGTTAATAGATGAACTGGGGATTAAACCAAGTGATGATTGGACCAAATGGTTGTTAGACGAAACGTTGATGGACGGAATGGCATTAGACTGAATGAAGGTAGACCATGTGGTGAGTGGATGAGTTGGCGAATTGGCAATTTACCCAGAAAAATAAGGACAAAAAATACATACTAGTAATACTTGAAAGGACTTAATTGGAAAAAGAAAAAAGGTTAAGTTATGCACAATTAAATATGTAGGACCTTCATGCTGTAAGATAGTTCAATTGTGGTCATTTTTATATAGTTTTTTATGTTAATGTTGAGCTCGTATTTGATTACAAGACATGTTATTTAATTTTTTTTCTTCATTTTTTTAACATTTTGATAATGTATGGCTTGTTTTCTGTTTTAGCTGATCATTTTAGAAAGTGGGCAGACTCAGTTAAAAGGAAAATGAAAATATGATCTGTGCTATTATAGAAACAGTAGATTACAAATTTACTTAAATTTCATCACAACAAACACTCAAGATTTGTTTTCACATGAAAATGTCTTCTGGAAATTAATTGAATGTACATGTATATGAAATACTAACCTTTTTCCTTTCAGTTATAAATTAATTGGGCATGTGTCTCTAATTTATTTTGATGAAATCCTTATGAGTTATGACTTATTCGGTCAAATCTTTCCTTCTCATTTACTCCTGCAGCCATCAAGGGTCGCATGCTGGCCGTCACCCCGGAAGAAAGCACGAGGGAGACCTACATCAACGTTGCCGCGGGCCGGGTGTACAGACAGAAGGACCCTGTGTTCCTGCCCGGCAAGCATAGCCGGTACTACGGCCTCATCACAACGCCCACGAGCTGCGGGGTGAAGAAACTCGAAGGCCACTACCTCATGACGGGTCAGATCGTCATGGGGAGGGCGCAGCTCGGGTGCTTGGCGCACCTGTCGGTGGTCAAGAAGGTAGCTCGAGAGGTGGACGAGGCCGGTATCAGCCCGTGCGACCTCACACCCATCCTTGGACATAACCATCATAGGTATATCGAATGAACACGTGCGCAACCAATGATACCTTCAAATGCTGCCTTGGCCACCCTGCGCCCCACCATGTCCATAAACCTCTGGTAGTCGGTCAGTGAATGTGGGCTTTGATTCACTGACCAAGAGGTCAATCGCCTGACAAATGACCTCAGAACGACATTTTACAGGATGCAGCTATCACAGATCAGCTATCATTCCATCTGCAGACTGATTGCTTTACAAAGTGTTGTTCTGTGTTTTTGGCTAAACCTCGATGAAGGCCAAGCACAGGTTCTTATCAGTCTTCTGTTTATTTTTACTCCATGACCTCGTCTTCGTCTTCGTGTGATGCTTAAAACAGCAAAACAAACCATTCAGATCCTTAATTGCCTCGTTGGTGTCATGTTCAAATTCAGAGCAAAGTTTAAACTTTGTACCTATTGATGCACCTTTTCATTCTCATTTCTACCAGTATCTTTGTGTAATGCAAGCTTAAATTCCTCAGTGGACTGTACAAATAAATCAAACTCCATAAATGGAAAGAAACCTTTAAAGTGTAATTACACTCTTGCCTGTTTTAAGTTCAATCAAGAAATATTGCAATTCAATTTAATGTACAAAACGACCCCTCTTCTCTTATGGTCTTTTTAATGGACCTTGCTATATTAAAAAAAAACACCGCTTACAACTAATCAAACCAGACAGCTCCATTATCAAAATATCATTTCATACTTCCTAAATAAGTGTTACAAACTCCAATCTTTTAGGCCAGAACGGTTTTTAAAGGAATTAATTCCGATTACAATCTAGCAAGTTGATTGTATTCCATGAATTTGTTGTACCCGATCCAACGAAACCGAATGGATTGAGAATAGAGTGCTGGGTCTCCTAGTCAAGATTGTGTCAAAGGGAATTTGAAATCTGTAATTTAAGCAGGGAGCCAGGGCATTGCATTCAGGTACACAAAGAATGGTGACCTTTCCAACCTCACAATGAACCAGTCAACTTTGGCTATCGGCTGTGCCCCTCCGTTCTCAGTCAATACCCCCTCCAGGAACCTGGGACCGAGAGGAGAAAAAGAGATGGAGAAAGGTAGAAAGAATTAATCCATAGGAGAGAAGGGGCAAGAGTGGGGTGGGGGGCTTTGCCGGGGAAAGAAAAGAGTTTCTTGAACCGCGTAATTGCATGTTACGTCTAAAGACGACTGTTTGTGTTTAAAATTTGGTTGCTTTTCCGTTGGAGGTAGCTCCGATGGCCGCCCTCCCGGCCTGTGTTCCTTCCGTGTTTTGGTACATTCATAATTGTTTAGATTGGCTTTATGCGCATTTCACCTCCGCGTGAAGTTAAATATTAATGGAGTGGTCTTTTAATTAGTGAATCACAATATTATGCATCGCGCAAGTTGTATGTCCTTTCATTTCCCGGCTATTGAAAGTTTCCCACAATTCAATCCGTAAGATTTTCAACAAGTTGGTAGAGTACAGAGACCTTTTGTAAATTTACTTCTAGTTCTGGACTTTGAAAAGTTCACTGCTAAATCGCCATTTAAATGGAGTATTTGAAAACATTTTTTTTTTCAATATCAGATTAATACATTTACATCATAGATTTAATGTATATTATTGGATCCAGCACATTTGTCAAAGTGGTGATCTAGTAATTGAAAGTTTTTTTTCTCACATCAGCCAATGAGAATGGTAATTCAGCATTTTCCTTTTTGAGAGTGTACTGTCTGAAGTACTTATTTAGAAGCTTGCATCATATCACAACCATATATGTTTATATTGAGCAGCTTGAGCCATATATCTTGTATTTCTCCAGGTTTTATTAATAAATTATGACAAATAAGCATTATTCCACACCGTTCATTGACAGCTATCATGACATTTATGTATCTATATTGTACATCTACCATTAACAAAATAATGATTGTGTGTTTTGGAGTGTTTCAAGCCGCATCGAATACATCTTTCAGTTTATACAATTTCTTTTCAACTTATTTTTTGCTGTCGTATCTATTATTGTTTGAAGTATGATATATTTCATCAGTGTTTTTGATTGACCATTTTGCATTCGATCCTTGCCATTTCATTGTACCATATTATGTGAATATTAATGCACTTGTGTACAAAATATTATATGGAATTTTAACAGTATTTATGGTTCGATTAACAGAACTGGCATTTTTCCTCTCCTTTATTTTGGTATGTATTAGTTATGAAGCAACCTCAAGATAAAAATGATTTTTTGTTGTTGCATTTTTAAAGGTCCAAGGACCTTTTTTACAAAGACTTGCAATGATAGTAACATCATAGCCATAATGGTAATTACTATGGAAACCTTGATTTTGATTGGCTGCTGAGCAGTGTAACCATGGTAATTGCCATTATGGCAAATTTGTGATAATCATAAGTCCTCTGTGAAATGGGCCCCCAAGTCAAATTGGATTGTAGCTTTGAAATTCAACTTTTGCAATTTTATTTACACTTTATTCGCATTGATGTTAACTTTTGTATTTATACACTGTTTCAAGACTATTGATCTATTGATTTCCTAAGTTGAAAAGTTATATAATTTTGAATGCCACCAATGTGGATGAATTTCAACTCTTTCATGTTTTGGGGGTCAGCTCGGCTGATGTGTTTCTTGAGACGATGGTTTCTTTTCGTTCAGAGTATCAATGATCATGTATGATGTATGGGGACCTTGAGTTTAGTACATGTAGTCAACGGAAACTGTAATTGGCAAACTTTATTGACCAATCATCATCTGACAAAAAAAGAATGTTTTACTTTTTTTTGGTATGATTTTTAAAAGTTGTTTTTATATTCAGCAATTGTTGAGCTGCTTTTGTCTTATAAAAGCAAACACATGATACACCAGTGTATTGACATCTCTGTCTGAATTTGTTGATGATGAGCATGGCTTTCCTATAAATATGTTCCATCATCTTCACATGTACAGTAGTCCCAATGCATGAATTTCCTGCAGGTTTTTTTTAACACATACACATGTAAAGTAATGACAAAGTGGGTCATGGAATTCTTTGTAAAAAGTTTGCGACTTGGGAGTCATCATTTGTGTGAGAATTGTAGTCAGAGGCAAAGAAATTTGAAGCACTTGTACTTTCCTCGTATAATAGGACCCTAGCTGAAACCAATATTGGGATACAAAAGATGCTCTTCGCTCCTCTTTTTACCCATCTCTGTTGATCATATCCCTCTGGGCTGCGAGAAGGTAAAGGAGAAAAGGAGCTGGAGAAAAGAAAAAAAAAAGTACAAATCATCAGACAAGATTATGACAATAATTGAAGCAGCAGAGAAGAGCCTTAGGACGGTCTTTGACGAGGGGAACCGCAAGGTCAGGCCGATAGGTTTCAATCGATGGCACGCTTTGTGATCCAAACCAAATTATTATATCTCAGAATGACTTGTCCCTACAAGGGCTATTTCCCCATCCCCCTGTAGCATCGGTATATCTGAGGCCTTTGTCCTCGCCATGTCATCCTCGTTTCCTATTCTTCGACCGTTGTTTGCAAACAA
The DNA here is from genome assembly GCF_037042905.1 of Lytechinus pictus. Lineage (NCBI taxonomy): Eukaryota > Metazoa > Echinodermata > Echinoidea > Temnopleuroida > Toxopneustidae > Lytechinus > Lytechinus pictus. Next base: position 6,019,959 of record NC_087254.1, on the reverse strand, counting down.
TCGCCCGGTATATGGAAGCCATTCGTTGGGGTTGCCGTCAGAGGAGTTCTACTGATGAGTTCTTTTGTTGGATCTCCCCCTGATATAATTATATTCTGTGATTGCCTCCATGCACTTTAAATATCGTAAAATGTGTGGAGATGAAGTTCAATTCACTTCATACTCGCCTTGCTACAATACAATCCTGTGGCACATGTTGGTATTTCTCAATTAGTGTTGCAAATTCTTGCATTTTCCTGAAATGTATTAGTGTTAAAATATGATCATTCGCCCACCTTTTCTGATCGACTTTGGTATTTCTCTCAATAAAATGGGTACAATGAGTAACACTTACAAAAGATTAAATTGGAATGCCAATTGAGTGGCCCTGTTACATTCCAAAATGTATGCAGCATTATCAAAGTATGATTTTGAAAAAATTGTCTTTGGCGGCACTCAATATTCTTTTCCTTTCTAGTTCCCCAAATTAAAAGCAGGGTTTTGAAAGAGGTTCAACTTGAAAACAGTGTAATATACATGCATGATTAACAAATACTTGATTATTTAACTCTAAAACAGCTTGGGGATCATGACGCCCCCAACGATTTACATAGCTATTCGAAAACAGAGATAACGCTACAAAATTATCTATATTTTCTTTGAAGTCCCATGCAACTTTCGTTACCAAATTTGCAACATACAGATGTGGCATCACAAGACTTTATTTTTAGACATTACCGTGCCAAATTGGCCAAATTCATTGTAAGATGAAATTCATAAAAAGGGTAATTAGTTTTCATTCTAAATGGTCTGTTTAATTAAGGGGGATGATGTTGTTTCCTTGTAATTCCATTGAAGAGTTGATTGCATCGAACGTAAGCACCATGCAATCTTTCCTGAATCAGTATCCGTCCTGAATTGCCCCTTCCCAATAAAATCTGCATAATTTTTCAATTCAACCAAAGACAACCTGTTTCAGAATCCAGCGCACTTGTTTGTACTTAGGCAGCGTGTGGATTGGTTCTTGATGAGCTGTTAATAGAAAAATAATTTCATATCTCTCTTGGATGCTGGCAAAATAAAAGGCACAAACCTTTCAGTAATTTGCTTTATATTTGCCAATTTGAGGATCAACAAAAGGCCCCTGCTGCATCCATCGAAGCATTGGAAAACGTTCTCACTGCCATCAAGAGTTTGCATCAGTTTCGCCAAGTCTCACTATACGCGAGGGTGGTATAGGTATGTGTAGTCCCAGCGTGATAGAAGACGAGACGGTGAAGATTGGAAACCTTTTAAACTTGGCCGGGTGAACAGGCCCCCGATGGCATCAGCCCGGTATGAGAGACATAACCTTGTCTCTGGTTGTTTTGTCTCACTTACGTAGTAGAGCGATTATCATGGACCAATTGTGCAGACAATGGGATTTCCGCTCCACTGTGTCTATACCCGATCAGGATCGTAATTGCGTCAAAATCTACATACGGGGGGAGAGAACTGAGCCCCGCCATGCAGGATGGGCAAGGAGACTCACCCCCACGCCAGAGTGCACTTGGCGCTGTTATAGGCCTCCCCCTATTGTCCTCCGGTTCTGGGGAGAACCCTGAATGAGAGGGTAGCTGGGGTCTATCGGGGGTTTTATTGTGTGGCCCCAACCACCAAAGTCTCTCTCACAGTGGGACACCACAGAATCACAAAAAATCTATTTTAAGAATAATAAAAATCTTCTTTATACTCTAATATGAATTATGCCAATTGATTTACACAAAGAGATCCATCCTCTCTTGTCTTTACCCCACCCCTCCCCATGACTCTTTTCTGAATGAAGCTCTCTATGTTAGGACTGCTATACCAATACTGCCGAGTTTATTGGTTTCCATAAAATATCAACAGTTCCAAAAGAACATAACATTGAAAACCATTGAAATTTGTCATGAAAATTAAAAATCAGTAAAGTTTGCCAATTACGGTCATTTCAAGCCTTATTCTCTTCACTCTTAAGATTATTACAGGGAATTACAAGTAGCAATTCCCCTGGTTATTGTAGCCATGTCAAGTATCAGTCACGCACTTAATGCTATTTTTTAATGTAACAATGTACTTTTAGATTTAACAAAATTTGTATGAACAACCACTTGGTATTCATTGAGTGGCTCTGGGAATTATGTACATGTACACATATTGTGTTCATGTAGTGTATCATATTGTATCATAAACTCGCTCTAGTCTATATAGGCCTTTGTGAAATTGTATAAAAGAAATGTTCATCTACGTACTGCCTGTATTTATACCACTGCCATTACAGTATTCAAATCCTTTTAAAAAGGGAGAAAAATGTCATGTTTAATTTTTTTGGTTACAAATTACTCTCCGAGCACACATTAAGTGTGAGAGAAAGTAGATAGTAGTATACCTGTACATGTAAGTCCTATTTTTCTTACATTAAAAAAAACTGTGTTATACCTCATTGCATGCATGCCTCTATATTTTTTCATTGGTCTATGTAGATTTTGTTTTGGGACCTCAAAAACACTTTGGTATCGTGAACAATGGTAACTGCCATTGTAGTGGTAGTAAACAAAAAATGTATGAATAGAAACTGTTTTGATGTGTATGTTCTAATGTATCTCAATGTTATGATATTTGAAATGCTAGTTATTTTGATTCTGAGGTTTATGTTCATTTCATATCCTGGTTCATATAATCACATTTGCAGTTATCAAAATTACAGTTTTCTTATCAATGCAAGGAGCAAACCAATCAGTATTTATTTCCAAATTCAACTTCATTTCAGTAAATCTAATTTATACAGTTTACTTTTTAATGACACGGCTTACACTTGGGTTACTAGTAGTCAATATCAATGCCATTACATTTAAATTATATTTAATTCACTGAATAACGCAACAGAATAACACCTCCTACTGCCAACTCGTCATCCTCTGAAATTGTTTCAAATTACGAATGATTCCACTTTGCTTTTGGATTAGTGGTGTAAGCGTTTGATTGATGTCAGCCAGTACTTATCACTTCTCGTGCTTTTTCATCATCCAAAAGGCCACTTTCATTTATTAACATTGATCAAAGCGTGAAACAAGTTTAGAGGTTCGTAATTAGAGGAATAGCATGTGATTGTGCATTTCAATATTTTTTGTGCATCAAATTTCATCTTTTAGTATTGTTAGTGACATGTCTAATAAGCTATCATGTGTGTTTGATATTTAGAGGCGCGTGATTGCTGCGAAATAGAAATGATTTAAACTGACAAGGTAAAATGTAATTGCAGAGCATGAGAATGCCAAATGTCACACAGAATTCCGCGCTCTATTCCCCTCCAAATGGAACCAAAGTTGAACAAACTTTGGGGTACACTCTTAATTTCAAGGATTTGAAATTAATCCAGATTGGATGTGAATATTGACCAGTCAAATATTGGATTTATTTTTAATCTGAAGGGTTAACCTTCAAATCTCAAAAGATTTAAATTCAATTCTCAAAAGATTTAAATTCAAATCTCAAAAGATTTAAATTCAAATGTTTTAGCTTTATATTTTAATCCATAAGGTTTAAATCTAAATCCAATCTACACATGTATTCTTGTCTTACATGGAGAGAGAGTCACATCTTATTGCTGATTATTTAAAATATCATTAAGCTAAAGTTTCAGTTTGATTTGTAATTATATTGCTTAGTTATCTACAGAGTAGCCTATATAGGCAGAGATAAAATTCATTTTCTATAACCCTTTGTAGATTCGGCCCTCTGTTATGACGAATTTAAATTTCACATGTCTTGATATTACTGCATTTTGAGTGTGAGCTTTTGCAGTATTTATACATGTAGTTAGAAACAAATATATTATTTAGTTTTCCAGACAAGAAGGATTGCTAAAGTAGTGTACACAACCATGCTTTCTTCCTTTCTTAAAACAATCTTTAAGCAGATGCATGGTTTGAATTGTAGAAAACGATTCAAAGATTATATCAGAATGTAGTATTTTTTTCTTTAAAAAGAAGTGAATTAATAACAATTATCAATTTTTCATTTTATTATAGTTGTATCTTCAGCATCGTTTCAGGAAACAAACTTTTCACTTATTCTTTACAAAGTTATTTTTCGAACTTAACATTGTAAGAGATAACATGCATGCTATCATTGTTCTTAAACTGCCATTTTTTGTTGTACAAACAACCATTTAATGTGTCTTAGAAATTGGTTTATAACATATGTGTATTTTGAAAATAATTTGCCTTTTATCATTGTAAAGTAAGCATTTTCAACAGTTATGTAAATCAGTTTACTCTTAACAAATAAATATGATGAGGTAAAAAGCAAATAATAAATATATTCAATACATTAATCTTATTATGTGAGTTGCATGTTCATTTGTTTTCTTTATTTTGTAGTTTTAAGATTAAACATGCATGAGACTCAAATAATTTTTGATACAGTGTTAAATCCGAGGTCTTATGAAGCACACTGAAAGCTTCCTAAAATGTGATTTACAGAAGGGTTGTGATATAAAGATAAAAAAAATACAGGGTGTGTGAGAGAGAGAAAAAGAGAGAGGGAGAGGGAGAGAGAGAGGGGGGGGGTAGAGAGAGAGTAGAATGGGTGATATGAATCATAAAGATCAATAAAAATAAAGAGGGGGTAGGAGAGAGAGAGAAAGAAAGACGGGAAGATGGAGAGAGTAGCATGGGTGATAAAGATAAAACAAAGCAAGCGGAGAGAGTGGGGGAGAGGTATCGGGAACGAAAGAGAATAATAATAAAATAATATTAATCAGTTCTTGGAGACGCATAATACCATATGAATAGTCTAGAGGCGTGTGAAAGAGAATGTGAACAAGGGAGATAGAGAGAACAGAATTGAAACAAAAGAAAGATAGAATAAAGAAATAACAGGAAGATTTACATTAATGGGTCTTGAATTACAAACTGTTACACCTTTAGCCTGTCACGGATCCCCCTCCCACCAAAAAAAAAAGGAGAAATGAAAGGGAGAAGGAAAATAAAAGGGAAAGGGGGGGATGAAAGGTGAGGAAACGATGGGAAAGAGGAAAGAAAGAGAAGGGGAGAGGGGTAAAGGGAGGGGAATGAGAGAAGAAAAAGAAGTGAAAGGGAGGGAGGAAAAAAATGGAAATGGAAAAGAATGAAAAGGGCGAGAGGAGAGAATAAGAAAGAAATAATAATGATGATGCTGGTGATGATGATGATGATGATGATGATGATGATGATAATAACATTTACATTATTATATTGTAATTATTTCCCCGAAAGGAAAAAAAGAAAAAGAAAAAAAAGGGAAGAAGGAAAAAGGGAAACTTTTTAAAAACAATTTATGATTATTTTTTTTTTAAGTAAAGCTCAATTTCATTTGGCAAATTAAAACAATCAAGAAGTTACAAAGTAAACAAATACATAATAATGAGCCAGGACCTCTGAAAAACCATCCTGTGCTTATATTTGAGGCCCTGAATGACAATTAAGAATTACAATAAAATACAAAAAATAACATTAAATTAACTTTTTTTTAAAACATAAGTATTAGCTAAAGGCCTGCACACCATACCTATAAAAAACCACATACACCTGCAAACACACATTGCAACATAAGAATAAGGAAAGTGAGAAAGAAAAATTAGATAAGAGAGGAATAATAGTAAGAGTGAGAGCGAGAAAAGTGGATAAAATGAAGAAGAAAAAAAAAGGAGTCTTCTCAGCCAAGGATGATAGTTTATTTCGAAAAATTGATGTTTCAGTAATAGTCTGAAACGAGAGAGTGTTGAACATGACTTTAGATTGTTGCACTGTGAGTTCCATTCATGAACACCTGTGTATCGAATAGAATGAGTTTGCATTGTTCAATGAGTAAAAGGGACACAAAGATTATTGCTTTTCACCTATTTTTCACAAAGAAATTGAAATTACAAGCGGTGACCCCCATCCCCCATAAAAGGAGAGGCAGAGAGGGGAAAGAAAAGGAAGGGGGAAGCAGGGGCGTTGGAACGAGTTTTAAAGAGGGGATACTTGTTTGTCCAAAAAAAAAGTTTCACAAGCAAAAAATTGGTCTTTTGGTCTGACGCGGCAGGGATTTGAACCCCCAACCCACCAGTTGTGAGACGGACGCTCTACCAACTGAGCCAACACACCGGTTCCATACCATGCTTCCATACATAGGAAAAGCGAAAGTGGAAACACGACACCGCCAGTCCACATATTGCATATTCATGACGGCGTGCATCTACTTTTACAAAATAATCTTATATTAAAAAAAATCATCAACTTCCTTGTTTGTTATCATATTTTGACTGCCCCCGAACTGAAAATCAAATAGAATAAAATAAAGGTTATGTATTAGTAAAATAAGCGCATTTTGCTAGAAATAATCAATACATCAACTGACATGCATTACTTATGATTTATAACCTTTTTAACCTTGCATATTATTTTTACTGACTCAAATTGTTGCTCATAATTATTTCTTTCAATGTAAACTTTGTTATATTTTAATCAACTTTCTATAGTATACATGGCAACAAGGTTGCTTTTGAAATCTGAAGAGGGTACGTTTAAACCGAAATTAAATAAAATTGAATTAAAGTGAAATCCAACACAAATAAAAACTTGTTTTTAGGGGAAAAAGCAAAATCAGACAAGATGATAGGTGAAAGTTTGAACAATATAGGACAAACATAAGAAAGCTATGAATTTTTAAAAGTTGTAAATATTAGTAATCACTTTATCCATGGAGACTTCAAATTGGCCGCATACGTGATGTCACAGTGATGTAAGGCAAGGACTACTCTTCCATGTACTCCAATACATAAAATGGCTAAAATGACGGTTTTTTTTTTCAAAAGTTTTACTTCAAATTATATTTTTCTTTCATGAGGACATAAAACAATATACTACCTGGGCTATATTTAGATTACTGCCCCAGGGGAATGGGTCAGACTTGGGAAGGAAGACCTGTGGGTTATGGCTATCAAGTAAGCCTTTTCCATACCCAGGCAGCCTCTCCAACTCTCATCCAGGTCTTATTTTCTCTATCAGTGTAAAATTTTGATTGATCTTGTCTCTGATCTGTTTTTTTTTTTTTTTTGAAATGCCAAATAAAATAATAATAATGATAAAAAACAAATTCAGTAGGTGGTGATCGACAGGCCTATATTTAATACGTAAGGCCTTGTCAGGGGCAGTGGAATGATTTTGAGAGTGGGGGGGGGGGGGGGGCTGAGCCAAAAGTGGGGCTGTATATATCAGTCAATAGTTGATTAAATAATGAATGATCATAAACTAATGAATTCCATGTATTAATTCATTCTCTGAATTTACGCATTCATTCATATTGGTTTCACATTTCATTTTTTAAATTTTCATTTGGTGTTATATGAGGTAATTTTGAAGAATGATAGGCCCACGCACATGGCTACACACTTCTTGAGGTACGGCAATACGTACAATGCATGTTTGAAGACTCACCCCCTAAAAAAAATTATTAAAAAAATATTTTAAAAAAATGTGTAGGATGTGACCAAGTAAACGTAAAACAAGGATTTTAAATAAAAAAGAAAATTTGGAAAAATATTTTGGGATCATTTGGGGCACGTACCTGCCCCCCTTTTTCGTGGATGTGTAGTCTACAGATCCATAGACCCTTCTTTTTTGCACAGTGTAGAGTACTAGTAGTATCGAGTATGAAGTAGGAGACTGGATTCACTCATCTTTTTTGGCTTGGGTTTGGAGTTTATTCTCCATATATAATACTAGAGGGATGCGGTAATGTTTGTTACGGTGTCAAATTTGAGTCTGTATAACTTTCAGTGTACGTGACGTCCGAGAGCTAGATCTAGAGCATGTGCCTACATACGCGCATGCGCACGCACGAAGATCTGTTCCATGTGTGATAAGAGCTGCCTTGGAATCCGGAGTTGGTGAATGAAAACGCCTGTAAATCCTTCCAACGAAGTCCTTATATTTGAAGTATATTATTATATCAATCATGTATAATCAAGGAAAAGATTACAATGATCCGAAGGTGAGTGTATCGTGAATATATTTAACCACATATCGCCATATGTATACTAACTTAGTTACTCTGCTTACCCTCTTTTTTATTGTAGTCCCACGTGTGATATTTTGTGTGATGTATTTATTTAATTGAAAAGAAAGATCTTGCAATCAATCTAAGTTTGATGTGATAAGAACAATTGTACTTGATGCCCCCAGGGGACATTAACTTTTTACCTTTTGGTACTCCTTGATTTCCCGATGATTCTTCGTTTCCGAAATGTAAACATTTCTTTTCTCTCACTTAAAAAAAAAATAGAAATAGGGTTAACGACACTCCTAGTACCAATGAGGTCCAACATTACATGTATGGACCTCATAGGCGACATCAGTAGTATTTTGTGTCAGAAATCTTTGTGAAGATGATTATTTTTGTATTTTATCAAAACTCCAAGCTATCGTACTGTCTAATCATTACATTTCGATCTCACTAATTGAATACATTGTTAGCAATAAAAAAAATTGAAAGAAATGAAGGGGAACTTACATTTTCACGGCTTTTTCCTGATTTTCTGGGCAACTGCTCCTCTCTTCTGACTCGCGATCGAAGCTGATATGAAGATCACGTGATTCGCGTTCTCGTCAGCTGATCGGTTGGTTATTCTTTTCGTCAGACGTTAATAATATATATTTTATAATGCTAGCATTCATCGCTAATTTAGGTGAAAGAGATTGAAGTTAAACAGCGCCAGGTCGGAATCATAATTATTTTGGAAGAGTGTATTTATACACTCGATCTCATACCTGACGTAGATGGCGCTATTCAACAAATGCACAATCTTCAATATAAAAATAAAACAGAAAGAACGCCTTGAACACAGGCCAAAATGCCTAACGATTTCTCCGCGGCATTAACAACTATCGTAAAGGGCGCTCCATTTATCAATAAAGATGGACGCTAAGCTGTCTATGGCGACAAAATTTGCCGCAAATATTTACGAAGAATTGTGAGAAATGGTCTGAAAATGCAACAAAAGAACCGGTGAGTACCGATTAAACATTATTAAATTTATAAATAGATTATACATACCTTGTAGATTTAGTTTTTAAGGTGATATTAGTGCTTAGTTCTAAGCTAGGGAGGCCCAAACGCGCGTGAGTGGAGTCCCAGTTTATTAGCACGGGTAAGTATTGGGGTGTCGCCTAGAGTGGTTAACGATGAGAATCTGGGATCGTGCGAACCGGCGCCGCAGCAAGCCGCAGCGCTCTCGTTGTTGGACACAAATTCACGGATGAAGTTTGCACCAATAAATAAATAATCTTTAAAAATATAAATCATAATATATAAATGATTAAAACAACACCAGTCATACTCACAAATACTATACTGATCCTGACTATAATCCTTCGTTGTCTAAAAAGTCGCCGATGCCGAAGATTTCAGTGGATTTTATACCCCAATTCCTCCAGAGTTTTCTCTCTAACCCACGGCGAGACCAATGCAGAAGTGACCGTGTTTTTTCACATTTTGATCATTTAATTGCTTATGATTGGCAACTGGTAGGTCTAAGAAAAATGTGGGCTAACTTCAGCAAAAGAACTTTTGATAGAGATTCTGATGTCAAATGTACATAGCCCCGCCCCCTCAATCCAGAAATAATGATGAAAAAACAAAAAAAACTATGATCCCGTGCATTTTTTGAGCTGCACATTATATGGTCGTTAGAAAATCGTATTCTAGTGTTATTCCTGTTGGTTTCATGCCAATACCTATCAGGGTTTTGGTTTCCCAAGCAAAAAACTAAAAATGACGTCATCCAGTGCTGTTGAATATTCACGTTTCCGACGATCTTTTTTATCACGTGGTTACGATTCCTCATGAATATTGATGAATCAGTAGCGTGGCGCGACACTTGACTTTTACGTCTAGTCTAAAAAACAGTCCTTTTTGAAAAAATATTTAGAGAAATACAGTCGCTGCCATGTAAAGTGAGGAAAATCAAACGAATGAAAAAAATTAAAGACTGGATATTAGTCTAAATTATTTATGAATGGAATTTTCCACAACTTGAATGGAAAGACCGCATGCGAGAGATCAAATGGCACATGTTCGACCCCAAGCCCGTCAAGAGACCTAGGGAATTCCCCTGATTGACGCAGGAATTCAAAGCTTGATCGATGGGCTTCAACATTCTATTTGAAGAAATAAAATTCAGAGAGGATGAGAGAGCGTGAGAGAGATGGGGGGGGGGGGGAGGGAGAAAAAGATCTGGGATTAAATTGCTAATAATACAATGAAACTGTTCAACTAAAAAGCTATTTTTATTATTTAGCTCTACCGATGTGTTCAAGTCACCCCCATTAATAAATGAACTTTCAAACTTTAATTGACAATAAAAACAAGACCCAGCTTGTCCTGCCTTTCTCACCATGGATCTCAACAAGAAGGCACCTCTTACCCTAATTTTCAAGAGATTTCCAATCAAAGGAACAATATTCACCAGTTCTTTTTTTTATATTAGTTTAATTAGTACATATTCCAAAGTTCACCACGTTAATTATTTACAAGATTCTTTTTTTGATGTCCATATATTTAAAAAAAAATTAATTTTGATGTAATTGTTCACGAAATAAATAAGCAAAGACCAGGGTTTGAGAGTATCATCGGCACGTGCGAGGTGTTGAAATTTTAGGTGAGTACTATTACGTTTAAAAAAGGAAATAATACAATAATACAAATAATATCTTGAAATTGGCAACGGCATGTCATGAATTTTAAGCTAGCTAAGGCCGGTCTATGCTAGTACCGTATACGCAGTGCATTAGTACCAGGTGCGCTGGCCATGGCATGTCCGTGGCTACGTTCGGAGTTCTGACGGAGAAGAAAAGATGGACATAACTTCCACCAAAAACATGATCTAGAAGTCGGATATGTCAAATGATCATCATTTCATAGGTATGAAATATGAATCGTCGTTTATTTTTAAAGTAAATCGTAAATTTCTATTTATGGGGAGACTTTTACTTTTTAGAATGCATTTTTCGTAATAACGTCTCGTGCACAAGCTACCACAGACTACGAATCGGGCTGGAGCGGCAAATTTAAAATTGAATATTAATTTGCAGGAGGTCGTTCTAAACTAGCTATTCATCGACCATTTTACGTGACAACTAGCTTCGGGGAACTTACGGGGCTGAATCGGTTATTGCTGTCCCTTTCTGGTCTCACAAAGGCCATAGTTTGACATGTAATATCTTCACTTTTTGGAAACCTTTGGAACTGGGAGTTGGTATGTTTGCTTTGATTTTGTTTCCTCTTTCATGTCATTGTAAATAAAAATGTGAAGACGTTCAAATAAAAATTCTAGGATTTCAATTTGTCCACCCTAAATTTATTAGAAAGTAGTTCCGGTTTGCGCATGCGCATTATTGATTAACGAACAAGTGTCTCCTTACCTTTTTAATAATCGAAATCACCGTCTGCTTCTTCATGCCAAACGAAGTTTGACTTGTAACAGAGCTTCCAAGTCTCCCGGATCCTGCGGGAGAATACTGGATTTCGATCCAATCTCCCGTTCTCCCGACCCCGTGCCAAAATCTCCCGGATAATTGTGATTTTTAGCTGTTAAATTGTAAAATTCATACAAACGACTGTTTTACGAGTCTAGCATGTTCAACTCCCTTTACACCCACGTGGAAACTCCTTATCACATTTTCATTTTACCCAGTTACTTTTACCAGTTTTTGTATAATCGTACATTGATTTCCAATGTAAATGAAGATAATTTTACCGAACGACTGGTGAATTAGTCTAACAAGCAATTTTTTTTCTCTGGTTCTGCAATGTGCATGTGCGTGATGGAAACACTTTAGCGGCACTCCATGCCTATGCCCCCCGACGCGCCCCGGCGCGGCACTGCCTGGTCTCCGGCAGACTGCGCCGTGGCAGGAGGCTATGCGAGAAGGGAAGTCCGATGTATTTTTCGGAAGCTTGTGTGCGCTTTATTCGAGCTGAAACAGTGGATCAACGATGGGTTACTATTATAATTACACCCTGACTTTTAGGAATAATTTTATTGACAATCCTGAAGAACAGAAGCAAAGTGGAGATTTTTTTTGCCTACTTTTACTTGGGTTGATCGGATTCGAACATTTTCTCTTTCGTGAGTGAGCTAGCCTGGCGCTGGCTGGCTGTGCGTGCTTGCTACAAAAAGGCAATTTTCACAGGAATCCCTCGGCCCTCAGACTTTAAACAGGCCACATATAAGTCTTTACAGGGCCAGGCAAGCTCATCTTCCACCACTGCAGCCCTTTCCCCCTCTGGACAATAAAGGTATTTTCTTGTTGAATGCATTCTTTTGTGAATCATTTTATGTTCTACTGACTGTATTGCCTGAAATCAGGCTTGAACTTATTTTTTTAGTCAATGACAGACAATTCATCATTTCATGAAATCTCTCTAATGTGCATTTAATCTATGTGCCAAAAGTTTTGATGGTTTAGACAGCTGTCGGATACTATCAAATGTTGTTTCTTAATGAGTTTTGCTACCCAAAACTCCCGTCCGTGGGACATTTCGCCGCGCGCTCCCTCACAAAATCATACCTCCGGAGGCTCCGCGAAATCTTCTGGATTCTATCATCCCAATGTTGGCAGCTCTGTTGTAAGGATTCCTTGCCCTAGCCTGTGGTGCTTTTCCTTGTTGCTGGTTCGTCGATTGGCTCAAAGTTTGTTGGGCATTGTGACTTTCTAGAATAATGAACCTTTTTCGTGTGTGGTGTGCTGATGCGGTGATCGTTCAGTGCATTAGCTGCGTTAATCCCTTGTTCAAACGAATCATATTCTCCATGTTCATAACTGTGATCCCCACTGCTATGAACTTGGTTGGTTGGAGGGGCAACATCTGGCCTGTGACTACCAGCGTAGCGGGCAGATCTACATCAATGTCACTTTCATCTTCGTATCGGATGATGGAGTTAGACTTGTCTCCTGGTGCATCTCTTATTCCTTTTGAACAGGAAACAAAAAGAGGATCTGAACAGTTTAGTGTCGCTGATCGATCCAATGGATAGTAGTTTTTGATAAGCTCGAATGTAGAGGTGATTACATTGTTCTGGCCAATCATTCGATTTCGCCAAATTATTTCTGAAAGTTGAGCTTCGAAATTTCCGAGTGATGTCCCGTTTATTTGTCTAAAGTGTGACTTTACGTGTTTCCAGGCACCCTCTATTCTATTGGTATTCACACTTATTATTTCTCCAGCGACTACATTTCTGTATTCTTTTTTGAATGAGTATTTGTGGCAAACTGTGAAGTGTTCATATCCTATGTTGTTCAGATTTGCGTAGGCCGACCATCTGTCACTGAAAATTCTTGCCCCCTTTTCAACATGTCTCTCAATTAATGTGATCAAGGTTTTCTCGTCTCTATGATCCACAGGATATAGAACGATGTTATTGGTTGACCTTTCAACTATTCCAAATATCCAGACTTTCTGGCCGAGGTTAGGGTTTCCTTTGTGATACTTGCATCGTTTTCCAAACAAACTCTCGTCAATTTCGACATCCCCTGAAAACTTGTAGCTGTTCCAGCTATTCTTATAATAGAGATCAAACACGAACTGGCGACAAAGATCTCGAATATATTTCGCCCAATTGACGGGAGTGTGGCCATAAAACATGTACCAGACATAATAGATGCAGTTCGCAAACTCACTTGAAGTGCCCAAAACCAAATAAACACCAATATGTCCCGGACATCAAACCTGGTGTTCTCGAAGAATGAGAATCTTGTTGAGGTGTAGCTTCGATCATGTGGATTATCCTTACTTCCTCTGCACCTCCACACATAACCCAAACGTCGCCTTTCCTTGGTTATCATTTTGCAATCTTCATTGTAAACCTCGGACTTCATTGATCTTGCGATAAACCCATGTTCCCTCATCCATTCGGCCAAATTATCCTCTCTTTTGTCCCCAAATAATCTGAAGAAATTCCATGGATTCTGAAAATCCGTTGTGGTTGCAGTTTTTGGATCCTCCAATTTCCCCTTAAACGCCATGTTGGACTACCGTAGAATGATTCAAATAGTGGAACTGATCAAATAAAAATTCTGATATGTTTTTCTCTACGCAGAACGAATATACTCTATTGGCTTATAAAAGCGCGTATTACTTATCTCTAATAACATATCCATGGCAATGCTAATTCGCACCACATTGGGTGCTAGCGCACCCAATATGAGATGCGACAAATGCGCAAACAGGTGCATCTAGATGAGCGTACATCCTTGCCTCCTCATCTATCCTCTTATATTACTTGCACTTGATGCCCCCAAAATTGATGAAAACAGTTCCGGCAAGTAATACTAGACGTGTTGACAAAATTAACCTTGATAGCTAGAGAATAAGCTTTCTATTATTACTTGTACTTGATGCCCCCAAATTTTCCAGTTATTCAGCACGTTTATTCAGAAGTTTACATTCCACTAACCCCATTTTCCCCTCTTTTTTTATTTTCTAGCCGCGCAAGCCTTCATAACATCGTCGAATCAAATTAACCTTGTTGGCTAAATTAACCTTGATAGCTAGAGAATAAACAGCTACAAGGTTAATTTTGTTGAAATTTTTGGGGGCATCAAGTACAAGTAATAATAGAGTTTAAAACTCTATTATTACTTGTACTTGATGCCCCCAAAAATTTCAACAAAATTAACCTTGTAGCCAAAATTAACCTTGTAGGCAAAATTAACCTTGATAGCTAATGTAACCTTGAGAGCTATAGCTTGTCTCTCTTATATTACTTGCACTTGATGCCCCCAATTACTTTATTTGTTGCGCGATCAACCAAATCACGCGCGGATGGATATCAACTCGCCGATGATAAACAAGGTCGGGTCGAGGATCCACGGATCAAGGTAAAAAATTTGATGTCCCCTGGGGGCATCAAGTACAATTATGCCGAAAACAGAGTTTGAGCTCTCTGGAGAGGGAAGGTGATGGCCTGGCTAATTTTTTCTTCAGTCTACGTCTTCAGTTCAGACTTGTTTTTTTTCTTATGACGATTGATGTTGATTGTGTTGTTGTGTGCATTGTATGTTTTGCATATTATTCGGTAGTCTTGATACAGATGGGGGTTGAAGATGGCAAGTCACTCACACTAGTCTAGTGCGAGGTTAGTTATACCAACCTCGCACTACGAACATGATTACACAGTGGATTTTTTAGAAGTCGGACATCGGTAAACGTTTATAAACATCGCCAATGTTTGTTGTTTGTGTTATAGCGCCACTTTGTGGTGGATTAGTTTTAGTGTTAATGCAACGACGGTAATTCGCCCCTTGTCGGCGCCGCGGTGGAAGTCATGAGCTGCCTAATAAATTAAGGTACAATTATACAACTTGTGAGTGAAGTGTCGTTCCTTTATTGTCGCATAACAAGTAATGTTTGCCAAAACTGCTTTTTGCTACTTGCCAGGGGCATGTCTCATGATGAGATGAGCGATACGTTGTAGGAACATCCATTCTTCTGAGATTTTGGCGACAAATCAGCGCT
Source organism: Lytechinus pictus (assembly GCF_037042905.1). NCBI lineage: Eukaryota > Metazoa > Echinodermata > Echinoidea > Temnopleuroida > Toxopneustidae > Lytechinus > Lytechinus pictus. The sequence goes on along the minus strand of NC_087254.1, from coordinate 6,004,416 downwards.
TTCTGTTTCACGAAGGCAATTTTGTCTTCCAAGTCCGTGTCCGCGACATTGTTTGATATCGATAGTATCGGCAAAATAGTCTTCATCGTCACCTGAACCTTTTATTACGGAATCACGACTTTTCATAGAATCATATATTTCAAGAAGTGGCGATCAAATAATGTTATATTTATTACAATTGTAGAATCGAGCTTACTTTATAGGGTAAAAAGAGAAACAGCTTTAAGGACAAATCCACCCCAACAAAAAGTTGATTTGATTAAAAAAAAAAAATCAACAAGCATAACGCTGTGTTACCACTTGGGCCACATGTTATCATGCTAACACGATTTTCAGAATACCAATCGTGTTAGCCAACACCGTTTTTGTGCTAATACGGTTTTCAGAATACCGCCCTTGGTGAAAAATGACTAGTTTGTTGGTCCTGTGAGGTAGCTTGTGCCAAAATCAAAATAAAAAAAATGAACACAGCTTATTGCAGAGAAACTCACAGGTGATGTCACAAAAGTACATGTAACACTTTTAAACAACATAAGTTTTTAGGTGAAATTCATTGATGTTTTCCCTCATTTATTTGATGTTATCAAACTAACTGTTAGTGTAGGCATTTGTTAATGTCAGTTTCTTGATCATTTGTAAATCTTAATTGATTTCTGTTTTCGTTACATTTTCAGTATGACCAGTATGGATATGATGACAGATATGAAACACATACAGGTGAGTTTTTGTTTTTAATCCGATATTGCATTGAATATACATGTATGCTATTCAAAGGATATTAGAGATCATCAATTTGAAAATCTAGTCCTTTGTCTTTTAGGTGAATTCTTATTCTCTGTAGGGAAGTTTCTTATTATTACATTGGGGAATTCATATCCCTTATGGGATTATTTGTAGGCATAGAATGATGGAGACTACACATACAGTGCGCAGACCTGCCAACCAGTACGTTTTAGCTGTATTTAGTACGTTTTTGCAACCGAAATACAGCAGTACGTTTTTTCTTTAGAAAATACATTTTTTGTATTAAAAAGAAATAATAATAATAATTTTTTTTTTTACAAAATCGTAATTTATTGAGAAAAATCATCTCTATATGTCTCTATTTCATAAAACGTACACAAATATGGTTATTAGATCAATGTAATTTCAGGTAACTTGTTTTTTTTTTCAATCATTTTGTAAAAACCAGGGTGAGATATACACAAGTTTCAATGGGTTTTTTTTTTCATCTGCAAGAGCAGTGCGTATTTTAGCTTGCATGCAGCTTGAGCGCCGTGATTGGCGAGTGCGCCAAGCATTTTATTATGAAATACACTTTTTTGGGGAAAAATACAAAATATTTATCACACACGGTAAAAATACTGATTTTTTTGTCTAAATACTGATTTTGGGGGATAAGAATACTGAAAATGCAAAATACAACTTGGCAGCTCTGAGTGCGCCCAAGAAATATTACAACTATTATTATTACATATTATTACAACTTCCATCAGTTTTCAACCAATGGTCATGAAATTTGGCTCACACATTGATCATGAACATATGTAAAAAATTAGCCCAAAATCTTGCAGTTTGAACTACTTCATGTGCTTTTAACCAATTCTCATGATATTTAGCTCACACATTGGTCTTGGGATAATACGAGGCAAGACTTTTTTTCCCATGTGTTGGAAACTGTTGCCATGGTAACGACATACAACGGGGGTATTAGTCACCTTCAGTGATAGTTCCGAGTTTTTTTAGCTTATAAAGACCATGCTGTTGGGGGGGGGGGGAAGCGGCCCACTTACCACTCCCAATTAACTACATCAGGAGGAGATACTCACGATATACATTAATTTGCTAATAAATAATAAACAAAACCAGGGAGAAAAAAATACATGGGGGCTCGGGGCGATTTCGCCCCTGAAATGCTCAATATAGCCCTGGAAAGTAAAAAAAAGAGCCCTTGAAAATCTCCATTCATTGCCATGTTAAAGCTCATCCAATGTTGCTAATTTGGGTTGTAGATTGTGAAAAGTAGCCCCCGAAAATAAAATATGAATTTTTTCCCTGAACAAATAAATTATAATAATCACATATCTAGAAATATCCTACTCAGAAATTTCATCCCTTTCTCAGGTGACCCAAGCAAGGACTTTGCGTACCGTGACCGCGATGAGTTCTCTCGACCGAGGAACGCTAGTTACATCGTCCCCGAGGACATCAAGCGATTCCTCTTAGACTTCCAGGGCAACATCCGAGACAAAAATGTCTACGAAATCAACCATTGCTATGAATCAACGTGAGTTTGAAATTACAATGGACTCTATATAAGTCGACCTTCCAAAAGTTGAAGCATTAGTTCAGATCAGGGCCCCATCTTACAAAGAGTTATGATCGATCCAGTTAAAGGGATTGGTTAACATTGGTTTGACTTTAAAAAAATCTGAGCGAGAAGGTCACACTTGTCACCTGTGTCTGTGATATGTTACAAAAATGAAGCCCAGAAAAAATTGCGTTCGAAAATAATTATTTAGTGCTTCAAAAATTGAAATATAAAGTGACCGAAAACACCATCTTAATTTCATTCCATACACTTATGTGTACTATTTAGGCGTCTAGCCTATAAGACGCCTATTTACAAAATCGGGGTTTGCCTTGTAGTTTTAGCTTTTCATTCTCAATAATGGTTGTTTTCAGGGTTTATTAGTTCTAATACATGCACTTGTACACATGTTTCATCTTGGTTTGAGAATTTTTTAAATCGGCTGCTCACAAAGTTAAACAATACCTTTAACCAAAACTATGGAAAGCCAGCAACGTCAACATCTAAACTGTATGTTCAAAATATTTTCAAAATATGATGTATATTCATACATTTATTCTTCTCTTGAAGATTCAGTGTGATTCTCTTTGTTTACTCAGGATAGTGTGCAATAGAAAAACAATTATAGTATTGATGGATTCCCATACAGTTGAGATTAATTCGATCTATCGTAACTCTTTTTTAAGATGGGACCCAGTATATGCAAAACACGTGTTATTTTACATCATTTAAGTTTGCCCAAGTGAAATCAATTACTGTGGTACCAGGACTATTCGACTTAGGCAAACTACAAATGCTCATAACTTTCTTATTATTCATTCAATTTTTCTCAATCTTTCGTTTATCTGTTTCTTTGATTTTTCTGGGTTTGCACAAGCTATATTGTTTCAAGGGTTTCATTTTCCTTTAATGACAAAAACTTGTATTTAATTTTAAATACCAGTATAAGTGCAAGTACCAATATTCAAGTGCATAGAGACTTTTTTGTTATGTGTTATGCACTATATAAATACTGACCATTATTATTATTAAGTTACATGTATTGACTGAAGCAACCAGGTTCAGGGGCCTGTTTCATAAAGATAAACAAATATTGTAACTTTGCCATTATTGTGGGCGCGGCGTGGTCTAGTGGTTCCTACTCTCGTCTTTCAAACAGAGGGTCGTGGGTTCGAATCCTAGCCATGGCGTGTTTTCCTTCAGCGAGAAATTTATCCACAATGCGCTGCACTCGACCCAGGTGAAATTAATGGGTACCCGGTAGGATTGATCCCTTGCATGCACTGAGCCCCGGTGATGGTAGCTCGAGCTAAAGCGGGGGGAAGGGTAGCAAGGGCTTTGTATCCTCAGGCAAAAAGCGCTATATAAATCCAGCTATTATTATTATTACTATTGTAACTGCTATGGCAACAGGGCTGAGCAATCAATCATAATCAAGGTTTCCATGGAAGTAACAATAATGGCAAAGTTGCAATAGTTATTAGTCTATATGAGTGGGACCCATACCTTATTACATCCTTTTGGTATTTTATTTAATTTCTTTGTTGTGTAAATTTATGAACTATATAATTCTCACTCTTTGATCACAGTTTTAACAAGTTATCAGAAAGCTACTTTAAGAATTCACCATGGCCCTCTGCTGAAATAGTAGCAGAAATCGTTCAGAATGGTAAGTTGGCTGACAGGAAGGAATAGCAATTTAAAGGAGTTTATTCTGGATACATTGGCCAGTATACAGATCCCCAGTTTAATGTTAACTCTGGTTTAAGTCTGGGCTAAACTTTTGGGAAGCTTGAAGTGTCAAATGTTTGTTTACACTGGTTGCTGTTTGTCATTTTACTTGGGCCTTTCTTATGTTTTAACAGTAAGGGATAGTATTGTATTTCATCATTTATCTAGGTGGTATAGTACCATAATGCATTGAGTGCAAAATACGATGCTAAATTGATCAAGTATTTATGAAGATTTGCGTCACATTTGGCTGCCCGTAGTATAGTTCAAGTTCAACTTTATTCAATTCCAATGAAAAAAAAAAATTACAACACGGATAAAAGCATGCAATTCAAAATAAAATAAAGCAATTAAATAACATGTACATACATCTTGGTATAGATAGCATATTGAAACTAGGTATAGCTGTAAAAAACCATAGAGGTCTTGTCAAGACAGCTCCCTTTATAGCATAAAATTTGATCAAATAATGAATGTGGAGAACAAATTCAATGAATATTCATAAAATGAAAATGAAAATGAATGGACTGCAACTAGACAAGATTTCAAATTAAGCCCAAGTTCAGGATACAGGACATTGATTTTTCCGAGGATTTTCTCCCCTCTCCTGACTTGGCAATGTACAAATTAAGTGGGGTTTGTGTCTATCATCAGGTAAGGATTTCATGAGACAGATATTGATTTTCAATAACTATCGTTATAAGCTATCAAAATATCTGCTTCTGATTGGCTCAGATTTAATTTAATCAAATCTAAATGATATATTTTGTTGTCAGAGAAAAATAACCATTAATCTTTTTTCATATATGTATATATTGTAATCTAATTTGTTTTGTTTCTTTTTTTCTTTGAATATTGTTTCTTATCTCTGCAGATGAAATATTTCTGATCCTTTACAAAGAACTGTATTACAGGCATATCTTGGCTAGGACCCAGGTAAGATAAATTTGTACATAAACAGGGGAGCAAGTCACAAAACAAAAAGTCATTGAGTTTCACCAATAAACCACTATTAGCGAATGAAATCTTTGCATCTGAGTGGATCAGATTGAATTAATCGGTGGAATTATCTGACGAGATACTTGATGTAATACTCCCCAGTTCCTCCAACTCTGATGCCAGCAAATCTATAAATATCCAATAAGCCTGTTCACGGTTGTAAACTGCGCACAAGCAGAAAAAGGTCATTGGAGACAACCATGAAGGTGGCTTTCAAATTCACTGACATAGGCATTTGTGATTTGGTGATTATTCATGTATTCCTTTCAAAATATTTATCACATCCAAGCTGAAGAGTAATAAATAGAGCCTTCATAATCACTGGTATTTGACAGTAGCCTAAACAATAGTCAAATGTGCCAAAGGCAGACAATAAAACAGATTTCCAAACTTTATCCCTGATGTACTATTCTAGTCATCTGGTCTATACAATGCCTTTTGTTCTTAGAATTTGAATACTCTACCTGTAAAGCTTACGCAGCATCTACATTTGAAAATGATAGTGCTTCTCCTAATGAAAAATCACAAAGGTCATTTGAGAAAAGTTGATCATGAGCAAACCGTGAACTGGCTTATTATGATAAACTTTCCAAAGAGGGGCAGTATTGTAATTTGTGTTTATCCACAGATGATTCATTTTTTTCCCTTTGCATGATCTTGTTCTTTCTGTGCAATGTTTCTAAATCAACACTTGTCGAAGGTCACACCAACTCTGGGTCAAATATAAGTATAATTTAAGAGGCAGTGGAATGAAATAATTCATGTAACCTTTGTTGCCTCTGATGGAACAATAAATGTGCCACAAAGTCTCTCCTCCGAAGATGACGAATGGGGGGGGGGGGGGGGGTGAGTTGCACGTCATCTCAGGTTTTTTGTTGTTAGGCTTTGTAAAACTACACTGCATGAATGGAAAAAAGGATTTGCTGAAATTTTATAATGAATGCCTGTTATTAAGGCTGCTGGCTGTATGTCGGGCAGCATGAATTGCTTAACCACCATTTCTTTGATCAGTTGAATGATCAGGGAGAGGGGGGGGGGGGGGTGGGAGGTGTTCCACAAAGATTTAAATATGACTAAAGGGGATGTTGCAAGAAACCATTTGCATTCAATTGCAAATATTCTGTTGTAATGTTAACTTACAATTGATGGATCAACTTTAACTATAGCAAATCAGATTACTCTCTTTGTTTTAAAAAGCAGTTTTAGCAATTAATCACTGATTTACAATTAATTGCAAGAAGTGCGATTGTTTTAGGATTGTTTTGATCGCAAGTTTCTTGCAATGCCCCTTACGCATCGTCCTGGTTACGATGTGACCAATAGAGTGATGCCTTTTATACCGCCACTTGACTTGTTATGAATCCCCCCCCCCCCCTTGTACAGCAATGTTAATAGGCTTGCCGAAATATCTTGGCTAATGATTGCTTGATTTTTTTTTTGTCGATTCAGAGTGGTCCTGACCAGCAGCAGAGATTTGAATCTTACTACAACTACTGTAACCTATTCAACTATATCCTCAGTAAGTTTAATCTTCATAGTGTAATGTAGGTATTGTTGCATTTAGAGAGTTAGCATTTCTTTGAATGAAAGGTAAAAGACAGAAGTTGCAGCAAACAATTATTTCATGAGAAAGTCGTTTAAATCAAGGTTAATTTTTGTAATGTTATCATACATCTAGACCTGGTACATTAATGTAAACTTATCTTTTTAAAATCATGAAATCATGAAATCTCAAAATCGATAATTCTGATGATTACTAACACAGAAAAGCATATGTAGAAAAGCAGTGTATTGATATTGCTTCAAAACATACCAGACAATTTGATGGGAGTTCCGTGCTTATTTTGCTCATTTCTCAGCAATCGCATATTTTCTTCCAGAGCTAGTTGGCACATATTTTTCATTTATACATACAAACCATTAAGTGGTAATTTCATTAGATTTTGTTCGAACTCATCTTGAGATTGTTACCACAACTGGTATTTATCTTTGAATATTTCCTTTTGTAATGAGGGGATTGATTTTTTTCCCATATACGGAGGTTCTTATGCTGTTGGATCACATGTGCTTGCTTGGAATCTGTGGTCATATTTGCATGGAATTAATAAATGTGTAAACTATAGAAGTTTTGATATAGTTTTGTTTATCTCTTAAAAAGAAATGCCAGTAAATCTACTTTTGTTTATCTCTTTAAAAAAAATATAGTTTTGTTAATCTCTTAGAGAGATGACAAAAAATACTGTTTTATTACCGGTAATCTATTAAAAATGTCTCTTCAAAAGGAGTAAGAATAGTTTTGTTAATCTGTTGAAAAGGAGTTAGTTAATTTTTGTTAATCTATGAAAAGTCCTTTAAGAAGAGAGAACTAAAGAAGTATGTCATACTGATACATTTAAGTCAGCAAGTTTGCTTCTACTTGATCGATGTTTTGCTTATCTTTCAGATGCGAATGGGGGTCCTGTGGACCTGAAGCTTCCAGACCAGTGGCTGTGGGATATTATTGATGAGTTCATTTATCAGGTGTGAAAGTCACTTTGAATAATGTGATGTTTTAGTATGTGATCCTCTATCTGTTATTTTTAGAACAAGAGACATTAAATAGTACTATACATTGCTTTTAGTGATTAATTTATGATAGATCATAGATAATTTTCGTTTTTTTTGTGGGATTGAATTGAATTTATTTCCGTTAAAAACAAATAACAATACATATAAAATGATACATGTGAATTGATAAATGGAAAACGGGAGGATGGCCCTACTCAGCAGCATCAATCATGGTGCTGCTGGTCTACCGAGGGGTCCTCATATAGCATAAAAGAAAATTACTCAAATATAAATTATACACAATATAAAAATAACATACCAAAACAATAAGAAATGAAACTAATCGGTCATAAAATCTAGCCCCCACCCCCCCTACGGATGCACTGTATCCAAAGAAAAAGGAAGGTTGAATAGTAATGACAAATGAATTTGTGTTTCCACAATAGCCTTCATTATTTTATTTATGCTCTTCCTGATTCAATGTCATGATACACCAGCAACGTTATTGAAGGTACCTATTTACACGGTGTCAGGATAGCTTTATTACTGGCTAAGATTTGAATCTGTAACCTGTGAGTTGAAGTGGAGTAGCAAGCTACATTACCGCACTACCGCCAGAAATGAAAGTATAGAAAAGAGAGACTGTGAAAGAGATTCAGAAAGAACTTCCAAAGTAAATCTAAATTGTTATTGGAAATATAGAAAATTACGGAAACAAATGGAAAAAAGAGAGGTTTTATTGGTTTATGATATTATGGATGTGATACTTTAAACTTGCATACTTTATAATTTGTATTTATTCTGCTATTTTTAATAACAGTTCCAGGAATTCAGCAAGTATCGCAGCAAAATGGCCCTGAAGTCGGAAGACGAAATCACTGTTCTAAAGGGCAATCCCAAGGTATGTTTAAGTATCGGTGCTCTAAGCGAAACACACAGGTCTTTAATGGAATTGTCTTCAGTTTTGAAAAAAAAGCTACCTGTTCTATTCCAAATAGAATACTCACAATTATCATCTCTATAGAGTGATCTAGCGATGCATTAAAACGCGTATTTTGGTCTGCATCAATTTCCCGTGCAGTATCAGAGCGTATCCCTAAAAAGGACCGAAATCCGACCAATATCCCATAGGCTCCTGTACAAAATGTGGTATTGAATATGAGAGCATATTCAACAGTTTAATGCGCATGCGCGAATGCATGAAATTTACAACACGTATAACAAAGCAATGAAATGCGCAGCATAGAGCACAATTACGCTTGATGACGTCATAATGAGCTACATGCAAGTCGCATGTCGACGACCAAAATTGATCCTATGAATAGAAGTGATGATGGCATATAATGTGATAAGTGATCTATGACTTGTTCATCAAATTGCTCCCTCTTTTTTGGCCGGGGGGGGGGGGGGGGTGGGATAGATGATAATAATTATATTGGATGGCTTTATTTGATGAAATGCCAGAAATATTCCATTCGTTACGGCCAATATTCCACTCATCTGCAATTCGTGGAATGTTTCTTGTATTCCATTCTGAGCCATCCAATATAATATAAATATTCATGTCTGCATGATGTATATTGTATAAGATCATCCTCCTTGCTTATATTACATTGCCTGTAGTTTGTCTAAAGTAATGATTAATTAGAGATGTATCTGCCCTGCCTTTTATGTGGTGGAATATGTACTTGTTTTCTTTTTTTATAAAAAGAACATTTTTCAATTATTCTTAACTATGTCCTTTTTACTAAAGTGTAAGTAAACAATTTACGATTGGTATGCTTCTGATTCAATGTACTTTATTGCCTATCAAAGGTGATCATCTTGACAATTCCATGTCGGTTTTAAGTTTCAAGTTTCAAAATTTATTGATCAAAATCCACACATATTGGATCATTCTCAATTTTACAAACAAATACTTATATGGACAATTACAGTGAGACACAAAGTTTTAATGACAACCAATGCTGCACATATTTTTCTTGAACCTTTTATTGTTATGAATCATTATAATAGCTTTATATTACTCATTTCTGACACCATTGTATGATGTTTTCTATGTTCTATTGGAATCAAACACATATTGAATTGAATTGAACTGCATTGATTTGATTTGAAATGAATTAGATTAAATTTAATTTAAAATTGTAATTTACATCCTTCAGATCTGGAATGTACACAGTGTCCTGAATGTTCTGCATTCCTTGGTGGAGAAGTCTGGTATCAATCAACAGCTGGAAGCATATGGATCTGGAGGTAACATATATATGTTTGCAGGAAGGAGAATAAACTGAAATGAACTGATAAAAAAACACCCAATGATATTTCATATTTTTGTAGTCTATTGGCTAAATCTCTGGACTTTTGGTCCAGGTTCAATTGCTAACGTTCAATTGCTAACGTGGAGCGTTGTGGCCCAGTGGATTAGTCTTCGGACTTTGAAACAGAGGGTCGTGGGTTCGAATCCCAGCCATGGCGTAATTTCCTTCAGCAAGATACTGATCCACAATGTGCTGCACTCAACCCAGGTGAGGTAAATGGGTACCGGTAGGAAGTAATTCCTTAAAAAGCTGTGTGCGCTATGAACGCCTAGCTTAGCCGGGTAATATAGGAGCGCCTTGAGCACCTAACAAGGTGGATATGTGCGCAATATGAATACCCTATATTATTATTATTAACTGCAGCACTCATTTACTCTTGAAATCCCAAAATATACTTTTCCATTTACCACACTTGAACGAGGTAGGTAAATATTTTCTACCTGATAGGATTTCATTCCTTAAACCTTTAACAAGGAAAGGTTGACTGTTTTTAGGCTGAGGTGTGAAGGGGGGGGGGGTTTGAATTAACCTGGTAAGTAATGAAGCACTGGCATATCACTGAAACATCTGGGTGTGGGGAGTGAGGTGAGGGGTTGATTCAACCCCCCGCCCCGAGACGTTTTAGGCTTAAATGTTTGTGTGTTGCAAAATGCTACCAGGGTAATAGTATCCAGCATATAGCAAGGTTGAATGGTATCATGATATGCACTATAAAATAGTTGAATATTGTCATTATTATCTCAACATTTATTTTATATGTTATTTTTTTTCTGATGTATACAATTAATCTTGGTTTAAGGGTTTAATTTTCCTTCAATTAAAACAATATCATGATATGCACTGTACAAGATTGGAATATCAATATTATATTATCTCTTTTTTTTATTGATATGTTTATTTTATATATTTTTTTTTGTTCAAAACTGGATTCAAGGTTATTATTTTCCTTACATTGAAATAATATCATAATCTGCGATTTACAGAATTGGAATATTATCAATCAATAGTGTTTCATTGATATGTTTCTTTGATATTCTCTATTGTATACTTTGTTTTAATGGTTTTGTCGTTGTCTTCTTTGCAGTTGATGACCCTGAGTCTGAAGCCTCTGACTTTGGTCGTCATCCTCTGTATAAGATGCTTGGTTACTTCAGCCTGATCGGTCTGCTACGTCTTCACTCCCTTCTGGGTGACTACTTCCAAGCCATCAAGGTCCTAGAACATATCCAGCTCAATGAACAGGTTTGTCAGATCCAGAGCCCTGTTTCATAAAATTTGTTTTAACAAGTTTAAAGCTAATGAAATCCTGCAATCTGATTAATTGTTATCAAAATTTGTGTGTTTGTTATTATAATAAGTCTTTATTAAACAGTATCCTGGGCCCCATAGCATAAAATAAAGCCTAGCGATTGATCATAGGGCTGATGTCTACGATTGATTGCATTGATTATTGTGTATGATCGACGGTAAAGTTTGCCCCCCCCCCCCTGATCAATATCTAAGCTGTGTTTTACAGGGTCCTGGAACACATCTTGATTTTGTGTCAGTCAGATGCACATGACTTGTGTGAGATGTAAACGCAACTCTTCCTGCGATGGGACCCAGGGGACAAGTTCATGGAGAATATTGTTAGTGATTTCCACTGACTCATTTTCTCTTAGCCAATAAGATGCAAGGATTTCAGTAGCTTGTAACATTTGGTATGGCCTTCTATACAACTTACCAGATTCTCAAATTGAGAAACTGCAGAAGTTTTATAGTGTAGCTGCACACATTGTAACTTTATCCACCAAGCACAGCCACGTAACCCTTGTCTTTAAAGGTCAAGTCCACCCCAGGAAAATGCTGACTTGAATAAATAGAGAAAAATCAAACTAGCATAGTGCTGAAAATTTCATCATAATCGGATGTAGAACAGGAAAATTATGACATTTAAAGTTTCGCTTATTTTCCACAAAACAGTGATATGCACAACTAGGTGAGTCAGTCGATGATGTCCATCACTCACTATTTCTTTTGTTTTATATTGCTTGACTTACACAATATTTCATTTTTTTAAATAGATTTGACAATAAGGACCAACTTGACTGAACCATATAGTATTAAACAATGATAATTCCACAAGCTCAATGAGGAATTAATCGTTGTATCACTTGACAATGAGGAGAAAATTAGAATATTTCATGTAATAAAATACAAAAGAAATAGTGAGTGGATGACGTCATAGTCTCCTCATTTGCATACCAGCCAGGATGTGCATGTATCTGTTTGTGAAATTAAGTGAAACTTGAAAATGTGAAAATTTCTTATTTTACATCCGATTTTGATGAAATTTTCAGTGTTATGCTTGTTGGATTTTTCTCTGTTTATTCAAAAATCAACTTTTTGTTGGGGTGGACTTGTCCTTTAATAGTCTTTACTGGTTGCTCCTGAGGGAATACATTGTCTTCAAAATACTTCTTGTGGTCTTTTATATTTTTGTTACAGGTAATCTTATTTTTTTCTGCAAGCTAACCTGTTTCCAATGGTTTAATTCTATGTAAGGCTTAATCTATAAAGTGTGTTCATTTGTTTGAGCTTAAAGGAGAATGAAACCTTTGGAACCAGATTGCTTGTGTGAAAACAGAAAAATCAAAGAAACAGATCAACGAAAGTTTGAGAAAAATCGAAAAAAATAATGAGAAAGTTATGAGCATTTGAATATTGCGATCACTAATGCTATGGAGATCCTAAAATTGGCAATGCGACAAATTACTTTAGTATATATTTCACTTAAATTGCTTCTTTTATCACATCTATCAGTAGATCATGTGTTCTTTCTAGAGGAGGGCATGTAATACAGATTTTTAAAGAATACACCATGGATAAAGAGTTTGTATCACAATAAGAAAAAAGCAAAAAGAGACATTTTGAGGGTATTTTATAGTCCATCAAAGGGAAAGTTGTTCACATGTGACATCACACATCCTTGTCGCATTGCCAATGGGAGGATCTCCATAGCATGAGTGATTGCAATATTCAAATGCTCATAACTTTCTCATTATTCGTCCGATTTTTCTCAAACTTTCTTTATTCTTATTCTTTGATTTTTCTGTTTCGACACAAGCCTACTTTTTTCAAAGGTTTAATTCCCCTTTAATCAAAAAAAAATCTTTCAACATATTTAAACCATTGTTGAAAAAACAGAAGAAGAAAAGAAAATGTAAACACTGTCTTAAAGTGTATTTTTGTATTGATTTGCAGACACTGTACTCCAGAGTGGCGGCGTGTCAGGTCAGTACGTACTACTACGTGGGCTTTGCCTACCTGATGATGAGGCGTTACCAGGACTCCATCAGGAGTTTCACCAACATCCTCCTCTTCATCCAGAGGACCAACAGAATGCTGTCTACCGGTTCCTACCAGGTTGATGTGGTGAGTGAGGCGTGAAAGATGGGTATCTTGTAGGGTGGGGATTTCTCAATTGGATATTTAGAGCTGCCAACCAGTACCGTTTTGGCGTATTTAGTACGTTTTTTCAATCAAAATACGAAAGTACGTTTTTTTTTTTTTTTTTTTTTTTTTTTTTACAAAATCATAATATATTGAGAAAAATAATCTTTATATGTTTCTATTTCATAAAAAATTACACAAATATGGTTATTGGATCAATGTAATTTCAGGTTACTTGTTTTTTTTTCAATCATTTTGTTAAAACCAGGGTGAGATGTACATGTACACATGTTTCAATGTTTTTTTTTTCATCTGCAAGAGCAGTGCGCATTTTAGCGTGCATGCAGCTTGAGCGCGCTCGCCACGCATTTTATTATGAAATACAGTTTTTTTAACACAGAACACAATTTTTCATTCCCAGAGGTTGGCAGTTCTGGATATTTTTCATTGATTTGAGGTGTTTGTATTTGCCGTGGATAATGAGATTGTTACCGATCTTGTACACCATCACCTTGGCTCGATGGTTGTGACGGTGTTTGAGTGACGTTGATGGTGGTAGTCGGTGTTGTTTTGTGATGTTCCTGATGTTGGTGGTGATGGTGGTGATGACAGTTAAAATTGTGGTGGTGGGGGAAGTGGAGGAGACATTGGAATGTTTGTGGTCGTGATGATTTGCGGTTTATTTCCATTTGGTCTAATACCAAATTGTCCACTTACCAACTCATCTACTATCATTTGGTCTACCATCAGTTCATCCACTATCCACATGGTCTAATTGCCATTTCGTCCATTCACAATTTTGTCTTATAACCAGTTGGTCCAGTAGCCATTTAGTCCATATACCATTTGGTCTAATTGGACCAAGTGTTAATTGGGCAAAATGAATGAAAAGAAAATGGGTATTAGACCAACTGGTTATGAGACGAAATGGTAACAGACGGGCTTGGGAAAAGACAGAGTGATTATTGGACCAAATGGCTGTTAGACAAAATGTTGATGGACGGAATGGCATTAGACTAAATGAAAGTAGACCATGTGATGAGTGGACGAGTTGGCAACAGACGAATCTGCAGTTTACCGTAGATATTTGGGAAAATGATGTCGAAAGTAAAACAGTCAACCTGAATATAATGGTCCGTATTCTGAAGTCGGGTTTAACTTAAACTCAGGTTTAAAGTTGTGGTTTAAGTATGGCGAGCCAATTGTTACATAAATCACTAACAGTAGAGATATCATACTTCATCTCATTTGGCTCTCAAATCATTCATAATTATCTATAAAGTATAAATAGATGATTGTCTTCATCAACGATGAATCAGGAAAAAAGCACAATAAACATAAGAAACATACAACTTAATAAAAATTTTGATACTTTTGGCCTTACCACAACTTTAAACCTGAGTTTAATTTAATCCTGACTTCAGAATACGGGCCAAAGACTCCACAAGGAAGACAAGAAAAAACAACAGTCTCTATGAGCAGGTAGTCTCTATAGACAGTCCCCTATAATGCATGTTCCAATGAGGAATATGATTCAAGAGAAACACAAACGATGGTCTTTATAGACAGTTGGCCTTTGATTTGATCAACATGAACTTGCCATAATGGCGAATTTGCATGAACAGTTTAACCCTATCTAGGCCGGGGTATTTTGAGAGTTCATATGGCCGGGGGGGGGGGGGGGCCTCCCAGGCCCCCCCTTGAGATCTCGGCCGTCGACCGCGCTGAAAATTGGCATGCAGGTTGTCTGGGATATAATCTACAAAATTGTATGGTAATATATTTCATGCGAATTGTTATTAAGTAATTATGCTAATTTATGCGTAATTAGTATGCTAAATCATACTTTATCCTCTCACTTCATAGAAACTCTTTGTGGTGTTCTTATATAGCAAGTTAACATGAAAAAAATTGTGATATCAGATCAATTTCCTATGTATTATATTGTTTTTTGCAATTGTGGTGTTCTTAGCAAGTTTACATGAAAAAAATTGTGATATCAGATCAATTTCCTATGTATTATATTGTTTTTTGCAATTTCTTATGTATTTCATTGTTTTTTTGACCTTTTGTTTTTCATTGTTTTTTCAATGAAATTCGTTGGGAACTCTTCTAAGATCATAAACAGCATAAAATACATAAATTTAGACCAGCAAAACTAAAAATAATGATACATTTATGAGTTTTGGTTGAAAACACAATTTACATTGACTTTGTACACGAAATCACGTTTTTGAGCAATTTTTGGTCTGACATGCACTTACATAACGTTGCGTAATTTCGGAACCTCGTACCCGGGTGACACAAAATTGGTCTCAAAAGTTGCGCAAGACTTGAAAGTAAAAAGTCAGAGAGCAGCGCGGCCCAAAAAATTTGCACAGCGAACATATTGCGCGACTCGTTGAGGGGGGGCCTCGGAGGCCCCCCCCCCCCCCCCGGCCTAGATAGGGTTAAAGCTATCGAAATAAGCTTATAGCAAACTTGTTATAGAAATTAAGCATTTGTTATTATATCGTCTTCATGAAACATGGTCAAGCGGTTTTGACTCTCCTCTTGCAATCTGAGGGACATGGTTTCAATTCCCAGCCATGGCATGTTTTCCTTCAGCAAGAAATTTACCCACATTGTGCTGCCCTCAACCCAGGTGAGGTGAATGGGTACTTAGGAAGAAATTCCTCGAATGCCAGAGCGCCTTTAGGCAGCATGGCAATAGCTGGGGTAGTAATGATAATATAATATATTGTAATGCGCAGTTGAGTATATATGTACACAAAGAATTTTCGCAATATAAATGTACAATTATTATTATTCTTAAATGGGACCCAGGAATTCAAGATGTTCCCCATTCTCTTTTCCTGATTGCTTTATTAGATCAAGAACCTGCAGGATAAGATCTACAAGCTCCTAGCCCTGGTCCTCACTCTGCACCCCATGCGTATTGATGAGAGCGTCCACATGCAGCTCAGGGACAAACTAGGAGATAAACTACAGAAGATGCAGAGAGGGTGAGTGCGAATTATTGATATATCTTTCGTTTTTTTCTGCTCCTCATCTTCTTTATGCTTGAGGAAAGAGGAGCCCCCCTGAAAAGTTAGAGATAATAAATTCCCATTGACCGTATCTCATTAACAGTAAATTGCCAATTCGTCTACGGCCAACTCGTCCACTCACCACATGGTCTACTTTCATGTAGTCTAATGCTATTTCATCCATCAACCTTTCGTCTAACAACCATTTGGTCCATAAACCATTCGGTCCAATCATCACTTCGTCTATTAACCATTTCGTCTCATAACCAGTTGGTCCAATATCCATTTCATTTTCTTTCATTTTGCACAATTTAACACTTGGTCCAATCAGACCAAATGGTATATGGACTAAATGGCTATTGGACCAACTGGTTATTAGACGGAATGGCATTAGACTAAAAGAAAATAGACCATGTGGTGAGTGGACGAACTGATGGTAGACCAAATGATAGTAGACGAGTTGGCAATTGAACGAATCGGCATTAGACAAATTGGAAATAAACCTCATTAATTAACAAGTCAATTTTAATAGTTTTAACTATAGATATTGCAGTCTGCATGTGATGGAGAAAGATGGAATAAAAAAAAATCACGTGGCATTTACCTTCTATTTTGCGTGTACTCAAAGTAATTTGCAATGCATCATTGATTGATTGATAGATTGATTTTATTTTATTTCTGCATTCAAGATAAATATGCAACATAACATATAGGTGATACATTTAAGTTTACAAAACAATAAAGCAATAGTCGTAATAAAGCAATGAAAAATAAATATCAACAAGAAGCAATATTCAATTAAAAGAATATAACAGTTTAAACGAATGCAGGAGAGTGCCATCGTGAATGGCTAAGCTTGAAAATGATGGCGGCCTCGTAAAAATTGTACATGAATGTCTTCATTGATCAAGTGGGTGCAATGCAAAGGGCAGTTGATTAATAAACTTGAAGAGGGGGATGCATATGATTCAATGGTTTTTCTTTTAATAGTAGCTTTAAATGAGTATATTGTTGAACATGACTTAATATTGTCTGGAAAGTTGTTCCAAATATCAGGACCCCATGGTCTGAAGTGATCAGTGAAATAGAAGTTTCATCACTGCAAGTGATGATTGATGGGGAAACTATACTTCATCATGTGATTGACTTTTGACCAATCCTACCCTGCGAAATGCATATTTATGATATAATAGCTTTTATCCAGTGTTTCACTGACGAGTTGATTTGGCAGCACCTTTCATGCAATGCTTCTTTGACTGGTTAATGCTAAGTTTCATTGATTTCTACCGACGCCTGGCCATCCTTGAATAATGCTCGCCTTCTCCTTGTCCCTGTTTCCTGTCCCCAGTTTTATGCAATATATTATGGACTGGTTGATACTTGATAATAATTTTTTTCATGCAATGTCTCATTGACCGGTAGATAGTTGTTTTTATAAAATGTTTCATTGACTTGTTACGTTAGTTACGTTTATGGAAACATTTCATTAATTCCCTTACAGAAACCTGGCCATCTTTGAAGAATACCCCTCTTCTCTCTGTCCATTTCCTGTCTCAAGTTTTATGTAACGTTTCATTGACTGGTTGATAGTAAATTTATTATGCAATGCATCATTGACTGGTTGATAATTGTGTTTATACAATGTTTCATTGACTGGTCGATGCAATTACTTTTATGCAATGTTTGATTGATTTTCCCACAGAGACCTGGCTGTCTTTGAAGAATGTTCTCTTCTGCCTGCCCTCGATTCCTGTCTCCAGTTTTATGCAGTGTTTCATCGACTGGTTGATAATGCCATGTTTTATTGGCCATTCGACAGTTACTTTTTATGTGCACAATGTATCGTTGACTGGTTGATAGTTGCAATGTTCGATTGATTTTCCTACAGAGACCTGGCCATCTATGAAGAATGTTTCTCTTCTGCCTGTCCTCGTTTCCTGTCACCTGTCCCACCAAACTATGAGGATCCCAATGCCAACCACAACAAGGAACCATTCGCTCTGCAGGTCAAGGTCTTCATGGAGGAGGTCAAGCAACAGCAGCTCATCCAAAACATCAGGAGGTACGTACGTCCCTTGGTAACTTGTCAACAAACAGGATTTTATGATCAAATAAATATTTTTCCCCCGAAGTATAAACTATAAACATAACAGAGTGCGCTTAGAATGCCTATAGTAAACGCCTTATAAAAGTGATGTGTCATTATTATTATTATTCTTTAAATCTCTTTTTGAAAACTTATTTATCTTTTCAAATTCAGCACTGCTGCTATATGAAATTGAATATATGAATGTAAGAACAACCTGAGTCCACCTCCAGGCCAAATTGAGTTGAACATGGGATATTGTTGTTAAAACCTGAACCCTTCTTTTAAGTTATATCCTGAAATTCCATCAAAAGTTCCCCAAATTTAATGAAAACTGACCAAAATCCTCATTTCCCAATTTCTCCCATGTAGCACTGTTCTTGGTTGCTATATGTATTCTCATAATTATTTACGTGATGGTTGAGCCGAGTATTATTTTTAAAGATTGTTTTTCTCTCAATAGTTCATCATTTCATTTTTATATTTGACTGAAAATTCTGTAAATATTTGACTTGTTTGTATTTCTTGATAGAAAATGGAGAAATCTATCTGTCTCTTATTTCTCCATTGAGTTAATTGTACGTGTATTTGAAAAATGTAATGAGATAGATATATATAATTTAATTTGATACTCATGTTTATTTTTCCCACAGTTTCCTCAAGTTGTACACAACAATGCCTGTCTCCAAACTGGCCACATTCCTGGACGTGGTAAGATACTGTTTAATTTTGGATTCATAAAGGATTGGAAGGGACCACATGAAATATTACTGAATCACTTAATTATCTTATTGAAGAGATACATTTATATTCAGAAATGCAGGAATTTAGTAGTAAGTTTCATAGGTTTTGAAACATTCATTTGCAAAATCAGACATATAGAATTGGTAATTGCTAAACAAAAGCACAAAGAAAACACGCACTATAGAAAATGGTCCCCTATTGAGAATGTATTTTAATTATCCATAATTATATTTTGATGAGACAATCCAAACCACCAGGGACTCATTTTTTAGCTTTTACATCAGGTCTGTTTGTTTTGGTTTTTTTTTTGGTAATTGTTACAGTGATTCCTATTTAATTATTGTTCTTTTAATTTTATACAATTATGTAATTCATATTTGATTGTTGTTTTTGTAATGTTACAAAAAAATCTTGAAAATCAATAAAATTTGGAAAAAAAGAAAAAAAGAAGATACTGTTTAATTGGGTACATTTCACTCCTGACTGCTGCTGTCACACCCTGACGTTCTATTCAGCATACACCAATGAACTAATACATTTTCATATTTTTATCCTATATCTTGATATCAATAATTTATTTCTTAATATGGAAAAGCCGTGATGTAGTGGTTCTGACTCCCGCCTTGTAAACAGAAGGTTGTGTGTTCGAATCCCACCGCGGTCTAGTGTCCTTTGGCAAGGCGTTGATCAATGCTTTGCCACTCCCGACCCAGGTGCTAAATGGGTACCCGGTAGGATGCGAAAGATATTGTATGTTTGAATTTGCCAGCACCAAAATGAGGCTGCAAGGAAATTGTGCACTCTTCGTGCGGGATTGAAATGAATCCAATGACTGGGGTAATAATATACTGTAAAGCGCTTTGAGCCATTCTGGGAAAAGCGCTATATAAAAATTGGCTATTATTATTATTATTGATATCAAGAATTTATTTCTTGATATTAAGTAATCAAATTCTTCATGTCCAGTAAATCATATTGTGTTGTTAACAGCTGGTTATTCTTGGTATGAAAAATTGAATTTAATAAAGAAATAGGATAAAATATCAAAATGGCTTGCCATGTGTATACTGGCATATGCTGGCTGAAACGTCCAGGTGGGTGTTTCATAAAGCTGTTCTTAATTTAACAGTGAATTTAAGAATGACTGGTGAACCTTTCTTACGCGCTAAATAATCACCAATGAACATTTAATGGTGAATATCATTAATCACAAGAATAGATCACCAGTCACTCTTGATTTATGAACAGCTTTATGAAATGGCTCCCAGGGTGTTGGTCAATGCAAAATGAATATTCTATTCTCTCATATTATTGTAAATATGGGGTTTAAAAAAAATGTCTTTAGTTATATTTTAAAATTAAATATTGATATTGTCCTTTTCTGTACAAATATAAAAGTAAAGCAGTCTTTCTTTATAATGATCAATTTATCAGTACCTATTCCAAATTTTGTGTGCATTTCAAAGCAAGACTGCTACAAAATTTTCTTGTGTATAGCTTTCTTATTTTCTTTTTAATTTTATTACATAAGACTAAACAGTACATAACAATGTTTAACATATTTGCCTGTCGGCCAGGTGAGAGATTCTTGAAAGGACTTGTCAAACATTTTATCCAACAATTACCTTAGGAACTGTGCTTTTGAACCATTAAAAAGCAAGGACAACTTATTATTTTGATATCATGTATCCATTCTGTTTCAGTCTGAGGAAGTTTTCCGCACACAACTTCTCTGCTTCAAGGTATGTAGCAATTACACACGCATACACACACAGGCTCTGGGAAACAGAACTCGGTTATTGGTCATAGAGCATATTTTCAGGATTTAATACATTGACCATAATACACAATAAATGATGAAAATTGATTGTGTGATCCATTTCTAGGCTTGGAGTTATTGGACCCTGTGATATATTATCACTAAATAATAATATGATGTAAACAGATAAAGAAACACTAAAAATGTCATTACTTTCTTCTTTTACATCCGATTTTGATGAAGTTTTCAGCGTTATGCAAGTTTGATTTTTCTCTATCTATTCAATTCAACGTTATTCTGGGGTGAACTTGAACCAGGGCGGTGCTTCACAAAGAGGAAGATGTGACTTAGATTCACGCTTAAAAGCCAATGCACACGTCATTTAACATCTAATCTGATCGATGGATACGCCTCCCATGCACACGATTTGGCCAATGGCGTGATGCATTATATCATATACTGCACACAACTGAAAGTTAAGTGCTGCTCTTAGTCACACTTGTGAGACACCCCCGGGGGGGGGGGCACTCAGTATATAATGCATAGTGGGTATGTGCTGCGGAGGGGACCCCCATTTTTACACTCAAATTTCCGTTCCAAGGCATAGCATTTTTGTCTTTTTGAGAGAAAGAACAAAGAAAGCCGCTCCAAGGCATAGCATTTCCTTCTTTTTGAGAAAAAAGAAGAAAGAAATCCGTTCCAAAGCTTCGCGTATTTTTCGTTACGCCGTTCCGGTCGCATTGATCTGCTACAAAGAGCTGCAATTTTGGTGAAAAGCGGCCGTAGAGCGCTTTTCGACCATCGCCTAAGCGCGAGCGCACCCGGCGGAGGCCGCGCTAGCTGCGTCATGCACGATTGCCCGTTCCATAGGGATGCATACGCACTCACAGAGATACGGAGATCCGTTCCGAGGACCCCCGTTTTCACAAACATTTGTAGTTCCGAAGCCCGTTCCGAGGACCCTCCTTTTTACAATAAGCCCGCTCCAAGGCCCCCGTTTTTTGCCTCGCCCGCGGCACACCCCTACCACTTTTTTGGTCGAGTGCCCCCCCCCCCCGGGGAGACACCCTCCTGAGCCTAATCTGATAGGATGCTTGGATTAAAATCAAAATCACAATGGGTGATTTCAAGTTCAGTGTTGACCTTTTGGTGTTGGTGTTAGGTCAATTTTTACACGATTATAACACCAAAAATGACATGAAGATGGTCCCAAAAAGTCACTTACTAGTTGTTGAGAAGTCAATCATGTGATCTGGATAAGTTTTACAAAATCTGAATTAGTTTTGGAGCTAGGGGAAGCAATCCAAATTTCAACACTAACACCAACTCCAAGGCCAACACCGGACTTGAAATCACCCAATGTGCAATCCTGTACCAGATGAGAGTTTGATTTTTCATGAAATAACGTTTCGATAAAATATTCTTGCATGAACTTGGTTAGTTGAAATGAATTGCCATTTATAATTTAATTCAAGGGGAATGAAACCTTTGGAACAAGTAGGCTTGTGTCAAAACAGAAATATCATAGAATAAGAACAAAGAAAGTTTTAGAAAAATCGGACAAATAATGAGAAAGTTATGAGTATTTGAATATTGCAATCACTAATGCTATGGAGATCCTCCCATTGGCAATACGACAAGGATGTGTGATGTCACATGTGAACAACTTTCCCTTTGATGGACTATAAAATACCCTCAAAATGTCTCTTGCTTTTTCTTACGGTGATACAAACTCTTTATCCTTGATGTATTTTTTAAAAGTCTGTATTACATGCCCTCCTATAGAAAGAACACATGATCTACTGATAGATGTGATAAAAGAGGCAATTTAAGTGAAATATATACTAAAGTAATGGGGAGAGTTGTTCACAAGTGACATCACACATCTTTGTCGCATTGCCAGTTTGAGGATCTCTATAGCATGAGTGATCGCAATATTCACATGCTCATAACTTTCTCGTTATTTGTCCGATTTTTCTCAAACTTTCGTTGTCTGTTTCTTTGATTTTTCTGTTTTCTCACAAGCTATCTTGTTCCAAAGGTTTCATTCTCCTTTAATTCATTTTCACAACATTCATCCCCCACTGCCCATTTTTCCCCTTCACGTCATGCAATCTGCAACCCTGGTACATTAAAATGACAGTACAATTCGTCTTATTTGGTTGGTTTTTATTTTCCTCTTTGTGAAGCACCGCCCTGGTTCATTACAGGTCAAGTCCACCCCAGAATGTTGAATTGAGTAAATAGAGAAAAATCAAACTAGCATAACGCTGAAAACCTCATCAAAATCGGATGTGAAATAAGAAAGTTATGACATTTTATAGTTTTGCTTATCTTTTAGAAAACAGTGACATGCAGAACTCAGTGACATGCAAACGAAACAGTCGATAATGTCCTTCACTCACTATTTCTTTTATTTTTTATTGTTTGAACTATACAATATTTAATTTTTTTTACAGAATTGACAATAAGGACCAGCTCAACTGAACCATATAATATTAAACAATGCTAATTCCACATGTTCAGGGAGGAATTAATCATTGATTCACTTGACAATGAGGAGAAAATTAGATTATTCCACATTTCATATAATAAAATACAAAAGAAATAGTGAGTGGATGATGTCATCAGTCTCCTCATTTGCATACCCACCAGGATGTGCATATAACTGTTTTGTGAAATTAAGCGAAACTTTAAAATGTCATAACTTTCTTTTTTTACATCCGATTTTGATGAAATTTTCAGTGTTATCTTGTTGGGTGTTTCTCTTTTTTATTCAAATAAACTTTTTGTTGGGGGTGGACTTGTCCTTTAAATGATTCTGTGATAATTAGGTACATGTAGTTTTGAAGTAAACAAATCTATAACATTCCCTATTCAACCAACCTGACACTTACCCTCTATCTAATCTTTCTTTTATTATAGCACAAAATGAAGAACTTGGTTTGGACCAAGGGTGCTAGTGGTTTAGAAGGAGAGTTTCAGTCTGCATCAGAAGTAGATTTCTACATTGATGGGGTGAGTAGTCCATTGTCATTGCTCTTCTCTCTTCTTTCTCTCTGTATGCAATTGCTATGCTCTGTGTTTCAGAGATATTTTGACTATTAAATACGTTTTTATTATAAATTTGATTTTAAAGGAGTATTACAAACAATAAAAAAAATGAGGCATGTCAGAAAAAAATTGCACAGAAACTCACAGAACATGTAAAAACGAATTTGTATTGTTTTCTAGGAAAGCAGTGCATAGACGTTTTCCCAATGTACTAACTCCTTATAATTGAAATAATTTGTCATTTGGAAATTCTCCAAAATGTTCCATTCTATGAAAATCCTACAGCATATAATCTTCTCATTAATTTGAAATAATTTTCATAGCTATCAAGACACCAAAGGTCAGGGTTGGGCTCAATTACTTTCTTCAAATAAAATTACAATTACGTAACTGAAGAAATGTTCTATTACATTTACTTTTCAATTAAGTTAAATTTTTTTCAATTACAATGACCAATTACTTTTGTCAATTACAATTTCACTTTCTATAAAAGTAATAAATGAAATCAATTTGTACTCTGTACGTACGTACTAGTGCCCCCTATTTCAACATCAATCTAAGTTGCAGAGAAACTGACAAGATGAAGGTTAATGTTAGAGCACGGGATTCTGCTTATTACACTCTTTGATGCTGAAGCAGTTGACATGAAAAAGGTCATGAAATTAAATCATAAATTTAGTAAGTTTATTGTAAAGTAATCGGATGTCATTGACAGTAATTGAAGTCAATTACATTTTTTCAATTACGATTACAATTACTTTCCCTTTCAAAATGTCAAATACAATTACAATTGCTAAAGAAATGTAATTAATTACGTAACTGATCAATAACCTTGTAATTGAGCCCAGCCTTGCCAAAGGTTCATCTGTCATAATATTCTTACTTGCAGGAAATGATCCACATTGCAGATACAAAGGTTGCCCGTCGCTATGGTGATTTCTTCATCCGTCAAATACACAAATTCCATGAGGTAATTCACTCATTTTTATATCGAGCTTTTGATTAATCCAGAACCAACATTGATAAACATAATCTGTGTTCTTTTAATTCTTCCATTTAGAATAAATGTCAAATTCATTGAACTGTGTAGAGTCATTGCCAGGCAAGAAGGGTAAATGGTAGTGATTTTATACCTGATTGCTAAGAAAGCATCAATGCTTGTAAGCAAGCAACCAGAGGACCGACGGCTTAAGGTCCTCTCCGAGGGACCTGGTAATGAGGATTTACTTGCCTTACCAAAGGGCACTAACGTACCAATTGGGAATTGTACCAATTTGGACACTGGAATACAAAACCCCTGCTCAACCGACTGAGCTATCGCACCTCCTAAAGGAAGGGTGGGCGATTGGTCTGAATACCCTTGGCTCCAAGACATTTCCAATTACAGCATTCTTTATCTGCTGGATGCAAGCCAATCTTGTCTTGTTATCTTTTTATTCAAATCAACTTTATGTTGGGGGTGGACTTGCCTTTTAATGAACCTTCCTAGATCGCCTCAGAATGTCTACATACCAACGCATATGTTCTGATAATCTTTTTCAGCTCAACCGAAATCTAAGGAAGACAGCATCTACAAACTAGCTAGTAAACAAATCAAGCAAGAACAGAATTATGTAATCTACTTGGAGCAGCCTAAACTTTGAGGGAAATGTGGCGTCGACATGAACCATTTGTGGAAGAAACGTCTAGTCTTCACAACACTTGGAACATTTGTAACACAGAACTTTTGTGGATGCTTCTGCAGCAACAAGCGCAGGAGCCAAATGGTGACACTTTGGAAGATGTTTCTGGAAGCATGCACCAATAAATTTTCCTTCCCTTACTCCCTAATTCTTATTCCAATTCAATATTTTGATTTGCCATCTATTATGGATGAAATTTCTTCTTGTAATGTTGTAAACTTGTTTCCTTGAATGCATGAGCGCTGAAAGGCAGCTCGAGCTAAAGCCGGGGTAATGATAATAACAACGCGCCTCGGAATAGAATATTTCTAGATAGATGGCGCTATATAAATGCCTATTATTATTGATTAAACTTGTTGGTTTTCAAAGGACGAGCCAGATTTTTATACTCACTTGCATATAAAAGAGAAGAAAACAAAAATTTATTGAAACTACCTAATAAACTCCTCAAAAAGTAAAATTATGTAAAACAGAGAGGAAATGAATTTTGACTCTGTATCTACATCCTTGGAAATTATTTGATTCAAATAAAACCACTGGTCAACTGAAACCCATTATGGTTTCAGGTGATTCTTAATAAATGTTTATAAACATATTTTTTAAAGATTTTGGTTTTCTTCTCCTCTTGCCGATAAATCAACGCTCCAAATAAAAATCTGACTATCCCCAAACGATTCTTTAGTTATGATGGATGATTTTGACTCGGTTTGTTGCTCAGCTTTGTTGGTACTTCAATAACAAGTACAAAATTCTTTAAGTCATTCTGTAGAAAAATATATTCTAAAGGTTGTTTCTAGTGTCCTGTCCAATGATGAAACAGAAAGAGATTGAATAATTTGTGATATACCATTGAAAAATCATATGGTAAACAACAAAAAAGATTCTTGTATTTATTATCTGTTGTTAGAAACACCAGGGGCCCGTAACACAAAGGTTAGCGATTAATCTCGAAATGAAATGGCCTATCAAGATCATCGTTGCATGCGTATTTTGCTCAGTAGACTGACTTAGGAACCAATCAGAATTGTTCTTTCAAATTGATTAATCGCTAGCCTTTGTGTTACAAGGCCCTGATTTTTCACAATGCTTCCTGGGCCCCGTCTTACAAAGAGTTGCGATTGATCCGATCAATCACAACTATGGATGGCCAGCAATGTCAACATGTATTATGCATGTTTGTTCAAAATATTTTCTAGCTATGATGCATATTCATGCATTAATTGTTTTCTTTAAAAAAATACTGTGCTTCTTTTTGTTTACAAAGTACATTGTGCAAATTTCCTGAGGAAAAATTTATGACACTGATGGATTTCCATAGAGTTACGATTGATTGGATCAATCGTAACTCTTTGTAAGACGGGCCCCTGATGTGCCAGGGGGCGTTTCACAAAGATTTAAGTATGAATTAGAGTCTCATTTAAATGTCCAGTTGTGCATAGTATAACAGGATTGACCGCATTGGTCAGATCATGCCAAGAGGATCCGCACTTCCGCGCATTGATCGATAAGATTGCACGTTGCATATCGTGTACGCGCCAGCATTTAAGTGCGACTCTAAGTCATACTTAAATCTTCGTGAAACACCCCCAGGTCTTGTAGAGTGCAACGGTGTCTAATGGGGTATTGCAAGAAACTTGCGATCAATTGCAAGTTAATTTTTGGTCCCTAAATCAATCATATGTCTTGCAGTTAATTGCAAATTAGTGATTGATTGCTAACTTGCTCCTTGAAACAAGAAGTTTAGTCTGATTTGCTACAGCTAACATTGATCTATCAGTTGTAAAATTGCAACTGAATATTTGCAATTGATCGCAAATATTTTCTTGCAACACCCCCTTAGTATGAATGCTAATGTTCCATTAACCCACTCATATTATCTATTGAAAAAGTTAACTGGTTTGGCTCAAGTTATCACAAAACTACCAATGTACTCATTTGCTTCTATTCAATTAACTCTGGTCAAATTTGTACTAAATGATCTATTCAATATTCTAAGTCTAATGATAAGGTTATCAAGTTATCAAAATGATTCTATTCGTGTGTATGTGATGATTTTCAAGCAAAGCCCCGTAAAAACGGTCACACTTTGTTTTCCCTAGACTTGAAAAGAACATGTTTTCCTCTGAGAAATAAACATAACAAAAGTTGAGGTTAGTGCGAAACAGAAACAAGATGGGGTGACCATCAAGTTATTCAGTTGTATGGGGTAATCTTACCTCATTCTCTACAATTTTTCTTCGGTTATCTATATTGAATTTTATTACTTCAAATTTGGAAAATTTGTCAGGAAACAACCATTGTAAAATGGATCCATATTTTCAGCATCATACAATGTACATATACCTGCATATTACAGAACCTGGTGGATTGCTGTTGCTAGTACAGCATGAAATAAACAAAAAATGTAAATTTAATTTCCATTGTCCTTGTAGTATGTTTGAATTTGTTTCTCAATGTGTAAAACAAAGTTGTGATTTGCAAAAGGTGTTTTATGGACCAAGGGGAGGGATGGTAACATAAAGAGATATGCTGTGGTCTAGTGGTAAAGGCAACGGCGTTCTAATCTGGGATCCCGGGTTCAATTCCCTGCAGTGGCCTTTTTCTAAATCCATAATTCCACGAATTACTCATTGCCATGTCCAGCACCCATTTTCAAATCTTCATATTGTCAGTAATGTATTATCATGTTACACTAACTGGGCCCTGTAATATAAAATGTATTGTACAATTAATCGTAACTGTAAATCTCCACTGCAAGTCTACGGAAAACCACGTACGAAAGTTACAATTAAAGGAAACCAAAACCCAAGAAGAGAAGCAATCTGATTGGAAAGAGTAAAATGAGAGGAACAATTTAAAACAAGTTTCATCAAAATCGGTTGTGAAATAGGCAAGTTGTGGATGTTTAAAGGGTCTTGTACTTTTTATGGGGATCCTCAAATTGGCAAACATGCTTCAAAATGGCTGATTTTGTGGACAACTCTACATTTGATTTGTACACAATTTTTCACATTTTCCCCTTTATCTTTCAAATTGCATATTGCATCATTCTGAGCATAATATATGTCATGGGAAAATATAATTCACACCACATATGTCAAGGTAAGGAAGAAATGATGTGAAATATGCAAAATAAAGGGGGAAATCTGAAAATTTGTGTACGAAACAAATGAAGGGTGGTCCACAAAATCAACCATTTTGATGCATGTTTGCTAATTTGAGGATCCCCATAGAAAGTTTAACAAGACTTTTTAAATGGGTATATAGAAAGAGATGGTAAAAAAGGAGGATATAAAAAGACACAAAGACATTACATATCTATTCTTGTTGCCCGCGAGGGGCCATTTCCATTCATGAGTGGATACCATGCGCGCCCATGAGATCTCAAAAAGCACCCTAAACACGTATTTTCCATATTCTGAAAATGCACCCCTTAACAAGTATTGGCGTGTGAAACCCTACCCTTAACAAGTATTGGAAACAAAACGATACTATTGGCAAGTATTCCCTAAGTTGAACCTCTTAACAAGTACAGCAATATTTCAATGTTATGTCACGGACGTCGGTCGTCGGTTTTACCTTTACCTACATCTTTGGGTTTAGTACAGCCGAACTGGCGCAAAACTTACTCTAAACGCCTAGTGTTGACTCCTGGGGCAAAAAGTACATCCTTTATAAAACATTTTAGTCTTGATTTTTTATACCCTCGCAAATTTGACCCTAAACACGTAGCTTTCCTAGCGAAATAGATACCCTTTTTTCATTATTTTAGTGTTTTTGACACCCTTATTACGTTACGTACGCAACGTGCCTTATCTTGAAAAAGACATCCTTTTTACATGTTTTTTTTGGTTGCGCGTGGTATCCACTCGTCAATGTAAGTGGCCCCCCCCCCCGGGTCTTATTGATAAATGCATAATTCAATTATGAGTATAAGAAAGTTATATTCAAACCAATCAGTCAATTAATATCATACAAAGATTGACAAAAGGGAACATGACACGATCGATGGCCCTTAATAAAAAAAAATATAACAAAACAAAGTAAGTTATATTGAACATTATATTATACCGAGGTTTTTTTACCCGACTGCTAAGAAAGCACGAATGCCTGTGAGCAAGCAACCAGATCGAGGACCGACGGCTTAAGGTCCTCTCCGAGGGACCTGGTAATGAGGATAAATGCCTTACCAAAGGGCACTAGCGCACCACGTGGGAATCGAACCCGGGTCACCGGAATCCGAAACCCCCGCTCTACCGACTGAGCTATCGCGCCTCCATATTATAACAAGATTTATTAAAAAACAAGAATAATGATGAAAAAACAGTGCAGCTCAAAAACTAGAGAGCAAAAAAAAATAGACATGTACCCACACACACCCATGCACACATTCTCACATTGTTTTCCAATTTTAATTTACGGTAGCTGGTACATGTATCTCTCTATAAGTATTTGACATGTATTTTAAAATATAATAGTGCATCTCTCCCCCTTGTCTGTGTGAATTGTCTGAATCAAACTTAGTGCAATCGCCTAAAACGACAATTTCAATAGTTTTTAATAAATCATTAAAATGAATGAATACTCTGATAACAAGATCATGCATTAAAGAGAAATTCCAGTATTTGCAGTAAACACTGATTTCATGAGAAAGTCTGTAAAACAAGGCTTAATTGTCAGTATATCATAGAGGATCTAGATCTGGTACAGTTACATAAACTGAACTTTGTGAAATCTTGAAATCTACGCTGAAAAATGTTCACGCTGAAGATCACCAACACAGATAGGCACACGTGGGACAGTGTATTATTATTGCTAAAATAAAGACCCGACGGAAGTGACCGAATCCGTGCTTATTTTGCTTATTTCTCAGCAATTACACAATTTCTTCCAGAATCCTTTGGCACATATTTTTTATTTATACAAACAGACACTTAGGTGGTCATTATATTAGATTCTGTAAAAAGTCATTTTTAGATCGTTACCAAAACTGGAATTTATCTTTAAACTGGCATTAAAGTCTTCAGTATCTAGATACTCACCCCCATCCACCTTATTTTTTGCCAGGATTTTTTGCTTCCTATATGCCTTTCAAGTGCTAGTATATGAATTGGCACGTTTTCCTCATTTAAGTTGTATTTCTTCATTCACTTTAAAGTAAATAAATCACTACGTGTTCGCATTACTAATTATCCCGTGGCCGAGGAAATACCTTTCTCATGACCAAACAGTTATTTTTGGTGAATCCCCTAAAAAAGATTGCAAGCTAGCTCGCTAGAGCTCTCATCGATATGATCGTGGCAATATAACTGCGCATGCGCGTGATCTGCGAAAGATGTTTTGTCGATGAGATGGCGAGCGATAGTACGAGAGCAGACTAAAAAGAGTAAACTATATCGTTATGTTATTCCGTTTTTAAACCGTGATTGGGATATTTAGGATATTGACGCCGTTGTGGAATTTACATTACAGGAGAGAATAATTCTTTAACGACTGAATCACTTTCTGAAGAGTCCTCCAGAGCTCCTAACTTTCTAGTTGACTCGGTTCATTGGGCTGCAGTCGAGCAGCAGCTGCTAGGGAAAGTACGGTAGCTAGCGGCGCTGCGATACGTGACGGACCGTGTCTCGAGCCGGGCCGAAGCCCATGCACCGTCGTTGAGGGATTCGATTCCGGGCTTCATGAAGGTTGATCTGCATCACCAGCACGATGTCCTCTGGAAACGTCTCTACCCCTGGATCGCCTCCAAGTCCAACCACTGTAGGAACAACAACCCCTTTGGCTAAAGTTGTGTCAACCCTTGCCCACAATCTGTCTTCAGCATTCCAAAATGTTTCAAGCACTCCAGAAATAACGACAGAATCGCCACTGTCCGTTCACGCAATTTTCTTGCAGACGAAAGCAGCAAAGGCAGTGGCAGGCATCTTTGCATGGGCAGCATTCATTATTACATGCTACCAGGTAAATTTAATCATTGGTTCCCATGACGAAAGAATTTAGAATCAATCATGAAGCAGTGAACTTGTGCGTGAGTAATTCAAGGTTGTCATGACATGAGCAACATGGTGATGAATGGATGGATAGAGTCTGAGAGGAGTTCAGTATTACTATTAAGTTTGATTCTTGTTTGTCTTGAAATTGTCCATATCCATGTCCATGAATATATAGTTGTCACATGGCCCGGGACATCTCCCATGATTCATGTAAATGATGATGGATTCAGAATGGAAAAAGTTGATAAGTTTACGCATGCCATCTTTCAATTGTTTGATGAAGATACCAATAATTAATTTCCATGAAGAATGATTTTTGTTTAAATTGTTATTTTAATGACAAGGATGGGGAATCGGAATGAAATGTAGAATAGAGGTCTATAGAAGGTAATGTAAATTTGCATGTAGTGTAGCGTAGACTAGCCTTTGATATGGAAGTAGAATTGATTGATGATCTAATTGTAAAAGTTCATGTGTAACAGTTGATACCCTATCAATCAAGTTGTATCATGATCTATTCTTGGTCAATATTTTATAATAAAAGTACATTGTTTATAAAAGTAGGCCTATAGTATATACCGGTAGTTTAAGTTAACACTAGTACCCTATCAATCAATTTTATAGCATTGTTATGTTATTCGGATCGATATTGCACTTTTGCTTTCAACCAGACTTAAATGAGACAAAGCACTGCAGGATGTACAGTTTATACATGTACATTTATTGAAGGTTATGAACGAGTTGATGATGACAAATTACTTTTTATGTAGTAATTATAAGATTGCTGACAACAATAATGGAAGAAAAAATGAATTAGAAACTGCAGGTGTACAGTGAGAGAAAGAGAAGAAGTCAACAATTTTTCCACTTTTTATAAATCTTATAGATTTGCAATTAATGCACCATATAGTCGAACACAAACTTAAATGAACTAGTATCGGTTGGTTGCCAAAATTGAAATATCCTGTTTGCTATGGTCGTAAACCAACTTGTCTCATTTAATCTTAAGCTTGGCTTTAGATGTATCCACACAGTTTTCCTGTTATTATTTTAAAGGAGCACAACATTGTGTGCTCTGTTATTATAGAATATACTGTAGGGACTCTAATTGCATACTTTTATAACATTGTACAATTTTACCTCAAGAGCCAGAGGTGACTCCAATATAGTACTACTCCCTGAGAGGTCCGGCCCTGAAGTGAGTGTCACTATTAGAGTCATCAAGGTACATGTACTATATCAAGGCCCATATACATGTACCCGTAATCTGAAAATAGGCGGAGTAGTCTATTAGCCTATAAGTTGGATAGTTTTGGAAGAAATATCTGTATGAAAAAAGGAAAAATTAATAATGGGTTAGCTACAAATCACCTACCCCGGTATTGATAATCTTTTGATATCCATAAGTACTGAATTTGACAGTGAGTGCAAACTTATGGCATTTAAAGTCCCTACTTCATTTGCTTACTGGTGTTTTCACTGTGTAGTGTAATGCATTCATCAAAATCAAGTGAGCATTTACAAATTACATGTACATATGTGAACTCATCAACTAATCATTGAATTGAACAATAAGTTGTTCTAATCCAAAACATTGATGACATCATTGGCATGTGTATATATGTAGGCCTAAATCAGTTGTCTTGGATAAAACCTCTTTCAGTTGTTTCAATTACTTTCCCTTTTACTTTAGTGGTACCCAATATGGCTACATTAATGAACATGTACATGCTTGTTTTTACAGCAAGTTTGTAAAATAATGGCCTCAAGCTCCAATGAACTGAAAGTCGATACCTCTTCTTTGCTCATTAGATTTACATGCACTTGAGGCATTACACCTGTCCCGGTGAACAGCGATGGATAGTACGGATCCTCTTCATTATTCCTATCTACTCCTTTGACTCCTGGATCTCCCTACTATTCTTCAGTCAAGACCATTATTATGTCTACTTTGACAGTATCAGGGATTGCTATGAAGGTAAGCCATTTTTCTCATCAATTTTACTTCTACATGTACACCTTTCTCATTTTATATTTTCTAAAACTAGTTTACTGGAAACCAGTCTGGAAGATCAAAAAATTGATGAAATATCATTTTGTCAAAAAAATGAAAATGGGTTTTATTGTACTTTTTAACGACAGACAAAATATTTCACACCTTTTCCAGAAAGAAGAAAATTTTTAGTCATCATGAACCATTGAAATATTGAAATTCATGCATTTTCTATTATTACATTACATATGGGGCAGCTGCTCGTATATGACGTCACAAATAAAAAACTTCAAATTCTAATAACTTTCGTAATCAAATGGAATATCCTAAAACATGATTTGTTGTTATTTTTTCTGGTATTTTTTTACAACAAAACTTTTCGTCAGGGTGAACTTCACCTTTCAATACTTTGGTTGATACAGTAGCATGTTTTCAATATCTTTCATCAAGACCAAGGCTGTGTGGAAGCAATTAATAACCAAGTTTGTATCCTGATTAGACAGAAGGTCTGCCCTGTTTTGAATGTGTACATATATGAAATCCGAAGCCAAAAGGAAGCAGGACTTGACCCCATATGAGGTGACTTTCCTGTCTGTAATTGTAAACCCGATGACATTTGTACACACTTGGCTGTAATTTAGTGTAAAGTTCTTGCAGTCGGGTACTGCCACGTTGGAACGGGATGAGATGTGTAATGCTATAAATCACTTGATCTGACTGTAAAGGTCACCGCACTTACGATTGGTCTGCAACCCGATTTTGGAATAAAACGTAATAAAACGTGATTTTATATTGAGAAATGGAATATCTCACTGTGTAAAGTTTTAAATTATCGTATAAAAATGTAAAAATTTGTGACTATACTACAATCCTTATTAGAATAAAAGCAAATAGAATTTCTAGTCGTAATGATGTCATTGCAATCGTACGATTGGCTGGATTTGAAACAAATTTGGCCTTTACTTCCCAATAGATGCTTGCAATCATCCTCAATTTTTACGTTATCATTCTTACAGCTTATTTGAACCTCAAATAAAGAGATACTTTTCACTCATATTTTCGAAAAAAGAGCAAAATGTGATTTGTTCCAAAACGGATCGTGGACCAGTCTTAAGGTGTGCTCCATGGGTGTGCGGTGGCTTTAACATTTCATTCAATCATTATGACCTTTTACATCCCAGGGTATGTGTTACTAATGCAATGTACTCATCATGATCCAAGTGATACGTGAAGTGGTTTGTGTTAAGATGAGGCAGAGGGTGTGGAAGGATGGGGGGGGGGGGGTGAAGGATGGATTGAAATGAACATGATGGGGGACATTTTTGGAATGAAAGGGATGAAGAGTCGATGGATGGAGCTACAGTACTTAGAAAAAAGCAATAATAAATTAAATAACAATAGGCATTTATATAGCGCCATCTATCTAAAAATAATCTATTCCGAGGCGCATTGTTTATTATTATTATTACCCCGCCTTTAGCAATCTAATATAAATTTAATATTAATTTTATACTCTATTCTATCAAAATAGCATTGAGAGAATGTTCATTCATGTAATCAAAATATATTAGCATATCATGAGAGGGCTCAGTGAGAATAGAGTGAAATGTACAAGACAGTGTACTTTTGATTTATTTTTTATGTTGGCACATACATTTACACATGTATGGTCTGTCCTCCATCAACTGATTAAAAACAAATAATGTGACTAAAATGTAGTAATGCTGCGTTCACACTTGCCTTCTACATCGTACAGAATAACCAGTCACATATTGATTAAGTGTAAACAGAGATCCTCCATGGGCATAGTACATTATAGTGTTACTATACATATAGGACATTAGACAGGGAGTTGATCATCTTAGAATTCAATCCTACTATATCATATGATTTTAGTGCCAGTGATTGATACATGTACATGTAGATCATAAGATGTACCATGAATAGTAAAGACATTAAATACTAAGATGGACAACACCTTGTCCAGTGTCCTATGTTTTGTAACCTTATACATGTATGCATGCTAGCATGCATGACAAAAAAATGCACATGAATGAGCTCGGTTAAGGTGTATTTAATACTGTATACATTTCCAGACAGGGTTAGCACCAGAGACATTGACAGGCACATGTAATGTCACACCATAACCATAACGAAACATGCTAAATACATACATGTACATGTAGGGCCTATAATCATATACTTACCTATAGAGTGATGTACACAAATACATCAACATAATGATATTTATGCCCTATTTATTATAAATGTGAAATGAGTGTGGAAGTACTGTATGCATAAATAATGACTCATATAGTATTAGTATTGCCTGATTGACAAAAAAAATCATTGAATAAACAAACAAAATAAAGCAATAAATCATTCAGGTGAAAAGGGGCTTGTTTAGGGGTCATTGGAGATACAGGGTGTGAGAGACTGGACGTTAAATGCCATCTGACGGATGGGGGAATCCCCCTGAAGACTCTTTGTCGGAGTCCGATCCATTAACGAGATTGCTTGTGAGCTGAAAGTATTTTGATGATAATTTCATCGGTCTAGCTTTAATAGGTCACCGGTAGTTGTATCATGTAGGGTGTACATCCCTACATGTGTATTCAATTTTCAGTAGGTGCGTGTGAGCTGAATGGACAAAACATGTTTGTACATCCATTGCAGCTTTCTAATCATGTTTTCAATTTCATCAAGGGAAAATGGTGCCTCTGTTGCAATGCAATTGCTGGAAATGGCACACCATCTTTTTTATTCTCTCTAGCTGAACAAACCCAAAAGTGTAGGTTGCTTGTTTTGCGTCACCTGATAATACATGTACACATAGTACTCAGGAATACGCCCCCATGCACCCCCCCCCCCCGGGCCGCCTGAATTGGCCACTGTAATTTTTTTGTGCACAATATTCCCTTTTTTCCGTTTACACTACATGTGCTTTAATTTAAAATATTCTGCACTTTCTAGTATTTTGCTTGCTGCAAATTACAGTTTGCATTGTTTTTAGTTTAAAATACGTAGGCCTACATGTACATGTATATATTATATTGAATTTGCAAAAAAAACTGTAGGTACAATATAATAGACAAAGCCAACAACCATGTACTCCAATCACTCCTGTGTGATTGTGAATTCTGAAACTTACATTATTTTCAATATGTACAAAGTTGTAGTACTGTGTATACACTGAAATTTTCTCAATCTGGAAATATTTATGAATCATCTTGGCAGTGAAAGTAAAAAAAAAGTCAACTATGAAACAGAAACCAACCTTAATACCAAGATCGTCTGACGCAAACCAAATTGTAATGTGAAACGCCATACTTGGAATTCTGCCATGTTTTGTAGAGTAAGAATCAGAGTATCAATTCATTATTGTTAGGATCATTAAACACTAACTTGGCCTACCACATAATCATAACACCCACCATTGAGGTTAGCTTTATTAAGTACAAAAGCTACTTAAGGTATCATTAAATGTAATTTCATAATGTCATCAAATGCCAGAACTGGGAAAGATAGGTCAATCTGTCAAGGTTATCATTGGTATATGGCACTGGTACATTATATAAAATAGGGACAAGAAATTTGTTCCATACAAAATATACAAGTACAGTGTAAATAAGAAATCACATTTTAAACAAATGCTAGAAAACTATTGCGTTTTGCAGTGATTATTTTTTTGTTTTCTTTCTACAACATGAATTACTCTAGGGTGTAGGTACTGTCTCACTGGCGGATCCAGGGTGGGGGGAGGGGGGCAAATCCGGTCAGCGCCCCCCCCCCCCCTTTTGAGAGGCACAATTAAAATTTGTAATGTAAAAATGCTGTGAAAACACAAGTGTACCCCCCCCCCCTTTTGAAAGTAAAGACCTTTTTTTTTTGGCTTGTCAAATTTTTCCTAGAAAAAATGTGCCCCCCTTTGGAATTTCCTGGATCCGCCCCTGTACTGTCTCATCATGGCCTCATATCACACCCCTCCTATTTTATTACTGTCTTCCAAAAAAGGGCAAATTGTTGTTTGCCTCTCTCAAAACTTGTCCCATTTAGCCCTTATACAAAGCCTATAACCGGTGTGTTGGCTCAGTTGGTAGAGCGTCCGTCTCACAACCGGGAGGTTGGGGGTTCAAACCCTGGCCGCGTCAGACCAAAAGACGTTAAAAGATGGGAGTTGCTGCTACCCTGTTTGGCGTTCAACGATTAAAGGGACAGAGCCTCGTCAATCTGGCCCTGCACAGCGTCTGCCGGGCCCACGATGAATTGGGCAAAGCAAATTTTCGGAGTATTTCATTTCATGTCTATTTTCGAACAATAAATTATGGATTTATCATCTTTTATCATTTCTTTCCCAGAAAATGCACATTGCAATGCTGTTACTTACAAATTTTTGTATTAGATAGAATCTGTTTTCATAATTTTATGAAGCATACTGTCTTACAGTGGCTCTGTCAAAATATAGGCCTACTGTGTATATAAAACTCTATTGTGATATATAGACCATGTTGGTGCACCCATCATCAGAATAATTGTTCTGAACATCGTGTTTATAGAAACCTTTTTCGGTAGAATTCAGTGAAAAATGTGAAGTTTAGGAATGCAGCCAAGTTCGACATCCGCCCAGACAGAACAGAGGCCTGTTTGCCTTGAACTGTGATACTGTGTAGGTGTTGACATACATGTAGGAGATCCTCTGTTATTGATTTCATGTAGTATACACATACATGTACGTACATGTAGTAAAGATTTATAGTCTGTAGATTTATACTTTTGTCGATGTTTCCTCAAAGCCTATATACATACATGTTTTTGAAATCCCCCTAAATATCTATTTTAACACTAGATTACACAATGTGTGTGTATGCTGTATTATGATTTGGAGTGTATGAAATGAAAAATTACATTATTTAATTGTGCGATTATTCAAGAGATGTTTGATTGAATTGTGGCTGGGTGTCCAATCCAAATATGCATAGAGCCTACTTTAAATTTATTTATTTTTAAACCATCTCCCAAGCATGAAATGGGCCGCAAATATCAGAATAATCAGGATATAATCTTGAACAGTAGCTTTCTGAAACACTGTACACCCAGTTCCTCAATTTGTAGTGCTCACAGATCAAAGAGCTCTTTACAGAAAAATAATTAAAACATTGCCAAGAGAGGGCACTAGATATATAAATTCAAAATTGAAATTTCCAAAATAATCATTATTTGAATGCATCTCATCAGTACAAAATAATTTTATTGACTATTCACATAATATTTTTATTATTGTTTTTTGTCGGTGGTGGGTGTATGAAGACCCGGCATGGTTTGATTTCAAAATGATTTCAATTAAAACTGCTTTAAAGGACAAGTCCACCCCGACAAAAAGTTGATTTTGATAAAAAAGAAAAATCTAACAAGCATAACGCTGAAAATTTCATCAAAATCGGATGTAAAATATTAAGAAAGTTATGACATTTTAAAGTTTCGCTTAATTTCACAGAACAGTTACATGTATATGCACATCCTGGTCTGTATGCAAATAAAGAGACTGATGATGATGTCATCCACTCACTATTTCTTTTGTATTTTATTGTTTGAATTATACAATATTTCATTTTTTACATATTTGACAATCAGGGCAAACTTGACTGAAATATGAAATATTCTAATTTTCTCCTCGTTGTTAAGTGAAAAAACGATTAATCCTTCTCTGAACATGTGGAATGGGCTTTGTTTTTAATAATACTTTATGGTTCAGTCAAATTGGTCCTTATTGTCAATCCTGTAAAAAATGAAATATTGTATAACTCAAACAATAAAAAACAAAAGAAATAGTGAGTGAGGGACATCATCATCTGTCTCATTCGCATGTCACTGAGTTGTGCATATCACTGTTTTATGAAAAAAATAAGCGAAACTTTAAAATGTCATAACTTTCTTATTTTAAATCTGAGTTTGATGAAATTTTCAGTGTTATGCTTGTTGGATTTTTCTCTATTTATTCAAAACAGAATTCTTCTGGGGTGAACTTGACCTTTAACAAAATTAAGTAGGCCTGTATTGTTAACAATATTAAACACACTTAAGAAAAAATAATGAAAAATATTTTCATGGTTCAAATTGCACTTCAGATGTGTATTGTTTGAATCATGATTCAATGTTTGATATATCGAGAAACTGTTTTCTTTTTACCAACAGTAGAAAAACATTTTTGGAAGAAGTTATTTTTTTAATTTAGTCTTGCACAGTACAGTTTAATACCCAATGTAGGCCTACAGTGTACATGTACATGACGTATGTCTACAAGAGTTGTGATTCTGTGCAAAGAAAAATGGGGAAAAACTAGGCCATGTCCATATAAGGAGTCCTAAAAAGCCAATCTCCAAGAATCATCATTTCCTCATGATTGGGGTATTAAAGGGAGCAAAGTAAAGCAAATTCTTGTTGATAATATAGAATCCTAGGATGCACATCACACATCACATGTATCATGAATTTCAGAAGGCCATTCAATTGAAAACAATAATGACCCAGACTACATGTACAAGTGAAATTGGCAAATGAGATGTATGACCTCCATGTACTAATTCTAAAAGTAAATTTCTGAGTTTGCTCTGACAAGGTTAAGCTCTAATTGTCAAGCTTCATAGGCAAGTAATGCTAATAATCTAAAAGAGAAATACACCCTTACCAGTAATGTACTGTAAAGCATTTTCTTCAAATGTAAAATCAGTTCACGCAGCTCATTCTGCGTTACATTTGGATAGACGATTTTCTCTTTTTTTGTTTTTTTACAGTAATTCATGGAATATGAAAAGTTTAATAATCATATTTCCAGTTGATTGGCAGTATTTAAAGGATGAAGAGGAATATTTACTGGATACTGCACTGTATGCTCATGTCAGTTTTAGTATCAGTTGAGTGTCAAGTAACATAATGTATGATTCATGTCATAAGCCTTGGATAGGCTCAGATAAGATATCTGCTTACAAGATTAACTCATCTCTCTAGAGTTGATTAATTTTCTCCCCTTCTTGTATGTGTTATGAAATTCACTTGAAAGTTAATACATGGAAATTGGAAAATGTACATGTACAAGTAGGTCACCATTCAAGATTGATTTTAAAAGAATTACTAAAATTATTAAAATAAAAGTCGTTTATTCCATAGCAAAGTTTGAGTTTATATTAAATTTACCTAATGATTATGTCATACACATTTTATATAAATGCTGATGGTGGTTAGGAAAATATTGAAATAAAATCATCTGAAAGTACAAATTTGATTTGTTTGTTGTATACTTGTTCAGCGCTCTACATTTTATGTACAGTATTTAAACCACAATGCACCATTTTTCAGTTTCTCATTCTTGTTCCTTTTATAAAGAATGCACACTATAATATGAATGTGATACGTGTAATATTTCTATTTATTATAATCCTCCACAATGTAACTTGTTCAAACATACATGTACACACAGTATCAAGACAAGCTTTTCACAAGCTCTGCTGCCAGACATGTCTGCCATTGTTTTGACTCTGATAATAAAGCAAATTTGACTCTCTTTGATTTGCTGAACTGTAATCTGACAATTTTGGACGACTCGATAATAAATTACTGTATGAGTAGGTATTCTCTTAGTGTTTATTCAGGCTTACATGTATTCCTGTGGTAAATATAGAATAAAAATCAATAATTTCTGTGTGAAAATTATCATGATACATGAAATACAAAGAATCATAGTACAGAATGCAATAAAATTTCAAGGCATAATGTACATTTTCATCTTCAAAATACTGTTTGTTCCATGACGTGTCCCAAGCACTGTAGACCTGTAATGTGACCAACCCTCTTTTTTTTAAATTTTTTTTTTTACTATAGTTACATTTATCTTGTACTGAAA
This sequence comes from Lytechinus pictus, assembly GCF_037042905.1. Taxonomy (NCBI): domain Eukaryota; kingdom Metazoa; phylum Echinodermata; class Echinoidea; order Temnopleuroida; family Toxopneustidae; genus Lytechinus; species Lytechinus pictus. Next base: position 5,962,838 of record NC_087254.1, on the reverse strand, counting down.
ATGAAGAAAGATCAACAAAGTGAATTCATTTGGCCTGTAACTGTCTGTTCAGTTCATTTTGAAACTGTAAATAATTTTATACAATACAATATAAAGTGTATTACGTCTAATATTAAACAAAGTGTAATTTCAAACGACATGGATACATGTAGGCATTAAATTGTAACATTTTCTGACAAAATAAGCAATTTTTTCTTCAGGACTCATCCTTTTTTCTTTCATTTTACAGCATACATGTAAGGGGACACATTTTGAAAGGGCACTGTGATAATATTCAAGACCATTCAAGACCAATGAGAGGGCATTGAGACCAAACAATAGGGAATCCAGTACTATTGACTATGGGTGTGTTCAATGTCAATTGTCAAATTTAAACAGCAACATGAATCATGATTGAAAACTCAATGAGAAAAACCAAACACAAACATGATCAGCGGTGCACTGTCCAGTGTCGAAAACATAAAGGTGTTTACATGTTGATCGTCTTTAAATTTCCTGCTTTCGTTAGCGCAGCTTTTAGTTCAGGCACCTGTTTGTGTAGGCTTCCACTGCGAGAGTATATTTAAAGATGTTTCAAAACTCAATTGTTTTCAATGTCCTATTCACGATGCTCAAGGTCATAAAATTTGAGCTGATTGCGTGTACAAACGCATCTTTTTTGACGTTTTAAATTTACCTCCGAATCATGATTTGAAAGACGTTTACTTTTACGACCGGGAATAGAGGACATTGAACACACCCTTTGTTCTCATTATTGTAATCACGTTTTCAATCATGATCCATGTTGCCATTTAAATTTGGAAACCAACATTGAACACACCTTGGTAGCCCTGGAGTAATTACCGGTAATGACCTGTGTATTAGAAGAAAAAAACACGGCATATTATAAAAATAAGAATGAAATTGATTATAATTGGCACAGAGGTCTAAATTTGATGGTAAACATTTACATATGGTACATATTTATGTAGTATAATTCAAATAAGTAATTAACTTTTAGCTTTAATTATGACTTTATTGATCATAAGGATTTATCCATTATGGTAGATATTAAAGTCACTGCACACTTTATATTGTAATTGTCATTTTCCCTGATATATCATTTTCAATTTCCATGCTTTGTCAAGGCATTGTCATATTTGCAATTCTGATGAAGAAAATGGCTACACAGAAATATGAACTTCTTGGAATATTTGTTTTTCTCAGAATCGCTAGGTTACAAACTGTACAACCGATAATAATTTGTATCTAAGAAACGTCACCATCCATCATATTGAACAAGAAATTATAAGAAATAATATGACCAATCTGGCAGTGGCAAGTCCTTAAAAGTAAATATTTATTAATTATACAGTACTTTCCTACCATGAATTGTTGAGAATGTAATCGATATTGGTGTATAATGTAATGTACATGTAGCTGTAAACCACATGATGTATTTTCATTTTCATGAATGAAAATCTGATGCACATACATATACATCAGGGGTATGAGAGTTCAGATTTTTTTGTTTTGATTTTCAGCTTAATTTCAGCTTATTTTTGGCTTTCCTCTGTACAAAAAGTATGGGAGCTCTTTCTATTTCAGATTTTTTCGACACACCCTTCAGCTTTTTTCAGATCTTTTTATTTGTGACCACTCACAACCCTGATACACGTTTGTGGAGATTACATGTACATGTACAATGTAGTTTGTTTCCGATTATCGAGGATGCAGTTCTACATGGCATTTGCTACACTATGTACAGTGCACATTTCCATGTATGTGTCCAATATTTTGCTCACTTTTTTGTGGGGGGGGGGGGGCTATTGTCAATAAAGCAAATTAAATGTTCAAATACATTTACAGTACATATGGGAAGCGATTTAGATTGGATTGTATTGCTTAGTAAACACTGTAATCATACTGTCAATATGATAATAGATTAAAATACAAAGTAAACACAACAGCTGCTAACATTTACATTAAGCTTAAAGTTATTTCCCAAGTTTTCCTTACTCCCACAATAATAGTGTAGAATGAAGTAAATCCAATTGGTTGTTTGATTAAAAAATCTGTACAACATGTTTGAAAAATTAATTGTCCATTGTAGACTCTATTTTTCTTTATAAAAGCATGATAAAAGGTAGTGAAGAAACATTCTTGCAGATATTTTTATATTGTATTTCAATAATTTCCTGTTTAAAGTTAATAAAGGCATGAGTTCTTCAACTGCACGCACCGATGATTAGTTTTTGTCTCGGCTGCGTAGCAGAGCGAGACTATACACTTTTGCGATAGCGGTGGCGGCGTCAACATCAAATCTTAACCTAAGGTTTAGTTTTTGAAATGTCATCATAACTTATAAAGTGTATGGACCTTGTTCATGAAACTTGGACATAATAAGGGTAATCAAGTATTACTGAACATCCTGCCTGAGTTTGAGGTCACATGACCAAGGGCTTAGGTCATTTAGGGTCAATGAACTTTGGCCATGGGAGTATTTGTTAAATTACCATTGTAACTTTAAAAGTTTATGGATCTAGCTCATAAAACTTGGACATAAGAGTAATCAAGTATCACTGAACATCCCATTCGAGTTTCAGGTCATATGACCAAAGTCAAAGGTCATTTAGGTTAGAGTCAATGAACTTTGGCCATGTTGGGGGTATTTGTTGAATTACCATCGTAACTTTAAAAGTTTATGGATATAGTTCATGAAATGTGGACATAGGGGTAATCAAATATCACTGATCATCTTGCACAAGTCTTACTGTAGGTCACATGATCAAGGTGAAATGTCCTTTAGGGTCAGAGGCACTCCACTTGCTTAGTATAGAGCTTTTCACATTGAGACTAATGTTTAATTTGTTGCCATGGTGAGTTGGTGACATTTCATATAATTAGACAAGATTGACATGTTGTTTTAATTTTTTTGTGGAAGTTTTTATGACTTTATAAGGGTCATTAAAATTTTTTTAAAATAATTTTATATGGCTTACTGTAAAATTTCACAAGCTACATTGTATTTTTCAGCAAGCTACACAAGCTGTAGGCCTATAGACCATGTTTATACAAAAGGCTACATATTTTTAGAGTTCTCAAGATAGTTCACAAATATCAGGCAAAAAGATTTGCTGTAATTTTGTGCCTATTTTGCATCTTAAGATGAACAACATACTGTACATACTTGTAGAAAAAATTCAATAGCTAAAGAAATACTTTATCCAACGACTGTCAAGGTCTTCCAATATCAATTGTATTTGATCATAGAGCTAACTATAGACTTGCTCCATCACTGATGTGCATCTCAAATTTCTTCATGAAAATGTCAACATGATATTCTTGCCAGTGGGCAGTATTCCAATTGAAAAGCCAGTCACTTGCAATTTTCTCACTTCCCATTATCTCTGTTATCTGGTATACTACCCCCGTATTATTTTCATTATTGAAAAGATTGCGTTTCCTTGGAATTCACTCTACATGAAGCATGAGCCAAATTTATTTCCTTTACATATTCTTAGCTTTCAAGGTTTTACATTGTACATTTGCAATGTACATAATCGCTATAGCCTACATGTATAGTACATTATTATGAGATCATGTAAACATTTTGCTGGCTAGCAGTAGAATTTGATCTTTACTTGAATTTCAATTCTTATGGTTCTTTGAAGTTTAGGGGCTCTTTTTTCTCAATGCACTCTTATGCATTGTTTTCATTACACAGTGTAGGCCTATGTCATTTAAGACACATTATTGCATATTCTATGTATTTTTATTATCATTATTGTTGTTGTTGAGATCATCATCTAGTTATTACAGAAAGACTGGACATGTTCCATACCATCATGTAATCCTTATTCTATTTATGTTGTCATTTTACCTCCCTGTCAACATGACGATAATTGCCACTGGGCAACGAACGAACGAACAAAGCTTTTATACACACCGCTGGCCAGCAAGTTCATTCCAGCCTCCTACAGTATGTGTTTATAATTGATTAGCACTGGACTGCTGCTCAACCGTGCCCTTATTGCAAGGGAAGGAATATGGAGAGAAAGAGATAGAACGAGGGAGTGAGTGAGTGTGTTGGTGTGTGTGTGTTAGAGAACGAGATGGAGCGGGTGTTATGAGGCGGCGAAGGAAGAGGAGGAATCGCTGCCATATGGTAGAGTTCTTTCCTTCGGTATGATGGTATACCTGCCTAAATTGGACACAGATTGATTGCTTTATTATGCATTCTACAGGTGGACAATCCCGGCTATATGATCAGTTGTCATATTGAACTTGAATATTTAAAAATATTAACATTGTGCATGCCATTCTAGTGCCACTTTCATGTTAATTACTCAACTTACTAGATTAAATCAGAGGGTTTTAATAGATTTATGATAAATAGATGATTTGATTATTAGATTTGTATATAATTTTCTTAGATTCAAGCTTTTAAACCATATTTCTAGGCTCCACATTAACTTTTTTTGGTGGTGGCCCGTTCGGGCCACCAAAACCATCAAATAATTTTTTTTGGTGGCCCGATATTAAAGTTTGGTGGCCCGAAAAATATAAAGAAAAACATTAAAAATGAATAAAACAAACTTCTGAAATATTAATTCTGCAGCCACTACCACTAAGTTACTTTCACTTTATACATCTTGTATGTAAACCTTGTTTGCTGTTATTTTACTTTGCTAATTGATAATTGTTTCTATCGTTGTAAAAATGAAATGATTGAAAGTGAATAAATGAATTGTATTGTTTGCAGGTTGTGTGGACTTTTTTAAAAATCTCTGTATAGAGATAATGGTAAAGTAAATAAATAGTGCATAACAAACTCGGATAGATGTACAAAACAATCGTTTTTCCTTCCTTCCTCTTTGAATCCTAAAACCTAGATTATGCATGCCCCAAATCCAGTTTATTTCTGTTTTCTCTTTTGCAGCATATTATAGTCTAAGGAGAAAATCACAGAAAAATATGCTGCAAAATTAGAACAATGCATAAAAGGGGGAAACAAACGAAAATAATTTTCAAAAAGTATATAACAAAAAGAAAACAAAAATAATAAAAGAAATTAGTGAAATAAAACAAAAGAAAGAAAATGAAGAAAGAAAAAAACAAAGAACAGGGAAAAAAGAAAAGAAAAAAATTAGAGAGAAAAAATGGAAGAAAAATTAATAAAACAGTTAATATAAAAATGGGGAAAAGGGGAAAATTAAGAAGCCATTACATATATTTTTTAACAGCTGTGGCAACAGTTATTAAGTCTATTCTGACTGGAATATAATTAAAAGCCAAGCAAATAAATTTCACTTACCTTTTGGGAATGGCACATTTCTATATTTATATCCTTTAGTTTGTATTATTTTATTTTCATTAGAAATATATTTTTTAATCAGGCATATTCAATGGGAAGGGGTATAAATGGTTTAACCACTGTCAAAAAAAAATAAAAGAAAAAAAAAGAAAACGGCAAAAACTATATCTGGAAAAAAGTGTGAGAAAAGTCCTTCCCTATATTTGCCAAAATGTTGGGAAAAAAAATCACATTTCATATCAATGAAATGCCTTCCCAAAGTATTTACTTTCTCAAGAGTGGTTTAAGAAGTCATTTATAAACAAGAAAGAAAGAAACTGTCTGTTTGTTTAAGGCAAGAAAATGCACAACTTCGAAAGAAACCAAGTATCAACATACATACAAATGCACACGTGGGACTGTGCTGTACTTGCCTTTGTGTTTTTATGTGTATTAATTCATGTGGAAATCAGTCTTTTTGAGTCAAAAGAGAGGTCATAATTCCTCTTCTTTATACTTGCAAATAATCAGGGTACACCAGATTTTCGTAATATAGACTGTAGAATTGCATTTCATTGGTGTAAAAGATGACTTTGACTAAGATTTTCAAAGTTCTGTGGAAGATTTCTCAGCAGCAACATTTTTTATCGCAGCTCCCTGAATCTGAATAGGCTGAGGTAGATCTAGAGCACAGCTGTATGCAGTGGATTCATGCAAAGCTCACGCCAGATGGCCGGCGCGGCTGGCTGGATAATAGCTACTGTATGCTATAGCTGTAGGCCTAGTATGCAAACTTTGTGTGTGTGTATTTGTGTGTAGATCAACAAAAAGGGCGCATGACAAACTGGCTTGCAATTTGAGCTGTAGAAAGTTGATAAATGCGTGCAAAATTGGGAGAAAAATTGCGCTACTTTGAAAATTATTGGTTGCCCGATTCGGGCCACCAAAACTTAACATTTTATCAATAATGGTTGCCCGAGGTGAATTTTTGGTGGCCCCTGGCCACCGGGCCACCGCTAATGTCGAGCCTTGCATATTGTTTTCACATTTTGATCATTGATGTTTGTGTTAAAGGGGGGAGGGGGAGGGGGAATTAACATTTTGATGCAATATTGTTAGGTATTGAATAACAGTGTCATTCTTTATTTTCATTGGAAATTCTTGATTGTATTGATTTCAAGAATATTTAAAATAGGTATATGGCTATCACAATACCAATATATACAAAAACTGTCTGCTAATAAAAATGTACATGTAATTATCACATACCATTGATGTTATTTTGAGGAGGAAGCGAGAAATTAATACCTTTTATCCCCACCCCCCCCCCCCACCAATTATGTTTTAATTGTTGGGTACTTACGTGTAATTAGGCTATTCAAATTCTGTTCAATAATTCCAATAAAACATACACTTAATTAAACTTGAGCAATTTAAAGGTCAATTGATAAAGAACACATCAGATTGATGTGAATTGTACGATATTCTTATTTTTTCCTGACATGAAATTGTGTTCCCCAAATGCCCTTTTCGAACAAATAGCATTGCCATTAGTTCCAATAACCCATATTTTTTTTCATAATAAACATTGTCTTGTCCATTGATAATACTCCTGAAACTGGAGTACCGAGTAGTGTGTCATGCTTCTCATATACATTACATGTAGCTGTCTTGGTGTCACACGTAGTGTTGACGTCTTTAGTTTGAGAAGATTGTGTGACCTGTTATCATGTAACATGGTTCCATCATGAAAGCAAGGCTCCAAACTAATTTTTTTCTTGGTGGCCCGATCAGTCCTCCAAAATCATCAGTTTCATATTTGTGATGGCCCGCAAAGCAAATTTGGTGGCCCTAAAACAATAGAAAACATTACAATTTATCAAACCTTCAATGGTAGCCAAACAGGGCCACCAAGTGTGGGCTTTTACAGAAGTTTGGTGGCCCGACTCTCATTTCTGGTTGCCCCGGGCCACTGGGCGACTGCTAATGTCGAGCCCTGGTGAAAGTATGAGGCTGTTCTCACTACGTTCCTAAAACTAGTTTACTGGAAACTAGTTTAACGCGTAGTGAGAACGGTCAAAGCGGTCTTGGAAGCGATCTTCCAAACCAGTTTGGAAAACCACCTCGCGATGTAGATTTCAAGATCGCTTTGCCTCGTTAAAGTGGTTTTAGCGTAAGTGAGGACACAACCGTTCTTCGGGAAGCGATCTTCGCACATTTTGAGCGCGCTACTCCACACGACAGGTGTAGAATGCCTATGCTGCGGTTTCGAATTTCGCGCGAAACGTGTCACCCCACTGAGAGCGTTTCCATAGCAACAAGAGCGCTTTACGTGAAGTGATTTTGAAAACCACTTTCGTGTGATCAAGTGAGAACGCTAGCAAAGCGATCGTCCAAAGTGGTTTCCTGAATCGGTTTCCAGTAAACTAGTTTTAGAAAGCGTAATGAGAACGGCCTCTATGTTTACTTGGAGGATTAAGAGAGAGAATAGTTGAAGTTTAGCAGAGCTCTAACAACTTGTAATTGAATCAGTTATCTTATCATAATTTCAAAGAATCTAGTATTTGCGTGTGCTCCCACCCCTCCCCATCAGTATATGAAACAAAAATAAATATTCCATTTTGAATAACCTTTCCTATAAATGGCACAGACATGTATTTACATGTAGCTTCTTTTTCAACAATTTATGTATAATTTTTCAAAATAATTTGTTGCTCTCCTTTGTTTATCATTTATCTTTTTGTCATTGAATTCTCATATACCAGGGATGTATTATAGTATTATCCCAATATATTAGGTAGAGCACAAATAGTTCAATTTTTTTCATAAATGGCAGGAATCAAAACAAATGAATTAAAAATGAAATATTGAATATGGTGAAGGTTTCCAACATGCCCTGGAAGCAAAAAAGAAATACTTGACTCCTTCACGATTTCCCCCGAGTTTTTTTTTTCTAGTTTAAATTTGTGATGGAAACACAATGGCCCGTATTCTGAAGTCAGGTTTAACTTAGACTCAGGTTTAAAGTTGTGGTTTAAGTATGGGAAGCCAAAAGTATCAAATTTTTCATTAAGTTGTACATTTCTTATGATTACTGTGCTCTTTCCTGATTCATCAATGGTGAAGACAATCATCTATATATACATGTACTTCCTAGACAATTATGAATGATTTGAGAGCCAAATGAGCTGAAATATGATATATCTACCATTAGTGATTTATGTAACAATTGGCTGTCCATACTTAAACCACAACTTTAAACCTGAGTTTAAGTTAAACCCGACCTCAGAATACGGGCCATACTGTTTACCCTGCGGCTATTCAATTACGACCATGATTGCTGTATGAATAATGAATGGTGTTTGATTAGTATGGAAATCCTCTCAAGCATGAAATCAAGATCACATCTGCATTTGAGGACACATTACACTATTCATGACGGAGGGCATGGAAAAAGTGGGGTATTAAAGGTTATGAACATGAGGCAAATTGAATCTTATGGGCTTGATTATATATTTTGTCAGTGGCAAGCAGAGAGGGTTAGGGAATGAAGTCGTTGGACATGTTGGCCCGTTCGTTTGAACAGACGTTGCTGCACCAGCCCGAGTTTGCTCAATCTCGAGATTTTCCCCCGATCGGCCCTCTTCGCGATTAATCTCGAGATTCAAGAAACCCCGTCTCCACCATCGCAAGAAGAGCGATTCCTGCTCGAGCGAGGCATCGATGCATTATGGTTTGACGCCGTGAATAAGTAATCCCGAGTGTGTCTGCACCTGCGAATTAGCGGGATAATTCGTAAAATAGCGTGCTATTTTGCAAATAATCCCCCAAGTTGACTTGGGATTGCAATCTCGAGATTAATCTTACGAACTAGCGCGATAATTGCGTCTCCATTGCAAATAATCTCGAGATTGTTTAGATCGGGATAATTTGCTGGATCAGAAAAAGCGCGCTAATTTGAAAACTCGGGATGGTGCAGACGACCCTATTTACACTATTCATGATGGAGGGCATGGAAAAAGTGGGGTAAGGTTAGGAACATGAGACAAATTCAATCTTATAGCTTGATTATATATTTTGTCAGTGGCAAGCAGAGAGGCTTAGGGGATGAAGTCGTTGGACATGTTTAGTAGAACGCTCATTTGAATGTGTCATGAATAGAGATGCGCAGGTGGATGGGAGCTGCTGGCAGGCTTGAGGAAGAGCTAGGACGATGACATCTCCCTGGGAATGGCTTAGGAAAGTTAGGGGCCAAAATGAAGGAGTGTGAGAAGGAAGGGAGAGGGGAAGGGAGGGGCAAGTAGGGGAGGGAAAGGGGGGTCTTGGATAGGAGCAGGAAGGGAGGGGGGGGGGTGAAGAGGATGAAAAGGGGTGTGGGACAGGGGAGAAATCTGAATGGGGAAGGGGCATAGGCGGAAATTGCAAGGGTTGGGGGATTTAGGAATGTATTCTGAAGTCATGTTTAATTTTAGGTCTATAAACTGTGCTGAAATTATGGGAAGTTGAAAATGTTTGAAAAATATTACATTGTGTATAACTATACAGTTTCATCATGCTTTACTTGGGAAGAAAACTATTTAAGGTTAATATTCCCAGGTAGTTTATGAGTTTTTAGTGTCAAATATTAAAGCTGAAAAATTGCACCTGTACTGTAGGGGCTTTGTTTCACTATGGGCTATCTACATTTAAACCACAACTTTTATAGACCAGAGTGTACCGGTACATTAAACCCAAGGCAATAGCAGAATACGGGCCTTTGAGCTTCACATTTTATAGTGAAACGTGGCAAAAGTGAACATGACTTGAGAATATATTCCCTGGAGTAAATATCAAGAGAAAGAAAATGGGGGAAAGGCAGGAAACAAACTGAAGAGGGAGATGACTAATGGAAATGGTCAATATAAAATACATGAAGAAACATAGTGGAGTAAATGCCATCCGAATCCGAAGATGCTTGATGTTATAAAGAGTGGAGATTTAAAGGGTATACTGACCAACAGCTTTGAATTAAATCGAATTGAATTGAATGTATTTCCGACAAAAAACGATTCACAGTACATATAAAATAATACATGTGAAATTGACAAATGAAAGCGAGAGGATGGCCCTACTCAGCAGCGTCAATCCTGGTGCTGCTGGTCTACCGAGGGATCCGCATTAATAGCTCCATCTCCAGTCCTCAGCTACTCCTATCTGGCCAGGCTTATAACCCACAATGCAACGTTCTGTGCATCGTAGTCTGGTAATAAAGACCCTGTTGATTCGATGCATTTATATCGCTACGATTACATGTATGTTACAAGTACATGTAGCAGAACAGGTACTTTTCCTCTCATAAACATTGTAGTTTCTGTGCACGAAATCATTGGCTTAAAAAAAAAATTGTTAATGGTAACTCCTGTAGGAACTCGGCAGGACAGCTTTTTGCTGGTGCAATGACAAGCTGGTATACAACCAATTACCTAGGAAACGTCTAGCTTTTATTTATCAGTCATAGCGGCTGACCTTAAAGATAAATTCCAGTTTTGGTAACGATCTAAAAATGACTTTTTACAGAATCTAATATAATGACCACCTAAGTGTCTGTTTGTATGAATAAAAAATATGTGCCAAAGGATTCTGGAAGAAATTGTGTGATTGCTGAGAAATAAGCAAAATAAGCGCGGATTCGGTCACTTCCGTCGGGTCTTTATTTTAGCAATAATAATACACTGTCCCACGTGTGCCTATCTGTGTTGGTGATCTTCAGTGTGAACATTTTTCAGCGTAGATTTCAAGATTTCACAAAGTTCAGTTTATGTAACTGTACCAGATCTAGATCCTCGATGATATACTGACAATTAAGCCTTGTTTTACAGACTTTCTCATGAAATCAGTGTTTACTGCAAATACTGGAATTTCTCTTTAAAGACGACAGATATTACTCTCGGGCCTTTTTTTATCAAAGTGGAGACAATGGCAGAGTGGGGATTCGAACTCACAACCTTGCGATTATGAGTCCAATGCTCTAACCACTGGACCACATGGCTAATAATTCATCCTCTGTATTTTTTTTGCAGTTATCTCAAAAGGTATTTAAGTCCAGACATTTAGTCGACGAGAGACAACATGCAATGTTAGTCAGTTTGCTCCCCCTTTAAGGTATTATTAAGGGAAATATTGAAAGCATGAAAATGGTAGAGTGAACGGCATGCGAATGTGAAGAGGTTTCTTGTAAAAGGAGAAGATTTAAGGTGAAGAAAATGGAGAAAGTATCTGTGGAAACACATGAACTGGCACATTTTATGGTGGGGTGAGTGATGGGCATGGAAAGGTCAAGTGTTGTGCATACGAGCAACATAGAGGACCTCTTTAACTTCAAGTGTATTCCATACTACATGTAAGATACATCACATGATAAAAACGGGCCCTTTTCCAACTGCGCTATTCTTGTATTGTATGTGCGATTCATACAGCCATCTGGAAATACTAATGTATAGTGGTCTTGGACATTTTTACGAGCAACATAGAGGACCTCTTTAACTTCAAGTGTATTCCATACTACATGTAAGATACATCACATGATAAAAACGGGCCCTTTTCCAACTGCGCTATTCTTGTATTGTATGTGCGATTCATACAGCCATCTGGAAATACTAATGTATAGTGGTCTTGGACATTTTTACGAGCAACATAGAGGACCTCTTTAACTTCAAGTGTATTTCATACTATATGCAAGATGCATCACATGATAAAAACGGGCCCTTTTCCAACTGCGCTATTCTTGTATTGTACGTTCGGTTCATACAGCCATCTGGAAATACTAATGTATAGTGGTCTTGGACATTTTTACGAGCAACATAGAGGACCTCTTTAACTTCAAGTGTATTTCATACTATATGCAAGATACATCACATGATAAAAACGGGCCCTTTTCCAACTGCGCTATTCTTGTATTGTACGTTCGGTTCATACAGCCATCTGGAAATACTAATGTATAGTGGTCTTGGACATTTTTTTATTAATCATTATAGGGACATTGAAAAGTTGTGGTATAGTAATGTACAATTTAAGATTTGAAAGAAGAACTTCATATGAATACCAGTAATTACTTCGTGAATTAAAAAAACAAACATGAATCTTATTCACCTTAACATACTTTAATCAAGTATGAAATGGTAAATTATATGTTTGTGCACCTACAAATTTAGTTGATATTGGTGAATTTAAATTCTGTATATTATATAACAACCCAAATACAGAACTATATAAGGGAATAAGTTTCCTGGTATGGCATCGCAATTTGCTCCACATTTTTGAAAGACTGCTATGCATAAAGCCTTTTGTATTGCATATTTTTACATAGGCCTGTACATTACTTTAATAGTTAAGAGCTTTTCTCTTATGACCAAAAATGCTATTCAAATCTGTAAAGTAAAATTATTCCCTCTACATGTACATTAATATTTTTTCAACCATTAGTGATTTTTTGTTTTGCTCTCATATGAAAAAAATCATTGATCAGAAAGAAATTGTTCACTTTATTAAAAAAAAGTTCTTTAAGGTTCTGTCAATGTCCCTCAAATACATACATGGCAATGAGGAGGAAGTCAGTTGCCTTTTCAAACAAGTCTTTCTTTCTTGCCTGTTATAATAGTCCTTTTACTTGTCTCTAATGACTGTTAAATTAGTTTCACAAGCCATTACTCATTTTCCTAATGACTGCTGCTATATGGTTCTTGGTGATGGATAATTTTAGAGCTAATGTTAATCAAATATGGGCAATGACTTTAACACTTTCATGTATCATTGCAATATTTTGTTCAAAATCTACACATTATCATGATTTTCAATAAGCAAGTAAGATTTGAGTTTCATTAAAAATGGTAATTATCAATGTATCAAAGTGGAAGAAATTGTTTTCGAAACAAAATTTTTAAAAATGTCATTATTATTGTATAAGACATAACTTGACCTACATCTGTATTCTATAACACATTTGAATTAGTCTCTATTGATATAACACAGTACAGTACAACTCAGAAATAAAATATAAACAAATACCTGTAGATGAACTAAAGTCAATTTACCAGTATTAGAATATTAGAAAATCTACATATTTGTTTACATTTACAGTAATAAACAAGTCATAAGTGTATGGAAAGAGGAAAAAAGAGACCAAAAGGTGAATTTCTTTGAAAGATGATTGAGCTGGGTTGTCTCTATTCACATCTACTGGAGAAAGCAGTACAGTGTTCAATAATGCTAGATAGATTACCACAGTGACAGTGTGTACACTGAGCACACCATGAATCCATTCATTGGCCCGTTTATTGCCTCTTTCCTCACAATTCATCACTGTACATGTAGTACTTTTCTCTGTTCACAAGCAGTCACACACAGATGCCTACCAGTGTCGGAATGCATACCCGACCATCCTACCTACCCCTTTTAAAATAGTGCACCATAAGCAGCATTCTGAAATCATGCGGGCCACTTTGGTGTTCAAAACATCTCCTGACGACCCAAATATGACAGTGGATATGGTATGCATATGGTCTGGAGGTATAGTAGTACAGAGATGTAGATTGTGCACCCAGATCTTTGTTGGTAATGATGCTTTTTTGGGGGTTCACCTTTAAACATATTCTCTTTTTGAAATTTTTGTTTAAGATCTTTGTTAGACTGATGGGATTCATGAAGTTATGGACCTACAGTATTTGACATTTTTATTCTGCCTTTCCAACCTAGATAACACCCTTAAAAGCTTAGGGTGGTCCGATCAAATTTGGTAAATATAGGCCTATATCTTTATCTCTGTCAATACCTTTGAATATTATCTGATTTTGACAAAGTATATGAGCATACATGTAGATGCTCTGTAATTGTGTTCAGGAATTTGAGATTTCTGTGTCTGTTATATACCAGCATTTATTGAGAAAACTTTTCCATGGCAATATCGATTGAAAACGGCTTTCCCCATTTAACCCTTTATTCATCTCTTTATACCATTCAAATTAAAGTAATTGGGTACTTAAATCCAATTGAAATAGATTGAAATAAAAAAGCAAAGACTCGCTATAATATAGCAAGTAAATAAAGAGATCAGCATTACTTGTGGAATTCATATAAACTTCAACTAATAGATTCATGAAAAATTATTATTATCCTGCAAAATAAGTATAAAATATAATTACAGAGAAAACTTGAAATATGTATGATATGTATGTTGTAAGCAGCAAACCCGTCTGTAATGGATTCATAATGAATTATAATTAGTGTATAAAACAATATCCTGCAAAATTTATGTTAATTTCACATATAATCTTTGTATACTTCACAATGGAATGCCAGCTGTTCCCCTTGTAATGGGTGATCAGCATGCACTTGATCGGTCAGTTAGGGATGCCATGCATTCATCCACGCTGTTCAAGCTCCGTTAGATATGCCCATACAACGCCTACTACTGTGGTGTATGAAAGGATGCGTGAATGTACAGTGGTGCGTTCACACTTAAACATGAATCGTGGCAGTATTTTTAATAATGTTTTGCATTTATACTTACATGTATACTGTTCAAGCTCGTGTAGCGTGGATACTCATACTTTTCAATTAATTTCTTTTTCATCATTTATCAAATGTAAAAATCCACACTTGTAAAACGATGTGATTTTTTTAATTGAGTCTGTTAGTTTAGATTTGGACGGCTCATATTTTCACCAACTTTTGGCTTGGTTTTAATAGTATTCTAAGAGTGCATAGTTGTAAAATTATATGACTGAAATAAGCGAAACAGCACTTAATGTATTTCATCTTTTGTTCAGGAATGTTTCATAGTACTCAAAATTACATAAACAATTTACAAATTTCCATTTTATGGACAAAATACAGTAATACTTTACTGTTTTCAATGTATTATTGCAATTCGTATTGACAGCATCGAGGGATGGCAAATGAAGCTGCATGTGTTAATATGTTGAGCATATATGAGCAGAATCTAAAACATACATGAGGCCTGTTTTTAGAATGTTTTCACTCTAACATTCCTAATCCCCCTACACAACTGTTATGAATATCCCTTGAAACGCAATGATCAGCGTTGATTTTGGGGGTGACATGTGCGTGGGATCGAAGGATTCCTACAGATTCAATTTATTGTGTGGTGGGAGGTTACAGAACCCAGCCCATGCATGTAGTGTATCAATGTAGACAGATGGTATAGGGATATACACCGGTCCACGGCAGGATAGAGATGTCATAGCATATTTACCAATCAAATTTTATATTTGTAATGTATTGAGCAGATTGTAAATCAAGTCCACCATGTATTGGGTTGAAATTTACTTCTTGATTACATTGAATGCAAACAGGTTTAGAATCCACAAAACGTAGAATTTTCTTACAAATTATTTTTACATCTTTTAGGGGAGGGGGGATAAAATTGTCAAAAAAAATCAAGGAAGAAAATATAAGTTATGTGGCCATTTGGTCAGGTGACTCAAGCCAATACTACAATAGTCATGAAATACTGTGATACTTGTATTTTCACGAGGCAAAAAATGCAATGAAATTTAAATTCTTGCTAAATTCATAAGTTTTTCTTCAAATTAATGAATATCTTTCACAAAAAAGCTTATTGACAATGATTGATATAACTCTAGTACACTCTGTATTAAAGCATAGAGAAGAAGAGAAGGAGTTTGAAGAAAGAAAAATATGTTATGTGATGTGTTATTCCGATGTGTTAAGCATAGGAACATCCAGGGCCGGCCGTCCGCAAGGAGGAATGGGATAGCTAGGAGAGCCGTTAAATGACCCCAAGCAGTATGTGTGCCTCAGTTTCATGCTTGGCTTCACTGTATCCTACCCCTCCTGGACCAATAGGGGCTTTCAGACTGACTAGAAAACCAAGAATACCGGGTGGGTGTTTCACAAAGTTTTAAGTATGACTTTAGAGTCGCACTTACTAGTTGCGTGCGGTATATACAGGGGTGTGAGAGTTCAGATTTTTATCTGATTTCAGATTTTTATCTGATTTCAGATTTTTTTTTTCCAGCTTAATTTCAGCTTATTTTTGGCCTTTCTCTGTACAAAAGTATGGGAGCTCTTTCTATTTTAGACTTTTTCAACACTCTTCAGCTTTTTTCAGATCTTTTTATTTGTGAACACTCACACCCCTGTATATAAGGCATGACCGCATTTGTCAGATCATGCCAAGAGGACGTGCACTACTGTGTACTGATGAATAAGACTGCGCGTTTCATATCGTGTACGTGTTGGCATTTAAGTGCGACTTAAGTCATACTTAAATTTTTGTGAAACACCCCCCTGGTGGGTGTTTCATAAAGCTGTTAGTAAGTTACAAATGACTTTACGCACGACTGGTGATCCTTTCTTGGGCTAAATGACATCGCTGTGTAGCCGACTTGGCACCTAAGAACATGTTCCAGTCGTGCGTAAAGTTGTAACTATACCAACAGTTTTATGAAACACCCGCCTGGTATACAGGAAATTACCTTGATATACCCGATCAGAAAATACCATGTAGTTTTACCAAGTGTGAAAGCAAAATGCTCAGTATATGTATTGCCAAAGAAAATATCCACCAGGTATTTTATAGGTACTTTGCAGGGATTTTTCCAAGGTCGTACATATTTTTTGCAGTGTGAGAGCTTTCCTATCCCATCCCAGTATTCTGAGTGCGGGTGCCATCCGGTGCTTTAGTTGCCAGCTTCTGAGCTAGCGATTTTGAAATGTGTGCCTAATCTGCTATTCTGTCCATAACGCGCATGCTCGTACTAAAGTAAAGCTGCACTATTCCTAGACTGAAGAGGGGGCTGTTGGACATATGTACATGCTGTGGACAGTGACAGCCCGGAGCCGCCCACTGACACCAACGTACATGTACAACGCGTATGAAGGTGCCATGTTCCGAATGCCCACACTCTGACGATTCTCAGTTAGAGTATGCTTCGGCTGCTGTTCGTACATCTTGGCAGGTTGGCCCTGCCTCCTTCTGCTGTGTGAAGTGATATTAGCCAGTACCGATGTAGCCAAAAGCAGCGTCGCATATGTGTATGTACACGTGCTGCGTGACTGGTTGATGATTGCGAATTACATTGATGATCGTCGTTATAAAGATGGTGGCGAGTACAAAACTGTCCAATAGCACCGGGGATCGTGCACCTTTCACTTTTGTGTTTTGTTGGGTATGAATGTGGAAAGTAATCTGGTATTTTGACTCATCATTATTACAAGTTCTTGAAAATGTACAGGTGTTTTGATGATAGGGTCGGTATGAAACCACCTACATGTATGGTAACCAAGTTCATGGGATGTCTTGTGGCCCTGACCATGCTTGCATGAAGTGAGTAAAACCCTGACAGATTGAAGGAGAGTAACCTAGACATGGTTGGTGGGCCATGTAATATCTTATGTTTGTAGATGGGAACTCTAGAAGGGGGGCGGGGATAGTATGGTGGGGGTGCAGTTGAAGGTGATACCACTGTAGAATTGATCGAATGCATCATGATTTGTAACAAAATTATATGATGATCAATAACATTTGGATAAATTTGAGAGTGCAGAAAACAACAAGAGGAAAGTGTCTCTGGAGATGGCATTTAATTCCTATTTGTGAATATTTGGTTGCCTTGGGAATTGTGCCTGTAATGGAGATGAAAATAAAAAGATGGGTATAAATAGAAGAAAATGAATTGAAATTCTTGAGAAGCATACAACTATTATAATGATACAGGATTTTTTATTTCTTTGTAAAATTATCATATCGTAATATCAAATGGATCATATTGTGGAAGCACCATGGTGTAGTGGTTCTGAATCTCGCCTTGTAATCAGAGGGTCGTGTGTTCAAATCCCATCGCGGCGTAGTGTCCTTTGGCAAGGCGTCAACACTCTGCCACTGTCGACCGAGGTGTTAAATGGGTACCCGGTCGGATGTGAACGTCAATGTGATTAGATTGGCACGTGTGCACCGATGAACAGTTGCCTTGCCAGGATACTCCCCAGGGAGTGGAAATTGTGCATTTTATGTGTGGATCAGTGATGGATCCTATGACTGGGTAATAATATAATGTTAAGCACTTAAAAACCAATGTATGAAGCACTATATAAATTATGTAACTAATGTTATTATTATTATCACATACACTACATGATAACAAAATACATATACTTTTTTCCCAGAACTTTTGGGGTATAGTGATATATATACATTGTAGAATTGAAATCATACAGTATCCCTTCAACTTTTTTATGGATTTGATGTACATTGTACTCTCATGTACATGGAGTACAATGTACATGTACATTATATATTTTTCAATTGTTGGCAATACGTTTGTTGCTCCATGCTTCAAGATTTAAATTTGATCAAAATATTCATCAAAAGAATTCACACATTCTGTAGCATTGTAAGTTTGGATTCATCATGTTTCCAAATTAAAATGATTACACTTTCTCACCTATTTTTAAGCATTTTAATTTCAAAATTTTCATTAAAATCTTAATGAAAATGTTAAATACATTTAGGGCTTCATGTATGTCTATGAATGGAGTACTTTCTTGAGAGACTATGTTACCTCGTGAATAATTGAAAGGTCATAACCCCAAGCGACTCAACCAATTATTCATGTACGCTATGCATCTGTGCTAATTAGACTGCGTCCACGCTGTTGTATAGGGGGCCAATGCCAAGAAATGGGGGGGGGGGTAATTTATTTAATGTGAACCACGCTGTGAGGACTGTAATTATCGAAACAAATATCTGGGAAAAGATGAAGTGTATTTGAATTACCTGTCATCAAAGTAAATAAAATTTAATATGTCTGTAAAATTGAAAGGTATGCATTTTTGACAGATGAATTAAAAATACATCAACAATGTGATCTTTTTTGGTGTTATGTGTACAGTGTACATATACATATGTCAAAAATTAATGAGTTAATGTGATATTCATTTTAATGAATGTGTACATACTATTTGGGCATTCTCACTCAGTAATGGGAAAATGATAGTTTAGAATTTTGAATTTAATGTAATTTGAATGCAGCTAGCCAGAGATCATTTTCTTTCTTCCTTCCTTTTGAAATGTTAAAAGTCAGCACTCGTGCAATAACCATCTGATCCTGGATCATTATAATAAATCCTCCCGACAGAAAATTCACACTTCTAGTTCTAATGAATAATGAGGGAGATGTTTTCTCAATAGCCATGGTATAAAGGCACGCTGTTGAAAGATATGTTAATCAGTGGAAAATTGGTAGAAAGAGTCATTTCTTTTAATAAAATTTGATGTGGAAAACAGGCAGGCATCTGTTTGTGTAATTTGTAAAGTGAAAAAGAAGGGGCACTGGCATTGACGAGTGACTGGTTGATTTAGAGATAGTCTACAGTAGACACACTCTGTTATTATCTCGAATCTTGAAATATTATCATTTTGGCTGACTCTTAAAAATAATAATCCGCTTTTATATAGCGCTTGATACATTGGAACGCTGTCTCTATGCACTTTACAGATATATACTACCAGTCATTGGATCCATGTCCGCATAAACTTTATGCACTTTCTCCACTCCCTGGGGAGCATTTCAACGAGAGTTCAAAGACTTGATTGCTATTAAAGCACATTACATCGGCTTTCACATCCTACCAGGTACCCATTTAACACCTGGGTGGAGAGTGGCAAAGTGTGGAGTGACGCCTTGCCAAAGGACGTTAGGCCGTGGTGGGATTCAAACACACGACCCTCTGATTGCAAGGCGAGAGTCAGAACCGCTACACCACGATGCTTCCAACGACGCTTCTTAATAA
Source organism: Lytechinus pictus (assembly GCF_037042905.1). Classification (NCBI taxonomy): domain Eukaryota; kingdom Metazoa; phylum Echinodermata; class Echinoidea; order Temnopleuroida; family Toxopneustidae; genus Lytechinus; species Lytechinus pictus. The sequence goes on along the minus strand of NC_087254.1, from coordinate 5,942,752 downwards.
CTCTGCTGCAGTTCTGTAGTCCTACTTGATTGTGAATATAATATGAAACTTTTGATAAAGAAATATAAGGTCTTCATTTCAGTGGTCTACCAGTCTTGAAGGAATTGCACTGGTGACTGGCAACACCAGTTGGGCACCGGTGGACCGGTAGGTTTGACTCAGACCTGATACTAGTGAGTCGTGACTAGTGGTTACAGAGTCTGACGGAGAAAGTGTCTGCATCATTTTAGACTAAGCGTCAAGTCAAATTTAAATGCACCATGCAGAGCCTTGCCTGGGTTTCCCCCTCGTTCTCTATGCACAGTGCCATTAGAAGCAAGGAAGGGTATAGTTTACACACGACTTTGAAATGTCACACTTCATTTGTGCGCTTAATCTACTACACCTTAGAACGATAAACATGCATTCCAGCTCACAGTACATGTAGGCCTACAGACTTGTTTTGCACAATGCCAATGCTTTTTCATGTTAACCTCTTTTTTTAGTTTCTGTTTTTTATACTTTAAAGTTGCCTCTGTGAGATTTTTGAACATATTATAAGGGTCTTCCCATGGAGCGTAGGGTCTATGAGGCCGAAGATTGTGTTTGTAACAAGTTTATTTTTTGCTTAGCCTAATCTTATAAACCTTGTTTTTGGTTTCAAAACATGCCTCGAAGATGCGTATTTGACTTCTTAAAGGCCTGGTCCCACTGTCCGACGGACACAAAATGTACTCACGGATACAGCGGAAAAGCAAAATTTTGGGGTGGCTCCATCCGTTTTCATCCGCTCCAGAAAATGGGCGAACAATGAAATCACAGTAGGCGGATGCTTGATGGATATAGAGCATATGAAACACATATACAAAGAGTACACAACGGATACATAACGTTTTCCAATGGATGGCAAGATTCTTTTCTGTTTTACATCCTCTCTGCATCCGTAAGTGCAGTGGGAGCAAGCCTTAACCACAAATTCTTTTCGGTTAACTTGCGTAGGAGCCATAGCAAAATTAAGTGACTACAGAGTTTTCTAAAATGTATGTATATTTCAGTTTTTATTGAAGATTAGGCTAATTAGCGGAAAATCTTTTGATGTACACGTCATGTAGACAAACTTATGTAACACCAGGCTTCATGTTCCCTCCCCATTAAATATAAAAACTAGCTCACATAGATGCAAATAAATTTTTGAAAATTGCAATACACATTTTGAAGGTTATCCGTGTGTGGATGCCTTCAGGTTAAATGCACTTACCATGACGACAGATAGTACCCATGTAGGTTTATCTATTTGAAGAGCTTCTAATGAAACAGCCGCTGTCCAAATTGAACTGCTAATCAGTCTTTTGTTGTGTGGTCCTAAGTGTTGATTATTTCTGAAAATGGTACGAGGGATTTTAGTTTTCTTCTGCTGTAGATAGTCGAGCTCCTGTAAGGATGTCACTATCAAGTTTAATAAATATATACCCACCTTGTTTGTTTGTTTGTTTGTATAAGATTTAAGAGATAATGTTTTGGTTTCAGAAGATACATAATTATATACCAGTCACTGTACTAGAGAGCTAGAGTTTGATGCGGGTGTCTGTGTACATAATTTCACCTGTTCAAACAGTCCACCTGTTAAATGTCAGTTGGTAAACGAAGGGAGAATGGGGGCAGATGGGACATGAGAAAATGGAAAGGAGGGAGTTAAAGTGCTGGGAGTGATAGAGAGAGATGAAGAGGAGGTGGATAAGGGAAAGGGGGCAGAAATAGGGAGGGGGGTGTTGAAAATGGGAAGGGAGGTGAAACTAAAAGAAAGAAAAAAGTGGCGTCGGGGTAGATGTGGCAAGGCATGATAGTGGAATAGAAGAATGAGAAAGAGGAAAGTGTAGAGAACTTTGAAAAGTGCATTTTCCTCGACAAAGAAATCTGGGGTTAAGAACAAAATTAAATCTATGACCGATGTTTTAGTCTGTGTATGTGGAGATGATGACAAGTATGTCTTCTTGGTTCAGATGCATGAACACTTGCTGCTGTGTTATTCTATTTTTGTTGTTGTTAAAAACAGGTCCTATACGTAAGTCCCATACATTCACAACCTACAATAGTGATTGTAGTTACGCAAATACCCCCTCCCCCCAAAAAAAAGGAAGAAAGAAAGGGGAGAGAATATGAAGAAATTATAACGTTAATGAGCCTTTTTCTGAAAGCGCCTGTCAATAAAAACATTCATATCTTCATTAGATAACCATCCTTTCTATTTCCATCCCTTTCATGCCAATTTACAAAGTCCTCCCTCAATCACCTGACAAGCCGTATCCATGGCAACAACCAAGGACGTAGAATGTAGATTGTTGCGGGATTATCTTTTCCAATACAGGTGAGGTCGGGATTGCCAATTAGCAAATTGGCACATTCCTGATCATAGAGATGAAGGGGCCTCGAGGTGTTATTATTAGTCTGCCGAGGGATAGGTGTAAAGCTTTTAGAAATTAGTCTGCCGTGCTCTGCGAATAATAGTAAACACGTGATATTGAATATTTACCCATATGATTATGTCTGCATTATGTTTCCCAAAAGACTAGACCAATTTTAACAGGACAGTGTAGACTTTTGTATAGTCTGAAACAAAGTTTGCTAGAAAGGAAATTATTTATTCTTATGATCGATTGAATAAGTTTAAAATGGAAGATTAATGTTTCCAAAGCGAAGAAAAGCAATTGCTTTCAAATATATAATCATCGTATAATAAATTCATTTATTTAAGAGTTTGGGAAGCAGGACCTGCAACCAACCCTGTTGCACTGTAGGATGACGCCTCATAAAGGAATTAGCTCTCTATTTCAAGTCACACATGATTTCTAGGCACACATGATTTCTGTGATAATGTTTTCTGGTTTGCCCATGATTAATGTGTTCAAACAGGTGGAATTTTTCTCGATCGAATTGATGGCAATTAGACTTATTGGCTCATTTTTGTTTAGTTATTCATTCAGTTTTAATAATCATTCGTTCATTCTTTTACTAGTATCTATACTGATAGGTGAGATGAATAAATTGCTCCTGAAAAAAACAAAGAATATTGAAATAATTTTAAATTTTAAGCTCATTGCATTATCCATTGAAGTGCAATTTGTTCTTCTTTAGAAGCCCTGTGTTAAAGTTGCTTTAAGCTACAGTGCTACAAAGTCAGATTCATCCACACTTGCTTTTTTACCAAAATGTTTGACTTAACGAAATTCGAGTTAAAAAGTTGTTATTAAGACATGTTTGTGTGTTCACTGGGCCCCATCTTAGAAAGAGTTGCGATTGATCCAATCAACCACAACTATGGACGGCCAGCAACATCAACATCTAAAATGCAAATTTGTTCAAAATACTTTCTAGTTATATTGTATATTCATACATTCATCATTCTCTTGAAAAATCAGTGTGATTCTCTTTGTTTTAACAAGAGATTGTGCAAATTTCTTGTAGAAAAAAATTATGGTATGGATGGATTTCCATACAGTTGAGATTGATTGGATCAATCACAACTATGGACGGCCAGCAACGTCAACACCTATTTTGCATGTTTATTCAAAATATTTATAACTGTGATGTTTATTCATGCATTCATTGTTTTTTGGACTATTCACTGTGCTTCTCTTTGTTTACAAAGGACATTGTGCATATTTCCTGTAGAAAGAAATTACGATTTGCATAGAGTTATGATTGATTGGATCAATCGTAACACTTTGTAAGACAGGGCCCTGGTCTAGAAATTAGTTAGGTGATTATTCAAGTTACTGAAGGTCGACTTATGCAAAGTCTAAATGTATTACTTTCTCTCTTTTTTTTGCCATGCTATACCTGCCCAACTCGGTGCTTCTAACGAAACTGTTTCTCTTTTGATGTTGCAGCATTTGTAATCTATAACTTCCTGAGCCTGTGCTACGAGTACCTGGGAGGTGAGAGTGCCATCATGTCTGAAATCAGGGGAAACCCAATTACGTGAGTACCCTTTTCTATCCTCTTCGACAGGTGTTGTTTAACTCTGGGGCAAGATAATACCCCTTTGTTGGGAATTGGGATAAGGAAAGAAGATAGCAGGGAGAGGAATGAGCGGTCTGACATTATGGTCTACTGTAGGCCTTGCTGTATCAGCCCGAGTTTGCTCAATTTTGAGATTTTAGACCGATCGGCCCTCTTCGCGATTAATCTCAAGATTCAAGAAACCCCATCTCCACCATCACAAGAAGAGCGATTCCTGCTCGAGCGAGGCATCGATGCATTATGGTCTGACGCCGTGAATAAATAATCCCGAGTGCGTCTGCACCTGTGAATTAGCGGGATAATTTGTAAAATAGCGCGCTATTTGCACATAATCCCAAGTTGACTTGGGATTGCAATCTCGAGATTAATCCTACGAACTAGCGCGAGAATTGCGTCTTCATTACAAATAATCTCAAGATTGTTCAGATCGGGATAATTTGCCGGATCAGAAATACCGCGCTAATTTGAAAACTCGGGCTGGTGCAGAAGGCCCTGAAGTGTGCTTGATAATAGCATGGATCTTATTAGATGATAGCGAGTTTTTGCAATTGCAATGGTGACAGATTCTACAACACAGTGCAAATGCTCGCCAAATCGCAATGAACAGCTTTGTAGACGTCTTTGTCAAAAATTGGTGAACCAGGACTGCAGATTATCCTAAGATTCGGAGCTGACGAAAAATGGCAAATATGTCGTTTGTACAGAATCAAGGACGACACTGCTCTTTTGATTCACCAAAATTTTGACAAAGGCTGCTTCTCTAACTTCTGGCTGCTTTTTCATGAAGGGCTTTTGACAATAGAGACTGTACATATTCCAGAAAGCTTCTGTGCGGTGGTTGCGAACACTCCCTGATATCTTTTCAGGAGAGAGAAGCTTTTGTATGTACTGTGTTTTACAAACTCAGAAATGCTTGCATCACTTTTTCCAGTTAGGAAGGCGGGAAGGGTCCACCAGGCCGAGGTACCAAGGGGTCGAAATTTACACTCTAGAAAAGGCCATAGTCAAATTGACCAGTCATTTTAAGTTTATGCACCTTCGGGTCATACTTTGTTTCAACCGAAAGCAAGGTTTTTAAAATAAAACTATGCAGAATATAAATTTGAAGTAGACAAAAGTAATCCTCTCCCTTGTAAGATGTCATCCTTATGGTTCGACCTTTGACCATTTTTTCCCCATTCGTTTCGATAGATTAACCTTTTCGATGCAGATTTTACTGGGTTTGCCGTTGTAACTCGAGATCGACTCCACATGACATCCATAGAATGGGGAAGGTTGAGAAATGTTAGAACAATAACTGATACCCCAGAATAGATTCTTAATACTGTCTTCTGGTGCATGATGATGCTCTTAGCTCCTGCCTTGCTTGATGTCTGGGGCCAGCCAGGGGAGCTAGCCAGTGCTGGTGGTGAAGGCTTGGGTTCATGAGCTTCTTGAAGTCAGATGGGTAGGAACAGTGATTTTCCGTTTAAAAAATTGCCATTTCTGTTTCAGAAAATCTTAAATTCTGTTTCAACATGTCTGAAAAACAGAATTTCCATTTTCCCTTCGACTTTGTGCACATGAAAAAGTGACAATTCCGTTAAACATAGAAAATCAATACGCATTGAGTAGTGATGTCACATACATGTACTCGTGCTGGTCAAAATCTGTATCTGCCACTGTACTAACAATGCTTTAGATTCCACTTTCATGGGATCTACACGAGCACACAAAATATTTTAAGAAACACATTTAACATGACTATATTCTCACCTTTCACATTATTAGCATTATTTGAGGGTTGAATGAAATTTTATCGATAATTTTGGTACTTTTTGGACATCGTTTTGAGCAGTCAACGACTTTCGCCTATCCGCCATTTTGGATTTGAGGAGTACCAGAAGTAGGTCGGTCAGCGCAGCGGGCTATCTATATTTAGTTCAGATTAAAAAAGGATGAACTACGAGTACAAGAACTAGATTATCAAGATATATTGCTCTAACTTCTTAAAGAAGCATATAAAACAAATATACCAGGCCTTTTATATTTTGAAAGTATAGAGGGAATGATTCATCTTCGGTTGGACCATGGACCTAGTAGGTCCATGGTTGGACTGGCAATATAACTATTATCCCTCCGGGGGAAGCCCCTGGGAAAAAATAGTAATGCAGTCCAACCTTAGTCTGCTGGGCAAACCCTTCACTCGAGTTAAGGGTCTGAATGTGCAGCCTACTCATGCCTTGTGTACTGAAGGCTCTCTCGCTCAGTATTGGAACAGCAAGTTTTGTATGTGCTAGTCTTTGCGTGGAGGCACACTTGTTGATCAAAGTTCCAATCAGGGTCTGTGCCTGCAGACTAGTCCAACCTTGGACAAATAATTCCCGCTATACTTTAATACTCAAAGCCTGGTATATTTGTATAATGTGCAGATCTCAAGGTTATGATTGATAACATAAGACCAGTCAACATGCTCATCTATTAAGAGCCTGAAGGAGGCACCATCCATTACCTGTCGAATTGTGTGAACATTAATCCAATTACAAATACTTGAGGATGAACAATTCTAGTCAAGATCAATATCAAAAGAGTTGTAATCTTATCATGAATTAGTGCGACATTAATGCCATCTTTTACCACGAAGATGGTAGAGTGTCTCTTACATGATGGCTGTAATTCACGCCATTAATACGTAGGATGTACTCCACTCTCCGGAAGTTCCAAAATCTAGTCATACATCTAAATTTACTCTCACCACATGTGTGGTGATGATCGTGAGGATGATGATGATTATGATGATGATCCTATGTATTTCACTTATTGATTCTTGGAAGTTACTTGTGAATCCACTTCATACCACTTTTTTTAAAATAAAGTTCTTTATTTTGCAAAATTTAAATCATTCTTTTTTGTCAGAGTATATAATTTCCCTATGCCTTTTTTTATTTGACAATTATATTTTTGTAATAATGTTTCTGTTTCTGTTTATGGTAACTCCCGAAGGAACTCGGCAGGACAGCACTCTACTGGTTAACGCCAATCTGGTATATAACCAATTACCTAGGAAAAATTTTACGTCTAGGTTAATCAGTCATAATTGCTGACCTTATAGACGACAGATATTACTCTTGGGCCTTTTTATCAAAGTGGAGACAATGGCAGAGTGGGGATTCGAACTCACAACCTTGCAATTATGAGTCCAATGCTCGAACCACTGGACCACACGACACATGTGTCATGCTTCTGCATAGAAAATCACTGTACTTGTACATCTTGATGCATGGAATCTAATGTTAATGCAGTTGATCTCCATTTAATATTCATTATTAAGGGCACCACGTGAAAGAAGCCTAGAGGTTATGTCTACATGTAAAGTACTAGCACGGCTGATTTGTGCATTTATTGGATTAGGGTCTACTTCTTCTCTTGCTGCATACATGTATGCTACTGCTGCTTCAGTTTTGAGCATATTTGGTCCAATTTGTGTTGACATTTTGCAGAAAGTCATCAATCACTGTTAACAAATTGGAGAAGGTCAGCCAACTTTTTCTCCCCTTCAGCTATAAATAAAAAAGATGCTTGCTGTTAATATGACTTGGTTAATTTGTACCGCAGTTGGCTTTGCTGGCGATTTTGATAAAGGAAAAAATTATATTGATAAAGGAAAAAATGATATTGATAGTGATAATGATGATTCATAAGGAAAATGAGGAGGAGAATGATGATGATGGTGATGATGATGAAGATGATGGTGATGATGGTGATGATGGTGATGATGATGGTGATAGTGATAGGGGTCATGATGATGGTTGTAATCGTTATGATGATGATGATGATGATGGTGGTGTGGTGACAATGATTATCTAGTAATAGTATTATTAATGATTATAATCTTATTATTATTATTATTATCATCATAATTATCATTATCATTATTGTGACTGAGCACAATACGAATATGATGTAAATTTACCTCTAACAATTCGAGAAAATACATAGTCACCAAATGTTCTCATTATCTCCAAGACTTTGGAGAATGCTTTTGTTTTGTTATGAACCATGAATGAGCCCATTGGGAATTCCCCTCTTAAGCATCATTAAACTCATTATGCAGTCAACCATCTCAAATTGGAAAAAAGACATGATAAAATTCAAACTAAAGTGGATGTAGAACCATTTTAGAATATATAAATGACAAGCGAGGGAGTATAAATTTTGCATCAACTATAAGACAAAAATAGTGGATTGGTTTCTGCAATAAGGTCCCAACTGCCATTGCTTATGTAAATGACTGATCACCTTTTTTTGCAGAAATGTGAATTCTCCTTTCCCTACTCTGTCTGAAGTAATCTAATGATTTAGGCTTATTTTTTAGATGTGAACTGGGGGCTTTTTGTTCGATTTCTAACCTAAGAAATGCATGAAATTTATGAACATCCTGCAGACATGGAAAACAAAATTTCAAAACTTTTAAGGCAAAATTTATTCTGCTTTATCATTATACTGTGGCAAAATTATATATTGCATGCAAAAATTATGGAAATATTGATGATCATTATATTGTTATTGTAGCCTATAAAATCAGATCTGTAGGACTGTAGGAGAATCTCTCTCTCTTTGTTTTTCTGTTCTTAAAGTAAATTATAAAAAACTTTTAAAATATGATTGCTATTTTTCAACTACAACCTGTAAAATCAGAAATACGGAGGCGAATATAATTTTTGGTTCTATTTATTCATTCTTAATGTATAGAGTATGTACAGCAGCTGAATATAATTTGTTTTCATTACGTTTGTTATTTCTATTATTGATGTAATTTGCTCTAATTTGTATGATATATTATAGGTCTAATAGTAATTAGATATTTTTAAAGCGCGTAGAGAGACTTCACTGATTATCAAGGGCGGAAATCTCTCACCAAAGGTAGGGGGACCAGGGGCTGGAAAAAAAGGTTATCACCCCAAATGTAAGGTCATTTCGACCGAAAGAAATTTGACAAGCAAAAAAAAAAAAAAGGTTAGAACCCAAAAAGAAAGGTCATCTCGTCCAAAATACATGTTTTATTTCGATTTTGAATGATGTATTTCTTTCCATCATAAAAGACCAAAAATAGTAGGGGGGACATTTGATATTTTGTCTCCCAGACTATTTTGGGTAGGGGGGATGCGTCCTCCCTGTCCCCCCCCCCCCCCCCCCCGGGATTTATGCCCATGCTGATTATTATGCGCTATGTTAAAATTAATCATCATTATTATAACACTTTTTGTGAAGCACCACTTGTACACATTCTAAATTAGATGAAGTGTGATGATTTAGACTATCCATCTAATTACAACTCTCATCTTCTTCTCATGATGAAGATGATGAGAGGAGTGCTGACGAGCTGTTAAATAGGAACATTAGTTGTCAAGTCAAGAGCTCACTGTAAAGTGACTATTAGCTGCATGCATAATGTGACAGGGGGGTTACGCTTCACTCGCACCTTTTCCCATGCTGTAGTTTGAGCTTCCCAGAAGGGCCTCTCCGAAGGAAAAAAATTGTGCTCCAACCCCCCCCCTCCCCACCCATCCTCATTTGTTTACCATATCCATGAATGTTCTGTCCATTTTCACATTATATTCCTATGTTATCGACACACAATTATAGACAAAAGAGAAAAATATGATGTGCATTGTAAACTAAATGTAGGCATACAATGTAGAGTGCAATATTTACATGAAAGACCTCTTTTGAAAAAATATCTCCATCACAGCCCCCATCTCATTTATTTGCTATTTACATGGATGTTCACACTTTTTCTCATATCTGATTCTTCTGTTGTTAACAAAGAACTGTATACAAGGAAAATATGATAAGATAGAGTACACATTTTACATTTTGATAAATTCTGTTTAAAATCCCCATAGTCATATTTCCATTTCCCCCCCAAAAAAAAATCATAATGTCAACATGACTTCATCATTTAAGAAACAAATCTTTATTAAAAAAAAAATCTCATGACGAAATTATTCTTAAAAGACTCTACAATTAATTTAATTGTATTGTTTTTGTAGCCACTTTGACTGCAGTACAAGTCCTGTAGTGCACGTCCTAAATAATTCCTCTAATATAGTATAGTTGAGTTCGTTTCCACTCTGCTGAGCTACATGTTCAGGGAAACCCTTCCGATGATGATGATGATGCTCTAGTCACATTTCTTATGCACATTATTAGCGGACCAAAGTGGAGTAGTACGAGAAACATGTGATACTAGAAACGAGTTTAAGTAACTATCAGGGAATTTTTTTTAGATTTCATCAGGGAAAAAACTCAGGGAATTATGTTTTCTTGAATTTATGCTGGGAATGGGAACCCGGTGTACAGTTGTTCGTTTCCACTCTCCTGAGCCACATGTTCAGGGAAACCCTTCTGATGATGATGATACTCTAGTCACATTTCTTATGCACATTATTAGCGGACCGGGATGAGTCACCGTTTATTGGCTTCTCTTGTTCAAGTGTGAAAACTTGAAGCGCAAACTTCTTGACTAGGTCAGTCAACATAAATGATGTTGTAATCATTGTATAATGAGGTCACTAAAAATTATACTCTTACTGAGCAAATATTATACTCTCACTGAGAAACACGTCAGTATGAGCCTGTGCTGCTTGTTTGGAGTCAAAAGGGCATTGATAGAGATTGATGATGTGAGTTAGCGTCCTTATAAATGACTCCAGGGCCCGTAACACAAAGGTTTAATAGCGTTTAATCGCTAATTTAAAAAAAGAATTCTGATTAGTTCCTTATCAGTCTACCGAGGAAAATATGCATGCAACTATGATCTTGATAGGCCATTTCATTTAGCAATTGATCGCTAAAACCTTTGTGTTACAAAACTAGGCACTTCAATTCAATAATGGTGAATAACCATATCTCCTTTGCCCAAACTATTTAAATGAGCAATCCGATATAAACATGTTATGCGTTATGCTTGTAATTGTGTGAAAAAGATGCTTTTTTTTTTCTTCTTTAAAATGGCTCAGGGATTGGGAAGGTATTCAATCGCAAGTATTAAAGTTTGAAATTGCAATACTGCATAAATCAAATCATTTGGGACAACAGAAAAATCTTCTCTAAGCAGGCTCTTCTGTATTATTTAGATGTATATTATTCAAAGTTGAAATATTTTTTAAAAATGTCATTGATGCAATCAGTATTGTCTTTGAGGCTTATGTGAAGTGCGAACTTGATTAACAGGCACCAATGCCACCAACCGATTATGCATGCCCATATCCCTGTGTGGTCAGATGGATAGAGGATCGAGTGAGCGGTCAGCGGAATGACCAGATGGACGTGGAGGATGAAATTAACTACGAGTAGGGTACTTGACGGTTGGCAAAGAGAGAGATTAAGCGAGGAAGATAGATGGGGCTCTCAAGAGTTCCACATCTACCAAAGATGTTGAAGTCTTTTCCTATCTGGTTACATAGATATAGGACAAGCTCTTTCTAAATCCTTGAAGTGTCACTTTATAAGTCCAGATTCATGGTGTGACTACAAATCTATTTTTTATGATAGTAGTTCCTATAAAATCAGATTTGTAATATACATGTAAGGAGATGACCGAGTTGAGATATCACATGGCTTTGTACACGATCAAGTAAATGAGGGATGTATGTCTTTGAGGGGTTTACTCAGTGCTGTGTGTGTTGGCTCACTTTAATTTTAGAATCTATGAAATAAACGCCAATAGAAATCCGGTGGGAGTTTCATAAAGCTGTTCGTAAGTTAAGATCGACTTTGAGAATGACTGGTGAACCTTTCTTCTGTGCTAAATAAATAATCACCATGAACATTTAATAGTGAATATCATTTACCACAAGAAAGGATCAGTAGTTTGTCGCCTTCCCGCACAAAGGCCATTAGCGTGCAGTGAACAGTGCGCGCTAACGGCCTTTGTGCGGGAAGGCGACATGTTGTTCTTAAAGTCACTCTTAAGTTACGAACAGCTTTATGAAAAGGCCCACAAGAAAGGATCACCGGTCTAATAAAGTCGCACGTAACTGACAAACAGCTAATATGAAACACCCACCCGGGCCCTGTAACATACATGTAAAAGATACAATCAATCGTAACTTTTAAGTCTATGGCAAATCATGAACAAAAAATTACAATCAATATCAAATGTATCTCTTCATGTTACACCCATTATGCTGAATGATCTCCTTTTAATACAACCCTCAGAATACCTCACGATCCCTTTGGAAATTAGAAATCTGTTTTTGATAAACGACTCTAATGGTATTTCAGAAATGAATTTCCCTCATACTGCCTCAAGTGAGATTGTACAACAGGGAAATCCAAGGCATTCTCTTGCATAGTTCCATTGTGCATGCATGATATAAGGTCAGTGGTGATATTGATTGTTTGAAAGCTTCTGTCTTGACAGCCCCATAATCAACTTTCTAAAAATAAATCTTACATTCTTACATGTACTGTCGCTCCGAAGATCTATATGAGACATTATTGCGTCTCAACTCGATGGAATTAATCTTTGACTCCAAACTTTTCTGTGATATGGATGCGTTTCTCTCTCATGGCTGAAAATAGATTTGTGTCTTGAATAGCCTGTGATGTATCATGCACAAGTGTAGTTTTGTAGGTGGAGGGGGGGGGGCGGGTGGGGGGCGACCTTAGGTAGGCCACCTTTCGTGCACGTAAAAACAATGATTAGGACAATTTTAGCATATATGTTCTGAATCAGTTTTAAATATTGGGGGGGGGGGGGAATAGTGAAGTAGAAAGAAAAAAAGTATGTCAAAGTAAAGAGCTAATAAGAAAATTAAGTCTGCAGTGGAATGGTGGGAAATCTGCTTTTCTTGAATTTTGATATTGTCTTTGAAAAAGATGCAAAGAAAAAAAAGATGTAAAAATAAGGTTTAAGGACCAGAGGTGTTGCATGCTTTTGCTGTTTAAGGTACTGTACTGTGCGTATGAGTGACCCTGCCTTGTGGTAATAATAATAATTATAATTATAATAAAGGTATATTTACCCAGGGTAGCCACTTCAGTTCCCAAAACTGTTCTCCCAGCGGGCCCTGCTATTATTACCCGGCTAAGCTAGGCTACCGATTAAGGTGCACACAGCTTTTTGAGGAATTATTTCCTGCCGGTACCCATTTATCTCACCTAGGTTGAGTGCAGCACAGTGTGGATAAATTTCTTGGTGAAGGAAACACAGAACCACTAGACCATGACACGCCCACACCATGTGGTACACATTGTCCTCTGCAATTTGAGGAGTTGCCCTTTACTACCTGTGAATCCACTGACCAGTTTATCTGTGACAAAGATCGTTAAGTACTCAACTCACTATAGCCTTATCATCGGCCTAATTTATTTTAAATTTCAACGATCCATTCTCTTGTCTTTTTGTTCGCATGCAATTGAATTCATTAAAACCGTCCTATTGACCTTTAAAGTGGAAGTTCACCCTGACAAAAAGTTTATTGTAAAAATAGCAGAAAGAAAGAATAACAAATATTGACGAAGGTTTGAGAAAATTCCACCAAGGAATTAAAAAGTTATAAGAATTTTGATTATTTGATTTGTGATGTCATATGCGAGCAGCATTCCTACATAGCGAATGGTAAAAAAAATCATTGAAATGTCATTTTCTCAGAAAATTTACAGTGGTTTTTACTGTTTCTTTTGTATATTAATAGACAAATCATTTCACGCCAGATCATGAAAAGAAGACAAAAATAAGTCATCAGGAACCATTAAAAAATGAAATTCATGCATTTTATATTACATAACATATGGGGCAGCTGCTCCTTTATGTCATCACAAATCCAAAACCTCAAATTCCAGTAACTTTCTTAATCTTTAACAGATTTTCCTCAAACTTCCACCAATATTTTTTATTATTTTTTCTGTTATTTTTACCACAAACTTTTCTTCGGGGTGACCTTCCCCTTTAAGTGGACAGTACCTCACTGATGGTGGTCATATCTGATCGCTTAGAAAGCATGAAGGCTTGTAAGGAACCAACCAGAGGACTGATGGTATAAGGTCCACTCCAAGGAACCTGATAGTGAGGATAACTGCCTAATACCGAAGGGCACTAGTGCAGCAAGTGGGAATCAAAACCCTCATTCTACCGTCTGAGCAACTGTAAAAATAGCCTAATCATATTATTTGTTATGTTTCTCACTAAAGAGCCAAAAGGCACTTTATCAAGTCGACAGAAGCCTTGTCAATGGCAGTCATGACTGAAATGATAGCATCTAGTCTTTATTTTCTGCATCTTTGGAGGGTAGAGAGAGAGAGAGAGAGGAAGAGGAGGAGGAGGAGGAGCGATCTCACTGTGCTTTTCAATAGAGAATATCTATATTTATCGCTTTTCTCAGGGAGGCCTACAGACCAACTTCTGCTTTTAAAGCTATTTAGTAGACCGGCCAAAACGATTTTTTATACTTTGGACGGCAAAATTTGTTAATGCTTGCTAATGCTTGGCGTCCCAGCTAATAGTCTTGCAAAAATACCCAGGAATAGCGTACGGCCGGATGCCAAGCGCAATTGTGCGTGAAACTGTCATTTTTAGCGTAAAATCTGAAAGAATGTCGAAAATCACGCATTTTGATATTTTGACGGATTATTTTGATATTTTTTATCATCTTTGATATGCAATTATTTTTATTCAGAGTTTCAAATTATAAGTCTCATAAATATGCATTTCAAATTTGAATATTACACACACACATATGGCACAGGGAAACATAAATCCGCGATTTCCTCCAAATAAAAGTTTGTGAAAACTATCAATAGTTTAAAGTTTTTTACGTAACTTAAATTCTTCGATTTAAAAGCGTTTCTCAATCGAATGTATAGTAAATGTCCTAATGCCACAAAAATTAAAAGAATTTTCAAGTAAGATGGAATATATCTCATTTTATGTTATCCGAAAGGAGACAATGTGCATTTTACCATGCGTGCATTTTGAAAGAAAAATTGAAAATACCGTACATTATGTACATAATTACATGTATAAGTACAACATACTAAAGCGAGTTTTTAATTTCATGTATAAGTACATACTAAAGCGAGTTTTTAATTGGATAGCACAATTTGTCAATTCTTTGCATCCCAGCTCAAATTCTTGCGGAAATACTGAGGAATAACGTACGGGCGGATGCCAAGTGCACTTTTGCGTGAAAGTATCATTTTTTGCGTGAAATCTGAAAGAATGTCGAAAATCACGCATTTTGATATTTTGACGGATTATCATCATATTTTTGATTATCTTTGATATGGAATTATTTTTATTCAGAGTTTCATATTGTAAGTCTCATAAATATGCATTTCAATTTGGAATATTACACACACATATATGGCAATATGAAATATAAAATCGTGATTTACTGAAAATAATAGTTTGTGAAAACTATCAATAGTATAATGTTTGTGTTCTGCATCTCAATTTCGTCAATTTTAGCGCTGACCGAATAAATACATAATAATTGTTGTCATGGCACATATAGTGAAAATAAATGTTGAAATAAGATGCAAGATATATCATTTTATGTTATATATGCGAAAGATAACAATGTACATTTATCGGATGCGCATTTCTGATAAAATACAAACAGCGCACAATATTACATCTATATTGCACATACTAATATTAATCAGTGCAATACTCGTCATGATAGTATATAGGATTATGTTTACTTTTGTAGAGTTCGATCTTCTTGCTATTTCCGCGAATTAATTGGTGCTGAACGTAAATCTACCTGTGGCGATATTCATAAATAGGTCTGATATTTAATTTGCCGTTACCATGGTAATTATAATTTTGTAGGAATATCTATATCCAAAATCATAAAAACAGTAGCGTACCTAGTATTTTCCACAGGGGGGGCAAAACCGTCGGCCAAAAAATTTAACAAGCAAAAAAAAGTCTTCAAGCTCGTCAGGGGGGGGGGCAAAAAAGGTCTTCAAGCTCGTCGGGGGGGGGGGGGGCATGGATACGTCTTTTGCATGGGTTGGGACTCGTCAGGGGGGCAAACTGCCCCCTCTGCCCCCCACCCGTAGGTACGCTAGTGCATAGAAAATAAACATGTATGAATAAAACGATCGAATTAGCATTTTTAAACTACACTGTCAATTTACATTTTACTTCAATTATTGGATTATCAAAGTCTAAAAAAATATGGCAATACGGCAATACCTATTTTTGTCTCGCCTGCATGCATAGCAGAGCAGGACTAAATAAGCCAGGGGGCAGGGGTACATCCCCTGCATGAGTTGTGACTCGTCGGGGGCAGTCTGCCCCCCCCCCCCTTTACGCTAGTGGTATATTATCTTGAAAACGGGACACTTTCAGCTCCATGTAATCCTTTCGGACACTACATTATACATGACCTTAGGCAGCGGGTGGGGGGGGGGAGGCGGGGGGGGGGGGGAGAGGCAGTTGCGGCCAGAAATTTTGTAACTCGTTTTAAGTATGTACTTATTCATGTAATTATGTTAATAATTTACAGTATCTTCAAGTTTACATTCAAAATGCCCCCCTCCCCATTCCCGATAAATTTTGCATGTCCCCTTTCAGAAAATATATCTTCCATCTAACTTGAAAATTCATTTAATATTTGTGACATTAGAAACTAACGATATTCAATAGATGAACCAATTTATATCGAAGAATTTAAATTGTAAAAAGCTTAAAGAATTATTGATAGTGTTCACAATCTTTTATTTTTAGTAAAATCACTATTTTTATGTCATATTGCCATATATGTGTGTGTAATATTCCAAATTGAAATGCATATTTAGTAGACTTATAATTTGAAAGTTCAAATATAAATGATCGCATATCAAAGGGAATCACAATTTCTTACAAATCCCGTCAAAAGGTCAAAATGCGTGATTTTCGACAGTCTTTCAGATTTTACGCTAAAAATGATACTTTCACGCAAAAGTGCACTTGGCATCCGCCCGTACGTTATTCCTCAGTATTTCTGCAAGACTTTTAAGCTGGGATGCAAAGAATTGACAAATTGTGCTATTCAATTAAAAACTCGCTTTAGTATGTACTTATACGTGTAATTAAAAACTCGCTTTAGTATGAACTTATACATGTAATTATGTAAATAATGTACGGTATTTTCAATTTTTCTTTCAAAATGCGCGCCTGGTAAAATGCACATTGTCTCCTTTCGGATAACATAAAATGAGATATATTCCATCTTACTTGAAAATTCTTTTAATTTTTGTGGCATTAGGACATTTACTATACATTCGATTGAGAAACGCTTTTAAATCGAAGAATTTAAGTTGCGTAAAAAACTTTAAACTATTGATAGTTTTCACAAACTTTTATTTGGAGGAAATCGCGGTTTTATGTTTCCCTGTGCCATATGTGTGTGTGTAATATTCAAATTTGATATTCATATTTATAAGACTTAAAATATGAAACTCTGAATAAAAATAATTGCATATCAAAGATAATCAGAAATATTAAAATAATCCGTCAAAATATCAAAATGCGTGATTTTCGACATTCTTTCAGATTTTACGCTAAAAATGACAGTTTCACGCAAAATTGCGCTTGGCATCCGCCCGTACGTTATTCCTCAGGACTTCCGCAAGACTTTTAGCTGGGATGCAAAGAATTGACAAATTGTGCTATCCAATTAAAAACTCGCTTTAGAATGCACTTATACATGTAATTAAAAACTCGCTTTAGTATGTATTTATACATGTAATTATGTACATAATGTACGGTATTTTCAATTTTTCTTTCAAAATGCGCGCCTGGTAAAATGCACATTGTCTCCTTTCGGATAACATAAAGTGAGATATCTTCCATCTTACTTGAAAATTCTTTTAATATTTGTGACATTAGGACATTTACTTTACATTTGATGGATAAACGCAGTTAAATCGAAGAATTTAAGCTGCGTAAAAAAACTTCAAACTATTGATAGTTTTCACAAACTTTTATTTTGAGGAAATCGCGGTTTTATGTTTCCCTGTGCCATATGTGTGTGTGTAATATTCAAATTTAAAATGCATATTTATGAGACTTATAATTTGTAACTCTGAATAAAAATAATTTCATATCAAAGATAATTAAAAATATGATGATAATCCGTCAAAATATCAAAATGCGTGATTTTCGACATGCTTTCAGTTTTTACGCTAAAAATGACACTTTCACGCAAAATTGCGCTTGGCATCCGGCCATACGCTATTCCTGGGTATTTTTGCAAGACTTTTAGCTGGGATGCCAAGCATTAACAAATTTTGCCGTCGAATCCTTATCTAGAGCACTTTTTTACTTTTGGCCGGTCTACTAATTTGCCTGTATCCCCCTAGTCTGCAGGCACAGGCCCTGATTGAAACTTTGATCAGCAAGTGTGTCTCCACGCAAAGACTAGCACATACAAAACTTGCTGTTTCAATTCCTGAGCGAGAGGGCCTTGCCTTCAGTACACAAGGCACGAGAAGGCTGCACATTCAGACCCTGCACTCGAGTGAAGGGTCTGAATGTGCAGACTAGTATCCCCCCTCCATTATCAGGGCTAGCTTGTAAACACCAGCTGATATTTATCGATTTCTCACGTCCCTGAATCTTGTGAAACAGTCTCCAATATTCCCTTTCAACATCTTCAACTTCGTCATAGATGCTTCTCCAAGGCCATTAAGCAACTGATGAATTGCTTCTTACATTTCCAGATTGTCTGCATCTCCTTAAAGTCGTGCTTGATTTGCGATAGTGATAATATTTTTCTCTTAATGCTAAAATAAAAAAAGCATATGAAAGTTAACCATCAATCTATCATATGAACAATTTTCATTAGCATTAATAGCAGACAGAAAGCTTTTACATTTATTTTGTAAGAAAATATTGGCCCTTTCTTATTAGCCTATAGTCTCAGATACATGTACATTTGTAGAGGAGACAAATTCCTTTGTACATGTATACGGTTGAAACAATTTTAATCATTTAACATGTATGATATACTTACTTGATTTATACTTTTATCATGCCGATAATGATTTGTTACTCTCAGCACAATAGAATCTTGTTAGATTGAAATAAAAATAGATTCAGTTGTAAGACAAGACTTTGAAACCTTTAAGTTTTCTCTCTTTTTTTCTCTATCTCTTTCTCTCTGGATGATGAGAGATAACAACTTCCATTCTAGGGGCCCAGGAATGTATGTATTTCTTGTTTATTTCAGGGATTATGGTATGACGTGTGAAGAAATGGAGGATGGGATTACAGGTCCATTATCTTTGCCTTTTTTGCTAGGATTTTTTTGAAGAAGTGATCCTCCTGATAGCAAAACAATATCCAGTTGGTGGATGAAGAATTAGGAAAAATTGAATATATTGTCCCCAATGTGGATAAATGTATAAATTGCCTTTCAAGTTATCAAGTCCTGTATTTGAAAATTGATGTATAAAAAACTATATTTTACAGAGATATTGGTAAGTGGTTTCAGATAGGAAGAATGATTGGATGATTAAGAGCTGCAGGACAGTCTGACTTAAAGCGGAGAGCTACTAATCCTTACCTCACCAAATCAAGGTTTTCTTCAGAACTGCAATATAGTGCACCTTTGCGGTGACATAAATCTGTATGTTTTCTCCTACTTGAGGAGTGAATGTTTAGATAGAAAGTGATAAAAGTCTTCCAGCAGGCACGCGACCCATTACTCATTGGTAGAGATGACAGATGGACCTGTTCATTAGCCGAGTTTGCTCAAATCTTGATATTCTTAACAATTCACCCTAAAAGAATATATGCTTCAGAATGAAAAAACATTTGGGGGTGCAACTGCCTTTATAAGGTGGATGACATTTGTGCCCCAACCAAACTAATGTTTAAGGGGGGTATATATAGGAATCAGCGTATGGTCGGGTGGTCGGTCAATAGCAAATGTTGCAGATCAAAATATGTATTTTGATCAGTATTCAACCAATTCTTATTACTTTTGCCTTGAGGTAAAGATGCACCAAACACTTATGTATGTTTCAGAAATTGTGTTGCAACGGTAACATCACATTATATCTAAAAACCCGGGAAAAATCATTGTAAATCTAACTTCTTCCTCAGTTTTTTACCAGTGCTCATGGAATTTGGCACAAACATTGGTCTTGGTACACTGCAAGACCCATTTTCCATTTGTGTTCAAACCTTGCTAAAGCCAGGTTAATATATAGTGTGCCATTGAATCGGCAACGAGATAATCTGTGCCTCATAAATGCTAAATTCTTGTTGTCATGGTAATGGCATAGGACAAGGGCATAAATCACCTATGATATATCTAGTTTTAAAAACGATGCTTGTCCATGGACTTAGTTACGTACATGTTTTATAAAAAACCTGTACCACAATTTTATTTCATTATTGAATATTTTATTAATTCTTTCTCTTTATTTCTTCCCCTTCAGTCCCACCAGTTGGTTCTGCTGTACATGCTGTTTGAGAGGCAAGACCTACTCCATAGGCTTCCTTAGATTCTGCAAGCAAGCTACCCTTCAGTTCTGTTTCATCAAGCCAGTCATGGCCCTCTGCACGCTCATACTGCTCCCATTTGGAAAATACTCAGACGGGAACTTCTCGTAAGTTTGTTTCCGGTACATCACTTCGCACTGAAATCTGGGCCCTGTTACATTACGTGATCGATTGTTGGGCTGATTACTACGATTGATTGCATCGACTACTGTGTGTGATCGATCGCTATTAGCTTTATGATATGTCGCCCAGGGTTAGCGATTGATCGTATGCTTGATTTTTACGATTGATTGTACATTGTAGTCGATGCAATCAATCGTAGAAAAATGTTCTACGATCATTGCTAAGCTTTGTGTTACAGGCCCCAGACGTCAATCGCTTGTGATTGTAACAGAATCTCCTTTGTCTACATTTATTACTCGGATCAACGGAACAGAGACAATACTTTGAAAAATTCTTGAAGAGGTGTATCCATGGATCTGCCCCAGAATATAATGTTAATTTGTTGATGCCATACGATCCTCCTTGATGTTTAATATCTTCTGGTTCCAAATTGCTTGCAGTTCCTAAATCCAAGAAATCATGGGGGATTGGTCATTTGCACATGCTGGACCATCCTTGTGGAATCGGTTGCCATATTCCATTCTTAGTATTTCAAACATTGATTGTTTTAAAATTGCTCTAAAAACCCATTTGTTTAAAATTGCCTTCCAGTAGTTTCCTCTCATTGTCACGACTGTGTTTCATTTATCCTTGTCTCTTCCTGCTCCATGTAATTTTTATTATTTTTTTTTTCTCAGCACTTTGAGCACATAATCAATGTGAAATTGGCGCTTTAGAAATACTCTATATTATTATAATGATTATTATTGTAAAATTCTGGGTATATATTTTTTGTCACTGATATGAGGAAATACATGTATGAATATGAATTTTGCAATGATTATATTTTTTATATTCAAGCCCACCATTCCAGCATTGAAATACTGATGTTTATAATGGATTATAGGTTTAATGTGGTTTCTGCAAATATTTAGTCGAAGAGAGAAGAGAGAAAAGTAAAAGGAAGGACAAGAATTAAATGTACATGTATCTGTCTATGTATTTGTTTAAAAGAAGCCAATTGTCATTCAAAATTCTTTCAATAAAAAACTATACAGCCAACATTATGAGGTAATTATGTAGTTTTTAATTAGCAAGTGATGAAAATCATAAGTTTCAAGAATGCAGTCTCTCTGAGAACTCTTCAACTGCCCATCGGGTCAAGAAATTAATTATGGATTGCAAGGTTAGATTCTGAGAAATAGAAAGTGTATAATATTCACAAATTGTTTTTTTGTAGCTGTCTGTCTTTTTTTCTGAGTATAAATACTTTATAAATAGAATCATCAAGGGTAACTTATTTTTATAATCTTTATTTCTCTAATTCCCAAACTAGACTTTTAATCTTGATTTCCTGTCATACTTTTGTCCCTCCTTGGCTCTCCTCGGCTCTTCCTTGATAAATCATCAGATTGTGATAATGATTCAATGTGCGGTATTATAGAATTTTTTTAATAAGCCTTCTTTAGTTTTCTTAAAGAGGAGAAATATTTGTTTCACGTTAATAAGAGAATAGCTCATAGAAATTCACCTCCCCCTATGCTGCTGCCCTCCCTCCATCCCTAGTATAAGTTTGTTCATTGGACTTCTACAGCACATCTTAAAAGTATATTTTCCACTACAAAAGCTGAGGGCGTGAGAAAAGTGACTATTGCCATGATATTGCAATTTTCCCAATCCATCATGAGTATATTACTGTTACGTTTGGACGGGAAATATACCGTAGGCAATGTAGAATACCGTACTGTATTGTATTTTATTTTTGTTTTACCCTTCTAGCAAAGGAGGGATCCCTGCTAAAGCGGGATCTCCAGGCAAAAAGCAGGGAAAGCATTGCTTTGTAATGCAGGAAGAAAATTTGTGATACAAAGTTCACAATTTATATTAGAGAAATTATTTCTGGAATCAGCCCCATTTCTCCTCCCTTTATTTATTGTGCTTATTTGTCTGATTGTTTTATGATATTTTGGGAATTGCACAAGTTGATAATTGTATAAAATCTGAATACTTTTTCGAAAAGCCATCTTTTATTATTATGCTTGTTTTATACTTTCAGAATTACAGATGGCTACTTGTACATCACCATCATCTATAATATATCAGTCAGTTTGGCCCTCTACGCCCTCTTTCTCTTCTACTTTGCTGCGAAAGACCTCCTGGCACCTTATCAACCCGTCCTCAAGTTTTTCCTCGTCAAATCCATCATTTTTGTCTCTTTTTGGCAAGGTGAGTTGCACTATCAGGCCTGGGCAGGGATTGTACCATTATTAGTCTGGAGCTGCAGACCTTTGGTTTTCGCATAGTGCGTAACACAGAGTCTGAAGAGTCGGAAGTACAGTCCGACCTCTCTTATCCGGACACGTTGGGACCAGCACCAATCCGGATAAGGGATTTATCCAGATCTGGGAGGCCCAATATTAAATACACGCAGCTGCTGCCTCAGCTCCCCAGCTACACGTTATCTATTGTAGTGGGCGCACGTACAGACAGTATTCACTGCAGTGTCAGTGCAAATTATAGGCGGTATTTTTACGGAAATTAAATCGATCCATGGCCAAAACTGTTGGATAATTTACCTGCTAAAATGGTTGAGGTATACATCGAGCATACCTTGAAAGAAAGAGAATGACTCGATGAAACAAAGTGTTACAAAAAAATCTTGGCAAGTGTGCGTCCGGATAATAGAGAGATCTGGATAAGGGGAGGCCGGATACGAGAGGTCGGACTGTAGTGAGACTAGATTCACTCATGTCCTGTTACTCTTTATGATTCGACACAGTCAGGGACAGTCTAGTCTTCACTCTAAACATGGTATAATTTGTTAAAGCTTCATTTTATGTCTGCACTTGCAGACTAATATGATATTTTAACCACAGTTTGATATCCATCGTTTGATTAGCTATGAGCTGAAAGTGAAAAAAAAAACTTTATTTTAAGCACATTTAACAATATTTCATGGCGGGGTGGAGTAGTAGAAAGCAGATATATTGGAAACGTACTACATTGTTGTTAGATTTCAAATATTAAGTACCAGATATCCTCGAGTGGAAAGTGATTTCAGTAGTTTGTTTTTTAAGTACTCGTATTCTTTACTTGCACACAATTTTTTTTCCTCCCCAATTAAATCACTTGATTTCAGTTCCTGTGATTTGTATTACCATTATTCCCTCATTTGCTTTGCAAGAAAGTAATGGTATCTACAAACACATATCATATTCATGGTTACCAATGACATTGCTTGAAACCATTCCTATTTTTGTACAAACCGTTTCTGTTCTTGTCAATGCGATGTGATTAAATTCTGGCTTCTCTTCTTTTCTCATTTTACGAGAAAGGGATTGATACCCTGTTTCTTCCGATAGAAAACGTGAGTAAGATTAATACTACAAGTAATGTATCAGTTTCAATCTCTGCAGCTATTATCAGGTCCATAATATTTATTTTTTTCCTTGCCCACTTGTTTACATTTTATGGAATATTGATTTCCTTGTGTTGCCTTGGTTTTAAATGCAAATGTGACATTTGCTTCCAGATGAGTTTTTTGTTTACTCTTGAGATGTGAGCATTTAGTATGGATATTCCACAGTTTTTGTTTGTGTACATCTTGAACTGTGCCTGTTTTAGACGCTCTACGCATTGACGTCAGAATTATTTAACAGTCGAGAGCTCAGCTTTATGTATCAGCCGACATTTCTGTTGCCTGGATTAAACTGTAAAACGGATCTGTTTGTTAGAAAATGAGCTGATCAGAAAAAAAAACATGTGTATGGACCCCCTTTGTGTTTCTACATCTATGAGTATAGACCTACTTTTCTCTGCAACTCTAGAAAAAATAAATATTACATGGATTTTGCAAACACGCAAGTGAGTGATTTGCTTTTATCCATGTACGTAGATTCTCAGCCTTTGATGCATTTTCATGTGTTTTTTTCTTAAATCTCAATTCTTTAAAAGAAAATATTAATGCTTTGTAAACAAGTTCACAGACCCCCTTTTGTATAAATGTGTTACCTCATTATATACCCATCTCTACTACCCCCCCCCCCCCGCCCCTGAAAAATATATGATTACTTTGATTTTTAATGAAATGTGGCATTATTCATTATTTTGAAAAATTGTATGGATATTACAAACTTGGAGGGAATTTTTGTGATTTTGCCTCATTTCCCAGACAGGAGAGAGCTTATGAATGAGAACATGAGCCATGCTATTGGTACTTTTTTTTCCATCTTTGGTATACATTTCTTAACTACACTGGAAAATATTGAAATCTACATGGGTTTTGACGAAGTAATCAGGATTAAAACTCAATGATATGATGTTGGAAGATCCTGCATATGCCCAATACTTGCACCATTCTCCCAGATCATGGCGAACTTATGAAAACATATCATTCATTGCGTATGGCGGCCTACATATATCTCAAAGTAACTCTGCAATGTTTGCTGAAAATGATATTAACTTCATTTAACTGGATTGCCCTTTATAAATACAGTAATTTCTATAAACTATAATTTCATACTTCTCTCTTTTTCTGTTTCTCTCTATCCCTCTCCTTTTCTCTTCCTCTCTTTCTTACATCACATTCTATTAACGTTGCGTTTCAATCAACCTTGCTTTCAGTCCAAACAAGAATCCCTTGATAAATCCTGCAGTACTGCACCCACCATGGAAACGGCATGACGTGATCAAATTTTTATGCCAACAACAGTTTAAAGAAAAGAGCAATTTTAATGCCGAGCCTGCTTTTCAATAATTTATGAGCTCATAGAACCATGATCTGTTAAAGATGCTTAATATATCTACTGATTTTGTGCAGAAATATAAATATTACAAGGTGTGAATTCCAAGTACATGTATAGTTTCAAGACATAACTGCATTTTCAAAACCTCAGAATCTCTCTGGGATCGATGAAATGGGTTGCATTTGGCTTTGTGATGAATGCGATGGTAGCTGTTGTATAACTATATAAAGCCAGATCGCATTACTGTATAAGCTAATATTTTCGCGTGCAGATATTTTCGTGAATCGCGGGGGTCCCGACAATATTGTGGGTTGTTGAATTCACGATCGGGAGATGTACCAAACACTACCACAGCCTTTCGGAGAAGCAAAAATAGTGCAAAACATGTGCAAAAATATGCTCCTCAAAGCCCTAATGCTGACGTGTATTTTGTACATAAATATATCCCTCTAAAGAACAGTGTGATAAAACTGGCTTAAATTTCACTTTTTTGTACCTTTAGATTTGAAAATTCATCATGGCGTAGTTTGATCTGTAATTCTTTGGAAGCTGTGTTTTGTTAGATTCATTTTTTTTTTTAAGTTGGTGTAATTGCAAAAATGTAGAATTTTGAGAACAGAATCTTACACAGGTGTCTCTAAAACCTCTGGTCATGTGACTTATGAATATTAATGTGTATAGCTGCCAATGTACCTGTGTATTGAGTCAATCAGATTCAGGTGACAATAAAATCAAATTATTTCATGTAATTGTAAAATACATAGTGAATTACAATATTCAGGGAGTGAATAAAAATATGCTTGGAAATAATTTAGGCTCTGATTTTGTTTGAAAAATAAAAAAGTGAAATGCTAGCAAACATTTTGAATTACTAACTGTACTTTTTCAACCTTATTATATGTGCATATCTCAATTATTTAACCACACAACATGTTTGCAATAGCAAAGCTTTGCTGTTGGGGACACTGGCACAGGTTACTAAATATGTTAACATTTTAGCGCATTGTTAATTTTGCGGCTGATCAGCAATTTGCGAAATTTGTGAAAAAACCCAGCTTATTCAGTATTCAAGATCAACTTTTCTTGAATGACCTTTCCTATTTATCATCAGGATGAGCACTAACATTTTCAAATGAAGGTATTGTGTAAGCTTTTCTGACACAGCAACCTGTGGTATTCAAATTCTAAGAAAAAAAAGACATAGCATAATCAGGTCATCAAATTTGAAAATTGTTTGTTGTATTGTCTGCTTATTGGCACATTAGCCGGGGAAAACATTGCTATGTTAAAACATTGCTCTGTGCTGCAAGTAAGACAATATTTCATTTCCAAATACCAGTGATTATGAACACTTTTTTACTCTTTATTGGATGTGAAGAAAATAATAATTTTAAAGGAATATACATATATGAAAAATCATCAAATCTGAAATGTATATGTCAGGAAATTTGAAAATAGCCTTGTTGGCTTATCTCAAATAATGGCCTTTTACTGCTCATGTGCAGTATGTATATTAAGAGAGTTACCAAGTTCAGTGATTCAATTCCTTCTTACTTAATTCTGTATAGAATTAAAAAATCATATCATCATTACCATCATTCTATCCATCACCATTATGATCATCACCATTATTATCATCATCATCGTCATCATTATCGTCATCATCATCACCATCATCATCACCATTATCATCGTCGTTGTTTTCATCATCATCATCATTATCATCACCATCATCATTATCACCCTCATCATCATCATTACCATTATCATCTTTGTCGTCGTCGTCATCATCATCGTCATCACCATTATCATCATCATCATCATTATCATCATCATCATCATAGAGAAGTGCTATAATAATATTGTATGCTAATTCCTCTCCTGTTTGTAGGTGTCTTACTGGCCATACTTGAGCTAGCGGGAGCCATCAACCCAGCCACGACAAAAGACGGTAAATCCTCCATCCCGGCGGGGACGGTGTCGGCTGGTTACCAGAACTTCCTCATCTGCATCGAGATGTTCTTCTGTGCCATTGGTCTGCGCTATGCCTTCTCGTTCGACATCTACATGGAGAAACAAGGGCTGGGATCATCAAATATGCAGGTAGATAGATATGTTAGGTTTTTTTGGGGGGGTAATGGGGCTAGCAACTTTTATAATGACATACTAGAAGACTGATAGATACATGTAGAAGGGTGGATTGATGTACAGATGGATTGATAGGAAAATGGAAAATCAACCTACCCAAATTTTCAGATTTTGGGCTTGTGAGGGTAACTTAAATTTTTAATTAGACTTCAAGATAAGTTATTGGTTGTGAATTATTGAAGATAAATAGTCTGTTGGTTCATATTAACGGCTAGATATTTTTCCATTCGTCCATTAAGATCATTTTTTTTAAATAGCATGAACAAAGCAGACCGATGTAAATCTGTTTACTTCAGGTGTACGGTGTTGAGAAGTTGAGAGCAGTATGAATCAATTTGTTCCTTTTGTTTTCACTCCCATTCAACCACCACTCTACCTACCACTACCATCTCACTCTCTTTGCTAACCCCCTCCCTTGTTACCCACCTGCCTGACACACCCTCTTTTCTTACCCCCCTTCTTACCCCTTCTAAAGCAGAGCATATCCAACAACCTCAAGGACACCGTCAACCCGCGGGACATGTTCAACGACACCATCCACAACTTCTCGCCAGCCTACCAGCAGTACATGCAGCAGGGGACCATGTCCGACGACATGGACTCCGGCTTCTACCACCACTATCCCCAGAACAACGGCAGGGAGATGGTCAACCCGGCGTCGGGCGGGGGCGGCAACAGCAGCAGCAGCAACGGGGGAGGGAGCATCATGGGGAAAGGGCGTGGGGGCGTAGGGGGTGGGAGCAAGAGGTCGGGTCATACGGAAAAGACCACGTTGCTTAGTTCCGACGACGAGTATTGATCCTAGCTCCACCCCCTTTCTCTTCCCGTGTAAACATATTATGTTCATATACGAGACATCGTTATACTTACACTGCCTCATCATATTGCTAAGGTCACTCTTTGAAGTGTAGTAACTAAGCAATATGATGAGGTAGTCTAGGTTGGTAACTATGTATAGCTTGTTAATAAATAATATGTTCACTACTGAGCATTCTGATCTTTCCTCTGCATCTTGATCAGAGGTGAAGGTGCACAGTTATGAGGTGAAGGTGCACAGTTATGATAAGAAACCTTCAAATGTGTAATTAACTAGGTTAGCCCACCCAGGTCGCTTCCAAAATAAAACTGGATCAGTCAGGGATTGTGCACCAAACTGACAGGCGCAAGATATGAACGTTCTTGTGCTGCACATTGGCCCACGACGATCGTATTCCAATCTGGGGACATCATCTTCTTGTAGCCATGTGGTAGCATATTGCATGACCAAGGACGTTAATTGCAAGTTGTCCCAAAAAAGGTTAAAGAGAAATGAGAAACAGGAAGAATGAAAGAAACTAATCATGTATTAGATAACTATTATAATTTCATTAATTATTATTATATTAATCCATAGTTTATTGATAAAGAACATCAATTTTCCTCTTGTAATTGTCCCCTTGATCTCAGATCTTATGGTGATTGGTTAATGATTTATAATATTAGACTTGACTTCAAGTAGGGGTTTATACTAAAAAGGAGAGATCAATCAATCTAAATCTTATTTTTTTACAAGTTTGACCTTGTGGTTTTAAACTAGACGTACAAATTGCCGGAAAAGTGTTCTTTCATCATGGCAATGGCACTGATATCACCAATGTAACCACTGTAGATATATTGGAGAGAAGAATTCCAATTGCTTTATGAGAATTTATCTGAAATGTATTGAACAAACATTATAAAGCGAGAGCAGGAAATTTGTGTTCATCACAAATCAAAGTGTTCATACAAGATACTGGGTTTTTTTTTTTTTTTTGGGGGGGGGGGTTGAGGAAAAATATGAGACTGACACTGATTCACAATCTTGATTTCAATTCTCACATTGCCAAAAGTACTTATTTGAAATTAGATGATTATCCTGTCAGCATTTCAAATATGTAAAGGTCTTATCACCAAGCTAGATAGGCCTGTTTCTTACTTGATGAGAAACCTGATGACACCAAGTTGAATCTGCAATAGCGCCCCCTATAGAGGTTCATGCTTGCATGTAAAAGATACCATA
The DNA here is from genome assembly GCF_037042905.1 of Lytechinus pictus. Lineage (NCBI taxonomy): Eukaryota > Metazoa > Echinodermata > Echinoidea > Temnopleuroida > Toxopneustidae > Lytechinus > Lytechinus pictus. Next base: position 5,913,231 of record NC_087254.1, on the reverse strand, counting down.
TCTTTATACCTGATAACAAAATAGTGCTGAAAGTTTATGTGTGTTTTTTTGCCAATAAAGTTTGATAATGCCTAATACGTTCAGTATGTAACTAACCCAATGCCACTATGTGTGGCCTTCTCATTTTAATATTTGGTTGTTTGGAGGTTATTTTAGGCATGCTATGTACTGAAACTCTGAAAAAATTACAAGAAAAATAAAACGCAATTCAGTGTCTATTCATAAGCTACTCCCATTCAACGTAGTGCCTGGTCAAGGCCTATTCAGAAAGGGTTACATACTTTGTCTGCATCAAAAGGTTTTTTGCCAATTAGCCTGATCTTCAATGTTCACTGAAATATGCGTTCTAGAAAACTGATCATCTTAACCACATTGAAGTCCACTATGCACCTTCGAGGCATGTTTTGAAAGTGTAAGCAAGGTTTATAAAATTAGGCAAGGCAGAAAATATTTTTGATGCAGACAAACATAATCTTTGGCCTCGTGAACCCTCGGTTTCTTGGGAAGACCCCCAATATCTCGGCCTTATTCTCATTAATGGAAACAGGTAACATAATAATAGACATGAATGCATAAACAGTTATATCTCACAGGAGCATTTAAACTGCTGTACTATGAAATTGTGCTTGGAACAATTGTGTATACACATTTAAAAAAATTGCTTTCGGTTAATATACCATTTGCTGCCTTTTGTAAAAGTAGGGCAGTAAAGAAACCTGGAAAAAAGTATTAAAATATTTCAAAAATGGCTTTATACTTAGATAACAATGTTCATATATGAATTTAAAATAAACCCCCCCCCCCAAAAAAAAAAAAAAATTGAATAATTATGTGAATAGATGTCTTCAAAATGTTAAAAATATATAGTTATTAAATTGAATTTATCAAGAGGTTTATACCAATGTCAGCTTAAGGAGGTATCAAACTATTGAAATATGGCATTGTACTTTAAAGGTATCATGTGGGATTGAAAAACTAGAACACAAAAAACAAACTGAATAATTATGTGAAATAGTTGTTTTCATACGGTTCAGAATATGTGATTACTGAATGCAATATATCAAGAGGTTTATACTAATAAGTGCCAAAGAAATGGCACAGTATTTATTAAATATTGATATTAACGAGCAGATTCTTCAAGACTTGCCAGATTTATTGGGATGCAAGGTGGAGGGACACTAATAGACATTGGTATTACTAACAGATTTCAAATGATAAGAAGTTCCTGTAGCTCTATAAGTACTTACTGACGTTTTTCTTTCATATTTTTTTAAGACAATGGTTTTCAGGATGGCAGTATAAGAATATATTTGCTCACAATTCAGATTACTATATCATGTAGCAGTTATCACTATGAAGTTGATGAATTTAAAGGGCTTTATTGAGAAATAAATTTTCCTCTCATAGTTTTATACACATTCACAATATAGGTTTTAAAAAATCAAATGTGCAACCAACTTTCTATGAGCTCATTTCTTTGTGAACTTTCAAAAGTTTCAATTTTTATCAAAAAAATATAATTGATCATCACGTTTGTTTATTTAACATTCTAAAAGTTGGGTTTCAGTGACTTGCTATGTTTAAAGGAGTTTCTATTTTTTGTCGATTTGAATCGAAAGATGAACTATAGAGTGGGATTGGAGTTTTGAGGAGAGAAAAAAAACAGTGATGTGATTTATACTGAAAATTGTACATCAGATTTTGTAGGTAGAAAACATCTACCTTGGAAAAAGTTGGTGTAAAACTGGAGTAAATTTTCACAGTACTAAATTAATTAAATTAGTTGACTTGGGAAAACTAAACTTGTACATTATACTAAGCTTTGATGATATATGTAAATTATAAAAAAAAGGTTGATGTAAAGAAATTAAAGATGATGGATATCGATATATATGTCAGAACAGACAGACATAATTGTGTTAAACAGAATAATATGATCTTAACAGTTTTTTCAATATCACCAAAAGGCAGTTTCAGCAGTGGTTTACACCCCAGGGAATGACATAGCTCAGACATTAAAGAATGGCTTCATTCTTTACGGCATATTCCTGGCTGTAAAACCACGTTTTGTGAATCAAAGGGCCCGATATTAAAAAAAAAGGTTCATTTTGTTAACAATACAATGTGGTTCTGCCGATATCATGAATTCCATTCTTCTGATATCAAGAATTCTTGGTATCAGTAAGTAGGATTAAATGATAAAACAGCTTGTCATATGTCTGTCAGCTTAACTGGCTAAAGAGTTGGGTTGTAACAGCCTCTTCACTGACATCCCTGGTACCTCTAATGGAAATAAGCATGACATTGTCATTACGATAAAATCAAACTTATGTATGAACCTAAATAGAAATGATCTACATAATTATAGAGGTTCATTAATTCATTTCATAACCTTGTTTTGGGTGTCTGGTATTGTACTGGCAGTATGGAAATTAAACTCCATACTCTGTCATATTTTTCCCTTTTCTAATCTTTTTTCTTTTTCAATGAAACATTGATTAATATGAAATAAAACTGAATGAAAATTATACAATTTTCAAAGGGTATATGAGGGGCATTGAAATTGCTCTTGAAATGATAAAGCTAAAATATTTGACATCGTATTGAGTGTACATAGTAGCGATTTATCTGTCTGTACAGTTTATAGATAAAATAAATCAGGGAAAATTAAAGATATTGATATACTAGGGCACTTGTGTTGGTACATTTCACATGCACATTTTCATGTGGCAGACATGTCAAACAGTCGGTGTTATGTTGAGATGAGTTTGAGCAGTTTGTTAATTTTCCCATAGAGAGTGGAGTATCCTGTTCCTATGGCAACCTGTCAAAAAGTATGTGCTTCGTCTTTTACGAGGAATCCCGCGAAAGGTACTATGAGTCTTTTCACAACGGCTTTCCCAGCATTGCCCACTGTTTTGTCTCTGACGATGCGTGAAGATTAGTAATGAAAAGCTGCTTTCGGGGATCCTGCTCTTAAGTCACGACTGTGAATTTTGACAAGGTGCCTACTATATGTATATATAATCAAACAATGAAGAATGGTGGAGATATGAAAATAAAGAAATTAGTTTTTAATTTAGAAAAAAATAGCCAATATTTTGAAGTGTTCATTTGTCATCATCATCATTTTGATGTTATGTTTTTTATAGCTGAATGTAAAGTACTTGTGGAGTATATATATATTTTTTGAGCAGAGTTGATCACGATGTGTGCTAGCATCTTTTATTAAAGAAAAAGCGTCTAAATTATCTCTACCATCAAGTATTTGTGGTATAAGTTGCAGTAAGGTTTGTCACGAGTTTATAGTGTGGTTTCATTTTAGATTTATTGAAATTGTTTTTCAATTAACTGGTGTGTTTCTCAACTTGAGATGTTTTGAGCTTGTTGTTCATAGATCGATTGATGTATCACATGTGTTCTCATTTTTACAAATGTCTAGACTTGTGTTCTATGTCAATTAAGTTTTTGCTCTTTAGAAAATGTGAAAACGTTTAATGTTCTCATTTTACAATGTCCAGACTTATGTTCTCTGTCAATTTAGTTTTTGCTCATTAAAAAAAAACTGTGAAAATGTTTAGACTAAGTGTCGCAGATAGTTACGATTCCATTGATATTAGTTCGTTTCCGGAGTCTCTAAACACCTCCCTCTTAAAGCAAACTCCCCCCCTCCCCCTCATCCCCTTTATCTCTGTAGTTAAAATGCTCATGTTAGCCATTCAGACTCAGAATAACATGACTATTGATTGAATGGAGAATATGTAGAAAGTTATGGAAAAATTGCAGAAATAAAGGATTCACGGAGTGCATAATTGAGTAGCCTAGTATTCTCGAAAAATTCTAGTAATTTAACATAATTAGATGAATTCAAACAAATAATGCTTCATGCCATACTCAGTATCAATGAAATATTTTATTTTAAATCTAATTGTGATATGTACTTAATGATAAATAGCCCCTGATAATGCACTCAAGGTATTCTTTGTAACTAACGTACAGGGTGCTGATATATCTCATTTTACCTGCCACCAATAAGATGGCATGACTTAATACTTAGTGATACCAAAGTCTTTTGATTAACTGCTGCTTAAATCCTTATTTTTTTTTATCAATGTCATATTTTGTATTGATAATTCAGATAGTACCCTAACGTTGCATATTTATTTTGGCTTCAAACACCCATCATACTGAATATAAATTGTCATGGTATGTGCTTAAAGATTTGATAAAATTGGTAAGATCATTTTTATTATCGGGGAAAAGTCTGTAGTCATAGGTATTGTATGTTTTAGTTCATCATAGAACAATCCTCTAAAATACATAAAAGCTGTAGATGACTTTCTCAAATATTTTGCGACGGGTGTATAGGCCCAAAATACTTTCTTTGCATCGTGTATTCATACTGATAGCAGGGTTAATATATTTATGTTTGAATAACACAGTGATATAGTGCATGCAGACAGAGAGTCTCTGTAACACATCATTTGCATATCTTGTGAATACCATTCATATTTTACTCTTAGCAGTTAAAATTTTGCCTGAGGCTTGCCAGATATAGCAACATTGATGATACACAACTGCATTGTAGCATTATGAGACAATGCAATTTACTATGTTATGCCCTCAAAATTTATATTTTGAAAATTTTCTTGCAGTTGTATTACAAAATCATCTAAATTATTATTTATTTCAGTTTAATGCTGGCATTTTTCATAATATATCAGCACCATAGTTTTTTTTTAAAGCAATGTAATGCTTTCTTCCCATCTTCATCAATGTAAGTTAAATTTCAGATTATTTTAAAAGGATTTTTAATCCATATTATTTGATCCTTAAATTGTCAAATTCAACTGGAGAGCATACCAGCACACAGTCTAATGACACAAAACTTAATATATTGAATAGCTCCATCTACTGGTGAGATAGGGAAAGGGAAAGCCAAGATCTGCATCCTGGAACATTAATCAGTGCTTGCAATTGATATTATGTTTTTGTACATGGTTTAAGTATTAACCCTTGAATAGATTTGCTTTGTTTTTAAGTTCTTTCAAAGTAGTCAAACAATGCCTAGTCCAGAACACCTACAGATGCGGGATGGTGGGGGCTTGTGCTTCTGGCCCCCTGTAAAAGTTCCATGTTCCCCCCCCCCCCAAAAAAAAAAGGGAGGAGGAGGGAAAAATGAAAGGGTGAAATATGTTATTTGTTAAAAACTATGTCAAAATCTGTTATAAAATTTGATTTTCATTTTAAAAGGGCTCAAAAAATTGCTCTCTTGCTTCACTCACTCGCAACTTTCTAGAAAATTCCCCACCTACACAGTCCCATCACAAATTTGGCTCATTATGCCACTGTGCCTGGGGATAATTATATGTACCAGTAACTTGTACAAAGGGTTCATTTTGGCACTTTTGATTTCTGATGTTAACTCAAGGTGGCGCTATTCGATGTGGAAGATCAGTGTCATTTGTGTTCGGATTCCCACGATCAACAAAACCACATGGTATCTATGTATAGAATGACAATTAAATGCAGTAGAAAATTTAATGTTCAATGAACCTGTGTTCACTCCATTATTTTTAATGATCTGAGACTTTGAAGGAAAACTTGAATATCTGATATCAATGTATTTTTTTTTCTCTGATGTAGTGCAAAGTGTCTGTCTTTGGATAAATGTCATTTCATTTCTTTACAGACTAACTGTACACACACACACACCAATAATAGCTTTCTATTTTGCTTCTGCATAAGATTTTTTTGTAATGTTACATTTGTCTTTGCATCAGTTTATGTTAAGGTGTGTAGAGGTAGGAAAAAAGACCAGTATTTGGAAATCTATTTTGTCTAAACATGTGCTTTTATGTATGCTTTCAACATTTGTCATGAAAAGATTCTAGTATTTATGCAGCGAGATGATTATTTGTTGGTATAGAAAGTTGAGATATTATGTAAATTGTTGTATAAAGGAGAGTAAAAAGAGAAAATAAATTCTTGACATTTGTGTGTAGATAAAAAAAAAAATCCCTGGTTGTATGATGGTTTTTGTGTTCAGTTGTCCGAGTGTACTCACTAGGTCTGCGAAGCATCTGTCAACAAATTATGTATCGTCACGTTTGATTAGTTCGTAGGGTGTCATGTGATTGAATACAATCCCCTCTCGCCTCATGCAAATTTACCACCAGGGGTCACGTCTGGGCTCCATCTTACAAACAGTTCTCAAATCATCGCAGTTTGATTTTTTTTTTTGAATCACGAATAAAAAGTTCCACCACCAAGATGAAAAAGAAAAGAGAACAATGGAGAAAAAGGGAAGGAAAAGGGTACTAAATTATGATATTTTCAGAATATTATGTAAAAAATTTATCACAAAATAAGAATTTTTATTTTGAGGGTTAAGAATTTTGCTCGCTCGTTTCGCTCTCTTAAGACTTATGAAATTTTTGCCTCCCATTGCCATGTTGTTTGCCCTCAATTTTTTGGGCTCATGAAGCCACTGATTTTAATCTATTGCAGCTCATTGCAATATGGGGCCCAGATGTCACAATACATAATTAGGCCTATTCTATTTACGGAAACTCTTACGTATGCATCGAGTGACACCAAGCTGCGCTCAGCAAAGTGACAGGATAATTTTGTGTTCATGTTGCAGGGTACGTTGATGTGTAAGTGATTGAGGGCCATGCAATTGTTTTCTCCAGCTGCATGCATATTAGAAAAGTGATTTAGATTCTGAACAGGTCAGATTTTACTTTTTGTCAAAGATAACAGATTTAACCCAAATATTCTTACACTGTGGTGCCCTCAAGGGCGTTGTAAGCAATCCTTTTTTTTTATTCAGGGCTGCGCCCCTCAGACGAATGGTGGCCCTGGTGGAAATGGTTGCATTTGTGATAATTTGGGTACAATATTTTCCAACTATAGGCTAATACATTAAAGCAGTGGCGTACCGTGGGTCACCAGCAAAAATTTTGAGTCGCTCAGTGAGCGTGCAAAGCGCGCTCAATTACCAGGTATAGGTCTATTGACCTTATACAGAGACATTTTAAGGACTGTGCCATTAACGGATATGTAATGTATCTCACTGATCAAATGATGCGAGCGCGAAGCGCGAGCTGAAAATTTTTGAAATTCATATCTAAAAAGGGTAAAAATAAGCTATTAAATAAAAAAAAAAAAATATGTATCTGTCTCGCTAAACAAACAAAGCGAGCGCGAAGCGCGAGCTGAAATTTTTGTATTTATTGACCCCAAACAGAGACAGTTTAAGGACTATTTTTTTAGAAATCAAATAAGAGAATACATATCTCACCATACTCATCTAATTTGAGTGCCAAGCGCTTGCTGATTTTGTTAGAAAACATGAAACACCTTTTGTAGTAATTGTAATCATGATTAAAATACGCATCTCACTAATCAAATATTGCGAGCACGAAGCGCGAGCTAAAAATTTAGGAAATTCAGACCTGAAGAGAAGCATTCTAAGGCTTGTTTGTAGGAATTTACGAAGACCATACGTACTTCACGTACAAAATGATGCGAGCGCGAGGCGCGAGCTGAAAATTTTTTATATATTGACCCCAAACAGGGACATTTTAAGGACTATTTCTTTTTTTGAATCCATTAAGAGTATACATATCTCACCATAGTCATCCAATGCGAGTGCCAAGCGATTGCTGATTTTGTTAGAATCACATTCAAACACATGAAGAGCTTTTTGTAGTTATAGTAATCATGATTATCATATGCATCTCAGTAGCGCAAAGTGCGAGCTGAAAATATAGGAAATTCAGATCTGAAGAGGGGCATTCTAAGGCTTGTTTGTAGGAATCTACTATGACCATACGTATTTCACTAAACAAATGATGCGAGCGCGAAGCGCGAGCTGAAATTTTTTGATATTTACATTAGAAAAAGAAACATTTTAAGGACCGATTTCAGGAATTCATGAAGAGCAGACAAATCTCATCAATCCACTAATTCGAACGTAAGCACGAACACGAACAAGGATTTTTTTTATATACAGACCTTAAAATGGGGCTATCACTTTAAGTAGTCATGAAAAGAAGCATATGTCACTACATAAAACAATAATAACTCGAAGTGCGATGATATATATTTGGTGCATATTGACTTGAAAACAGGACGTTTTGGTACAACATGATTGTACATGTATATCTCGTTAAACAGACAATGCTAGTACCAGGAATAATGAACAAATAGGACCTGAGCACATTATGTTTCATAAAGTTATGAAAAAAAAAAAATTCTTATGTAATATAACACAACATATAATATAATATAACATTATAATGTACAATAAATTCTTCTTTCCCACAACGTTTCTTTCTTCTGCCTCTTTTTCTCCCTTTTCTCCCTTTTTTTTTTTTTTTTTTTTTGCCAGCCGATTGGGGGGCACGTGCCCCCCCATGCCCCCCCCCCCCCCGTAGTTACGCCACTGCATTAAAGTAATCATCTTTAATATATTAATTCAATCTATTTTAGTATTTCTTTTCTCAAATTTTATCAGATATCCCCCCAACAAAAAAAAATCTTTCTATTTTTATTATCTTTCATGGTTTAAAGGAAGGGCCCTTTGCTTCCCTTTCTATCTGTGTATTGATAGCGGCAAGAAGAAAATGAAATGTCACATCCTTTACCTTTCTTTTTCTTTTATTTCTATTGTGATTTTTTTTGGTCCTCCTGATGCTTTCTTCCCTATCAGCCACTAGCGCAGGTCTACCTATGGGGGGAGGGGCAGACTGACCATTGGCGGAAATCCCAGGGGGGACGCGTCCCCCCTACCCAAAATAGTATTGGGAACACATTATCAAATGTACCCCTCTATTTTTGGTCTTTTATGATGGAAAGAAATACATCATTCAAAATCGAAATAAAACATGTATTTTGGGCAAGATGAAATTACTTTATGGGTGACATTTGGGGTGATAATCCTTTTTTTTCTCTTTTTTTCAAGTCAAATTTATTTTGGTCGAAATAACCTTACTTTGGGGTGATAACCTTCTGTTTTTTGCTTGCTTGCTTGTCAAATTTTCCAGCCCCTGGTCCCCCCTACCTTTGGGGAGAGATCCCCTGACAGAACTCTAAACTGAAGGTGATCTTTGACCTCCTTTTTCTTTCTCTTATTTAAGTTTTCAGAAAATCTTTTCCCTTCCTAAAAAGGTTTTAAAGGAACACCCCAAGGATCAGAACTTGGCAGGGGAAAATCACAACTGATTTTTGTTCTTGTTGGGGAAGGAACGGGGGAAGGGGGGGGGTTAAGGCTTGTGAGTCAAGAACTTTTTTCGCTATTTTCTTCCTCCTACTAGCATTTCTTTATTCTATCTATATTTCTCCATTCTATTCCTTCCTGCTCTCTTCTTCTCTTTATTGGTCGGGAGGTAAAAGGGAGGGGGGGGGGGTGAAGCAACAGTTTGAGATACATGGCTGTTTGGGCCTGGAACTGCTCCTTTTCTTCTTTATTTTCTCCATTCCTCCCTGCCCTCTTTTTTTGCGCAATTGAAAAGAGAGGGATGCAGGGCCTCTTCACCCCAGCATCTTTGTCTAGCTTGCCTTTCATTTCTCTACTTCTTCACATTTCCCCCTTTTGGGAATGCAAGGTCCTTCCAACACCGACCTCATTCTTCCCCTTTTATTAATTCCTTCATTTTCTTCCCCCCCCCCCCTCTCTCTCCTTCCATTCCCATTTCCCTCTTGTTATTTGGTGGGGGAGGGGGGGGGGGGCAAGGCTTTATGCTCCCAGATTCACAGTTTTTGCGAGGGAAGAAAAAAAGGCAACCGTATTTTCCCCCATCACCTTACCTTCTCTCCTTTGGCCCACTTCTTATATACTTCATCCTCTTTCTTTTTTATCTTTTTTTTAATTTTATTTCCTAAGCTTCTTTTATTTCTCACTTTCATTCATGTCTTTTACTTTCCTTTACAATTATACTTTCTGTATTTTTTATTTTACTATCATTATTATCATTTTTTTTTTTGGGGGGGGGGGGCTACTGGATGAGCCAACAGCGGGAGTTCACCATGAACTCCTTTTTTGAATGTTTTGGATCTTGAATCCCCTCCTCCCGACTCATTTTTTTTGGGGGGAGGGGTGGTTCAGGGCAGTTTCAACACTGTCTCTTTCTCACCCTTTTACTTTTTTTCTTCCCTTTTTCTTATTTATCTCATCTTCGTCAGTTTACAGCTCTTTTCCTTCCTTCCCTCTCATTTTTTTGTGCTGTGGGGAGGGGAGGGCGGGGGTTACGGTCCATCTGAACCTAAAATGAAAAAAAAAAAACACTTTCCTGGGAACGTTTTATTTAGTTATTTATTTTTGGGTTTGAGGCGCGGGAGGGGGGTGGATTTAAACAATGTTTAAATCTATTAACATTGACTGGTTATGAACGAAAACAAATCTCCATCGAATATAGTTTTTAGATTTATCAAACCTTAAAAATATATAGAAAAACACATAAAACTATCCCTTTTCCCCCTTTCTCCCTTCACTTTTCTATTTCTCTCCTTTTCCTCTTCTTTTTATCTTTTTGGGGACATTTTTTTATGGGGGCCGTGGTTCGAAGGGGGAAATCGTCCCATCGCCCCCCAGCTACGTGTCTGCCTTGCTTTGCGTCTCCATTTCAGACCAGTTCAAATTGAAAGGCTTTATTTTTTTAGGTCTTGGTTCATACTGCGCAAAGTGGGGAACTATATCACAATTCTATTTCATTAAAGTAAATTAATCCATATTTCATGACTATTTTTATTGATATTGGTCCATCTGAAACTTTCATTCACCTCTGTATAAAAACTACCAAAGAGATGAAGAGGGAGGAAATAAAATGAAAAAAAAAACCCAACACTTTCCTGGGAACGTTTTATTTAGTTATTTATTTTTGGGTTTGAGGCGCGGGAGGGGGGTGGATTTATACAATGTTTAAATCTATTAACATTGACTGGTTATGAACGAAAACAAATCTCCATCGAATATAATTTTTAGATTTATCAAACCTTAAAAATATATAGAAAAACCCATAAAAATATCCCTTTTTCCCCTTTCTCCCTTCACTTTCCTATTTCTCTCCTTTTCCTCTTCTTTTTATCTTTTTGGGGACATTTTTATGGGGGCCGCGAATCGAAGGGAGAAATCGCCCCCTGGCTACGTGTCTGCCTTGCTTTGGCGTCTCCATTTCAGACCAGTTCAAATTGAAAGGCTTTATTTTGTAGGTCTTGGTTCATACTGCGCAAAGTGGGAAACTATATCACAATTTATTTCATTAAAGTAATGAATCCATATTATGACTATTTTTATTGATATTGGGGTGTGGTAAGGAAAAATAATTCAGCGACTTTACATCAGACTAATCACTGCAAGCTTGGGAAATATATCGGGGAAAGGCTACCGCAACGACATCTAAATTTTTCTTGCTTTTCTGCTCATTTTGGAGTTTGAATAGTGTGCTAAGGTATGATATCCTCAACAATATTCAATTATAAACGGAAAAATGTAATATTCTCAACTTGTTTCGAATAATTTGAGTAAAAATCTGTCGGGAGTTTGTGAATGTTCTGTTTTCTTGCATGCAAGCCTCGAAAATTGTCCTCGGTGTGTGTGTGTGTTGTGTGTACATGTCATGGGATATGATGCGTGAGGACTCTGGTGCGTGCTCTGGTGCTAGTTTGTGCACGATGTCACGGGGGCCACACACTGGGCTAGCTAGATCGGGGTAATGCTAATGCCTGGGACATGGATGGGGCAAATCCAAACTAAGCAAGGCAGGCAGGCAGGCGCAGCCTCAGTTTGGAGGAGTTTTTAAAGACATTTTGATAAACTCTTTTTCACACATATTGTGAATGTAAGGTTGGGCTAGCCTCGCACAACGAATGTGTTTACGCAGTGGATTTTTTAGTTGTCGGTTAACGACACCGCTTCATAAAAATTAACGGGAATATTGTTACTAGCCGAAACTCATTCTGCTACTCACTAACTCACCAGGGCTGGTGACTGGCGTACCATTTTCAATTTTTATATTATTTTTTATATAAAAAGCACATAAAAAAGAGCAAAATCGCTTATCTCAGCCGGGAAAGTGGCTTCGCATGTCTCGTCTTAGTCTTACACAGAAATAAAAGGAAGGTCCGAGGTCGTTGGGGCCGCTAATAGAAACAATTTACAACCTTATTCAGTTTGTCGGTAACTAGGGTCCAAGTTAGATTCTAGATTCATTGTATACGCAATTCCCATGATTGTTTGATAAAATATAGACACCAATAAATTATGCAATAACTCAAAAAACATACTTTCTAGATTATTTTTGCTGACGACAATACTTTTTGGAAAACATTCAAAGCGATGGCAAATAAAAAAAGAAAGAAAATTCTTTGTGCCTTTGAACGAAGCCAGCAGGGCTACCGAACACAAATTGCGCAAGACTTGTGTGCAATTAATTTGCGTTCGCGATTGCCATCTTGGATTTGGCGGTTAATTAATACATGTGGGGTACTGCAAACCGGCTTCAAATCACCGATTTTGAGACGTTTACAAGAAAGGGCAAGTAGTTCACGACATGTCTAAAAAAAATAAAGATCTGTTATTCTGGGACCTGGGTTTTAGGGGCCCAAATTATTTGCACACATAAGTGGCCAATGACCAAACACGTCCAAGCACATCACACTATCATCTTCTGATTTATTATGAATAGCACCCCCTTCATATCCAAGGGGGGAGGACACGCCATAATATTTTTGAATGGAGGGAGGGCTCCATGTACAGTCTGATGGAATGAGTTCGATGAAGTTAGCAGACGCCTGTGTGGAAACAATTTATGGCCCTAAGACAACCCAGGATTACCTAGAACTCTTTTTTTACTTTGAGGATGAAGTTTTTAAACCCTTAATTGTTTTCTCGCATAGATGGTTACTCTCATAATAATGTTAGACTCCATTTGTTGCCCCCAAAATGCATGCAAACATTGTTGATGCTTTGAAAATCATTTTTACTTCAGGAATGCTACACCAGTTCTTTTAGGAACCGCAGGAAAAATTTGGCATTGTTGTTTGTCATGGAAAACACTTGCACGATCGTTGAACAGATAACCCAGACAATAAGCCCATTCACAGTTTTATAGCTTTTTAATATCAACTTTTCTTGAATGATACTTCCATTTTATGAGGGTTTAGTAACTCATGTTGTGTAAGGTATCCCAAAGTACATGTATGTACCATTCAGTGGTATTCAAATTCTAAGAAAGAAACACATGGCATGTACAAGGGGCCTTTAACACCAAGCTTTAATAGTAATCATATTAGAACTTGTTTTTATGATTGATTGCATTTAAGACTACAATGTACAATTAATCATACAATCAAGGATATAAACCTTTGTGTAATACAGAACCCAGGACAGGTGACTCAAAAAGTATGCAATGATTGTTCTATATTGTCTTTTACTATCCAAATCAGATTATTGTTGGATGGACTTGGCCCTGATAAAAAAATAACCAAATGAGGGCTCTAAATATTTCAAATATATTGTAAAATCAAATTGTGAAGGGGAAAATCAACAGATTGAGAAAGATAGTCACTACATTTAATTTTGGAAGATTAATCATACAGTTTGCCTCAAATGCACATACTGTACGGTGATCAAAGTGATAAACGCTTTGCATGTATACAAGAGATAAGCTCAAAGGTAACATGGCAATGTCAATTATAAACTTATCTGTGTATTTGATCTCATTCTTAGCTTTCATTTTAATTTGACATTCAGTAGGGTGGATTTTCCTTGAATTCATAACCTGCTTTTTATTTTGAGAACAAGCTTTCCAACCCCAAAAAATGATGGTGGATTGGAAAGCTTTTTAAAAACAAATAGTGGGTGGTTTTCGCTGACTGTCTGTTATAAGCTACTGAAATCCTTGCATACGATTGGCTTAGAGCAAAATAGTCAGCGAACATCACTGACTTTTTGTTTCATGAAATTTATTCTTCCGTAATTTCCAGGAGGCCTACTGTTATGAGCACTAGGCAGCGCCCTTCCATATAATGCTAAAGGTCTTCCCCTTGATTGTATTTAACATTGTAAATGCAGCATGAATCACCCCCAGTAAGATTTGCATGACAGAAATGACTAGATGAGCTGGTGAATAATTTTTGAAGTCTTGGTGATTAAATTTTTCTAGGTGGTCATAATTATGCCTGAAATTTCTCTGACTCAGCACTCACTTTTGAATATTAATAGAGTAAAAGGGAATAGGCTAATTTCATGTTTTTTATGGCCATTTAAAAAAAAAATTACCTCAAGTATTAAAATTCCAGAAAAAAATAACACGTTCACATTTGATTTTATTGTAATGTTTGCACTTAATTCAATATATTTTCTTTACACTTCTTTAGATGAGTTTTAGCATAGTCAAATAATATTGTTAACTGAGGGTTTAAAAAAAAAAGAAAAGCAAAATAAAATCTACATCTGTTTTTAATGTCATGCTTATTTTGCTGATTTCTCAGCAATATTATTTCTACCAGTATCAGTTGCCAATTTAGGAACAAACAATTGGGTCGTCATTTGTTTGGATTTGGTTCAAATTCATTTTGAGATAGTTGCCACAGCTGGCTAGTGGCTATTAATAGAAATTTCTGAATAAACGATGGCCAGATAATTACAGTCAAACTACAGAAATTGTATCTTAGACACATGTACACATCCTGACATTTTTTAAATGAAAATGAGAAAAATATCAGCCTCAGGTAGAAACAGGAAAAGACTGTGTTGATTTTTTTTCACCCCACGCCAAAGAAGGAAGAGTGTTGACCCTGAATTACTATAACTTTTTGACCCGAGTAACATCTGGTGCTGTTCTTTTCCCCATTCTGTAGCAATGACTTGCTGTTCCTGCATACTCTACTCTAGTCTAATCATAAATGTATGGCGAAGTCAATGTGAAATAGGGTATGCAGTCCCATGTAGTTTCAGGAACTTTGAAGGTTTTCCATTTCAGAAAATATATTGTTGTTTATTAATGGTGATTCGACAAGCTTGTGTCCTGTGCACCAGCTGCTGCAGAAATAGCTGCGATGGATAAAAAAAATAAACCTTTTACTGCTTCCAGAAAATTACATGGCAAAAGTTAATGGATTTTACAATGTTGGCCTATTAAAAAACAATGCTTATAGTGCTCTTCCTTTTTCTATTCTGTTTTTCTGACTTGGGGGCCCCGTTACACAATAACGATTAATCGCTAATTTGAAAGAGCAATTCCGATGGGTTCCTAGTCTACTGAGCAAAATGCGCATGCATACAAGGGTGATTTTGAAAGGCCATTTCATTTTAATCGCTAACCTTTGTGTTATGGGGCCTAGGTCTTTCTACATACATGTACATACATACAAGGTGGTTTCAAACCGCCTCGATCACAAGAATCCCCGTTAAATTACGAGAACATTTTTAGGCTAAAAAATACCCATTTATTATTCCTGCATTCAGACCGCCCCGAAACATACACTTCGGGATAAATTCCTGAAGTTAGGAGCATGCGCAGTATGGTCTAATAAGCAGGCAAGGCGCGAGATTCAAAATCACTAGCCCAGCAGCAACCCATGCACGGCGCCGCACCCAACGACACGCTGGGCTAAAAGTTCCCGTAATTTGCTTTCAGACCGCCAAAATACCTGCGACCTTGAAAAAATCCCTGCGAAAGTTCTCGTAATTTCGCCAAGTACCTACTATTTATCGGGTATTTTCTTTCGGGGATATTACGCGTAGTTTGCTTTCAGACCGCCAAAATACCTGGTATTTTCTGATCGGGGTAAATTTCCCGATCAGAGAATACCTGGAACTGGCGAACTTCGAGGCAGTCTGAAACCACCTACAGTCACTCTAATTTTGAAATCGTTGTAAATCCATCTGTGTTTCTCCATGGTATCTATATAGGTTTCATTCAGCACTCCAAGGCCGTTCCAGGATCTTAATTTTATAAGAATTCAATTTTACCATGTCCACTTGTCGACCCTAAATGCAAAATGTAAATACCCTACTGTAAACCACAAGGAATGCTTGTAGTTAGGAACTGAAAGTGCATCACTTAGAATTGGCATTGCATTGCAGAGGCAGATGAAGCAGCATTTGGCATTGAATTCCGAGACAGGCAATTAGGGAGAGGCCCGGTTCAATGCATACTGTAGTGTAGCATCCATCGTGGAATATAAACATAAACCAGCCCTATCGGAGGATAATGCAAGAGCTAATGGAAAACATCGGAGGCAATCAGTCCCCGTGTCCGCCGGCATTTCTCATTTCACCGTGGAGCATTTCTTGATTACCTATGTGAAAGTCAAATGGCCAGATGAAAATGAAAAATATAGCGGACCTCTCAAGCTCTCATGCTGCGTACATGCTGTAAAAGCTATGACTAGTTTTGGGTAGACTATTTTAGTAAATTACTGAGATGGGAGGTAGAGGAAAGTGCCCTGTGCAGGTGAGTTTATGTGACCTTCCTATACAAGGAAATGTGGATGGCATTTCTAATTTTGAGTTTCAAATGGCTAATTAGATCTGGGAATTGTTCATTCCCTTGTTGTTAGATCTACTTTTAATGCATACATGCAGTTGATTCTGCATTATAAAGTCGACTTCTCGTAGGCCGAATAATTGGCACACTCGAAGCATTTTTTTAGACCAGAATATGCAAAACATAAAGTATTTATCTTCTATAAAGTCGAATTTTGTCCAAGTCAGGTCAGAGTCCTATTAAACCTATTATATTTTGTATTATTTTCTTGGTATCATGTTATATTTCTGTTAATATTTTGATGTTTTTTTTTAATGGTCAACAAATTGAATTGATTGAGTCACCTGTATCTTGTATGTTTATTTTACAGTAATACAAAATGTGTAGAGATACATGTATCTCAATGCTGAAAATGTATAGTTTTCATATTTCGTGTTATGTACATCTAGACATATTGGAGATGTTTTTATTTTCAATGAATTTGAACATAAACCATGCAATCCATCAACATGTATCGTCGGCTGCCCTAAATGTACCAGTAACTCACATGTATAAATAAGCACTAAATGAATCAGATATTCTAAAAAATAAGTAATATCCGAGTAATGAGCAAAATAAGCATGGCGTGTTGTTATATGTAGTTGACAGGTCTTTTCAAGAGTGATAATACCAGTGCCCACATGTGCTTATCTGTGTTGTGGCTTTTTAGCATGCTCAGGTATTCATAACATTTGGAACAAGTTTATTTGAGATTGTCTAGATCTATATACATGTAATATACCGGCATCTGTTGGTATGTTAAACATAAATGATTTTTATGGCCTTTCTTTCAAAATGATTGCTTACTGCAATTTAATACTCTTATTTTAACTTAAAACTATCGTTTCAAACTTATGGATTTCAGTGTTTACAAGTGACTATACTTTATGCATTGCATTATGCCTATAGAATTACAGGTGTACATTTGTATTTCTATTTTGTTATTTCATCTACGCGTACAGTGTGTCATGTTCATAAGACAGAATGTCACTATTGCCCATCGAACAAATATTCAGTGGAAATGCATGGTGTTTTTTCTGCTCTTTCCTATTCCGTTGCCCTAGTCCATCATGTTTTTTTCCACAACAACATCCCTCCACTGCTTCCCCAAAATAGGCATTTTAAACCATTGCAGCGTGGATTTATTTGTGTGGGACGAATGCACATCTGGCCCCATGCAGGGAATAGGCTGAGAGAATAAATGGAGTGGAGTCAGACACTGGGTTCTAAATACACACCATTCATGCAGCATGCATTGATAACCCAGCCTCCGATATATACAGACACACAATGACACACACTTGGGCATAATACCATGCTGTTTTTTGCATGCTTAGTCTTCGGAAGTAATACCCTTTCATTTTAGCGTTGATTCATAAAAGCAGTCGACGGATATGAGGTTGGCAACGTACATGTAAGGGCAATTCCATATAATGATCTAACTTTTTGTACATCCGATCCCCATTTTTCTCAAGTCTTACTTCACCTTTATAAACTCACCAAGTCATGGTCCTTTGAGAACATTACAGACTGTCAAAAGAACAAGAAATCAGAGAAAGAAAATTTCATGAAGGTCCCACATATAGGGGGTCAGACGTACATAGGTTGGATATATAAAACAATATAGTACCAAAAAATCTAACCTTTGAGAGTGGAAATATTTGTCAAATCAATGTATATTTTTATTCAAAGAATAACACAGATTTAGAGTTGAATAATAATACACATAAATGATATACATGTAGGCCCTATTGTATTTCACTCTTTCTAAAAATTGCTCATAGCACAAGCAGATAGTACAAATCACATGGAGTGAATAACATCTTGATACCAAGTCAAAGTCATAGGTCATTTCAGGTCAGTGAACTAAGGCAGAGGTGTTGTGGCTCATTGGATAAGTCTCTGGACTTTGCCCCAGAAGGTCCAGGGTTCAAATCCCTGTTCAGCGCTTGCGGCCTTTGCAAGGCATTTATCTACATTTGCCACTCGCCAACCAGGTGTAACAAGTTGGCAATGGTCGGAAGAAATTCCTTGAATGCTTGGTCAGGGTGGCTGTACCAAAGCTGCCAAGGGTAATATTATGCAATAGAAATATTGTATTAAGCATGATACAAATAGAGTTTATAATATTGTTATCATAAAAAGAAATATTTTTGAAATTTTGTACATCTTTTGTTCGTATCTAATGTTATGAAGATGTATTGGCAGTTCAAGTAAAATTTCAGTATTAATACTATTAGATTTCAGGTCTAGGTTGAAGGTTTTCAGGTAAAAAAAAATAGAAAAAAAAAAATTATACCTCCTAATTTCAAAAGTAAATTATCAAGTCAATTCAATTTTATTTTCATTGAAGCTTTATACGTACATATGATAGTGATAAATAGAATTTGTGTAGTATTTTAGGTGTACATACAGGTATGTACGCCTACATTTTTTTAAATATTAAAAGGGTAATAGAAAAAACCAATATTTTATGTTAAATACAAAGTGATCATTGCTGCTATATTGAAATGTGTTCGGAAGGGATACTGTCATTGGCATTCCACTTGTTGCTATATTGAAATGTGTTTGCAAGGGATACTGTCATTGGCATTCCACTTGTTTGTGTTATGATAGAAACTTGTCTATTATGATAAGACTAATAGTTTCTATGCCATTTATACATTGGGGAAGTGGCCTTTCTATGAGGACATTGGCAATTTGATTGATGTTTGACTTGAACAATGAGTAGGCTTGTTTACATTCTGGCCTTATTGAGATAATTCAGGTGCTCATGTGTGAGATAAGATAACATTTTGCGTGAAACATTTCCCAGACAGAAAGATCATATTACTTCACTGTAATTATTCAAGTAGATGCTAGAAAAAAGAGCAAAATCTTCAAAAGTGGAAACCAATTTTTTTTTTTCAGAGTGTTTATTTTAAAGCCACTATGCAGTATTGGGGAAACTGCTCTTATTTGTAGATTCATAGTAATGTGAAACAATTTTTGAAAATGTATTTCATATACATCATAAATTCAGGATGAAAATTTTGTCAATCTTTTTTTTTTAATCGAGTCATAAAATATATGATGTTCAAACAAGTAATTACAAATAGGCCCACTTTGTAAAAGTCTGGGACCTATTGTTTTTTTACGTATAACTTCTGATAACGTATTGTAGAAATTTGGCCTACACTGTCAGGGAACTTGGTATTTTTAATAAGGCTCCCACTATTGATGTGTCCCTCAGAATTGTAATAAAGATGGATACTGCAGAACATTGTCCTGAATGGCTCCCCTCCTATTTGCACGGTTATTGTCTTCATGTACAAATCCGTTCAAGAATGTCATATTCCTGTAACAACATTTGATTAATCTTAGTTATTATCTTTTTGTCTACCACTTCATGTAGGTTCTTTGCCATCAGGCTGCATCTTTCATTCCATGATGTGCCCTTCTTGGTGGACAGCAACCTGCCTTCTAATGATGGTTGACGATTGACCCTCAAGAATGCTTGCATCAATCAGCCACGCAGGACGCATGTTGCATTAGCCCTGCCCCAGTCACCGTGATTAATGAAAGCCTGACTTCGGCTGGCTCTGGGTAGTAGAGCTCTGCAGCTCGCATAAATCAGTGCTGGAAAGAAAAACCCCCGGGAGAAAGAATTTCATCATCAAGGGGGATATTCGTCTCTGTCAGGGGTTTTTCATTTTGCTCGGAACAGTCGAGCAGTCAAGAAAGAATATGTAAAGCTGGCATCGTGAGGAACAAATCGCTTGTTGCCATGGATTAATGGAATTTACGTTTTTCGCCTTGCTCGGATATTGGCTACCATGTGTGGAATATGCGCTTCATCTAGTGACATATTGTGATTGGTAAGATCATACATGTATATTCACGTTTCTTTCAGTAATCAGATTTTGCCTGGTTATTACATGTGACAATATTTGCTTGAAGTCAATACCTTCCTTGCTCTCCATTTTATTTGAGATCTTTAGGGGAAAGATGGGATGGTACATGTACATGGGCCAACACGTATGCTCTGCTCAAACTATTGTGGGCATATCAATGTAGGCTGGTTGTTTTTATATACATTTTGATTCATGTGTGAATACATTCTGCAACATTTTGAATAGTGTACATATGGATGTAGTCCGATAGGCATGTACATGTATGTACATCATGTAGGCTATCATGTTTTTTGCAAATATTTGCATCTTTTGCTCATTTGTTATTTCCAAAATAATTTTGGTGCTCTTTTTGTAATCTGAAATAAACTGTACATGTAGGCCTATCAATTAAAAATAAATGTCACTTGAAATCTGCAAAAGAGCATGCTTCGATTCACGTCAAGTACAGTACGTCAATTCCAATGACTGCATTCATAAAGTATGCAAGCCTCTGCACTCCGGAAGTGTACCTTATTTGAAAAACTCGGGCATGAATGGTCTATTCTGGCTTTAATTATTTGGGTACAGTGCAGGCATACACGTATATACCCGCAGTAATTGTTGTATGATGCATGCATGTACACGGCTGCCACTACACGGCTGCCACAAAGGATGACAGGCAAGTACCATCATCGCTATTGAAGAAAATTTCATTTCCATGCATCCCTGCTCCACTCTGCTCCAATCTGGCCAAGGGCGTTCAGCCAGGGCAGAAATCAACAGGGAGAAAGCCTGGGTTGCTAGGATACTAATCCATGTGGTTTACTTTAATACTACAGAATACATATTGGAAGCATCCACTTCCAGGTGGACAATGGCTGATGGTGTAGTGCATGCAGTAGTTTCCTTCCAATGCATTGTGTTATAAATGGAAGATTGAATATGGTGCAATCTACACAGTATACAGTGTAGAATGACCCTGAAAATGCCAGATTGGCAAGAGCATTCCGACTGCAGATAGTACTGCCTTTAAAGGTCACCGGTCAAGTCCATCCAAACAAAAAGTTGATTTGATAAATAGTGGAAAATCAAACAAACGCTACAGTGTACACGGTACTTTAATTTGATCAAATTCAGATCTACATGTATGTAAAGTTATCAAGTAACTATTATTTGCACTAGACAATGATGGGTAGGCCTATGCAATGAGGGAACAGATGTTTGATGTCATACACTCACTCGTTTGTTTGTATTTCATTTTATGATAAAATGCAAAAGAAAAAGTGTGTGTATATTATCAGATCCTTGCATACTGACCTGGATGTAAAAGGTCTCTTATTAACTGTAACTGTGTACTACATCTATATAGACATGACCTTATTCTACATTTGAATTTGATTAAATTTTCAGTGCTGTGGTTGCCTGATGTTTCTCTATTCAAATACAATTCTTGTCGAGGTGAACTTGTACTTTCAAGCTGAAAAAAAAGGTTTATGGAAGAAATGTCAATTCTGTATACTGTAGGCCTATTTATTGTAATGTTCTGCAATGTCAAATTGAGGAATAAGTCTTGTTGGGGGGGGGGCTACATTTACAAAGCTTTTGTTATGCTTTTTGTCTGTATGTGGGCTCTGCATGATTGTAGACTGATAGTTTACAATTGAATGGACTTTGGGTTCAAGTCTGAATAGGTGTGCAGAATTGGGCCATGATGAATACCGTAGATAATTCTTTTATTTTCACTGCCTCTTTTTGCAACTGTACATGTATGTTTCATGTGCCTGCAACGTTTTATTTTTGCACAGTGACAACCTCACCACTTGTCCTTTCCTATCCAATGACTATCATGATAATAATGCTCAGTGGCCAATCAAATTCAAGGATAATGGGAGGTCCATGTGTACAATTATGAAGTCATTGTAATTATTAATGCATCTAAATCATGTTTGTTGATGAATAGTTCAGTTTGTAATCTTAACATGTACATGTACGCTGCAACAGGGCCCGCTATATGTACAGTAGGCCTATCGTGCAGAAGCAACACGGTACATTTTCACTCAGTGCTCTTCTCTCAATTTACATACAATGTTTATTTTCTCTCATATGAAAATGAAGCTTCCTGATGTCAGACGCACAGGGAAAGCATTACCATAGCACACACTATTCTTTTTAAAATCCACAATCGAGGTACAGAACTCACTATACTGTGGGGTGTCGTGTATATGTACATGTCCTGTATGTGGTGGATCCATATGCAATTCTCAGCTCAGGGGCACTGAAGCAGGCTGAGCTAGTGTGGGAAGAATGTGACCTGGCAGAATAAACATCGCGAATGTGGTCAGCTTAACTTCAATAGTCTTCTGTCCAGGCTCAAATATTTGTAGGACACACTACAGTCAATGGCACTGTGACAGAAAATAGTTGCAACTGAAAGTTGTTCAGTGTACATGTACATGTATGTGTAGGCCTGTATACAAGGTGCATACACAGTATACAAGTGCAGGGTTATTGGCAGTCTTGATTTTTTTTCCCCTATATGTATAATGATTTCACTCGCTTATTAGTCATGTACAATCAATCTACGCAATGGGATCCGATTCCACCAAACTCAATACCAGAAGGAGTATTGAGTCAATGTGTAGGGTATTCTGGTACCTGGCCAAATAGGGATAATGTCTGATGAAACAGCTGCAAAAGTAATCACGATCGTAAAAAAAAAATGTACTGCAGAAATCACATGAAATACATGAGAATGGTTTGGAAGGCAAAAAGCGACATGAAGGAGGGACTTTCAGTTGTTCTTTTCATTTGATGGTGAATAGAGAGGTGAATAATAACTCGGGCAATTTAATTTAATTTTTTTGGTTGATGGTGATCTACATGTACCGATTATAATGATCGTTTATAGTACATTATGGTAATAATAAATAAATTGCAAAGACACTTTTATAAAGTTTTATATAAAAGGGCAATGGCACATATTTTCCAACACAACCGCATCGGAGGGGGTGTGTGCGGTTGCCATGACGATTATCCGCCTTTTTCAGGATGGGCGCTCGTAAAAATAGTGCGGATTATTTTCGGAGTTTGTGAACGCAATTTTTATTGAAATATCCGCATTACTCTTAGGTGGCTAATTGGAGGATGGGTTTATGAAAGGGGTATAATGCAAGCAATGTACTCACTGACTTATTCCTTGCTGCACTTCCAAAGAAATATTGTGGACTATTTCTGAATTCATGAATGCAAATTTTATTTGCCGAGGGCCCGAGGGCCGAGACGTATTATTTCCTTGCTGCACATAGATGTAAAATATTACAAACATCCTTTTCATTGCTGAGCCTTATTTATATAAGTTCATGTAAGAAGGCTCAGCTGTCTCTTGACAGTTGATGCATTATGGTGTGGTGTAGAAATGGAGCACTGGAATGGAGATCATAAATTAGGTCAATGGAATATCTGGAGGACCATCAAGATCGTATCAAGCTCCTTGCAAATTGGGGCAAGCAATCCATTCCAAATGCATCTTCGTGTCAATTAAATGTGAACATTAGACAATACTTGTTTTGGCATTACATTTCAGGGAAGTCAGTAGTTCACGTGCACACGGCATTAGGCTCGTTTAGGGTTGTGAAATATATTAGCTTCGTACTTTGCAGTGGTTTTTAAACATATTTTTAAACATTTTTTTTTTAGTTCTTAAACATATTTAAAATGATATTTTCATTACTTTTGAAAATATCAAGCAACCACTGAGATAGCTTCAATTTCTGTTGTCGTCTTCTGGAGATAATGTTTAGAGATTCGATTACAAGTTTACAACTTCAACAAATTTTAGCCATTTTTTTTTAGATACATGTACATGTACATTGGCTACTTGTACATGTATGTGCATGTTGGGCCTGCACATGTTCCTTTTTTGATTTCCAAAAGGCCTTGTCCAAAACAGGCACCGCTGCATATGTATCACGGTGAAGAGATTTCCTGTTCAATTTATCTGTCTGTCTGAGTGCAATCAATCTGGAAATTGAAAAATGTGTTTTATTCCTCCTGTACAGTGTTTTACATTTGTGTATCCACCATATGTTCCACAGGTTTCCCCCCTTGTTTAAAATTAGAAACGGCATATTAAATGTATATTTAGGGCTTAGGCTACGGTGTAGATTTATGTACCGATACATATACATGTACATTTAGGCCGACATACTGCACATGGACATATTTGATTATTCTTTGAATTTGACAAGCTTTTTTTTATAAAGGACAAGTCCACCTTAATAGAAAGTTGATTTGAACAAAAAAGGGAAACTCCAACAAGCATAACACTGAAAATTTCATCAAAATCGGATGTAAAATAAGAAAATTATGATATTTTAAAATTTCGCTTACTTTCACAAAACAGTTATGTACATGTACATCCTGCTCAGTATGCAAATGAGGCAACTGATGGCATCATCCACTAACTTTTTCTTTTGTATTGAAATATGAAATATTCAAATTTTCTCCTCATTGTCATGTGAAATGAGTTTTATTCCTCCCTGAATCTGTGGAATTCCCATTGTTTTAACATTTTGTGGTTCAGTCAAGTTTGTCCTTATTGTCGTATTCGTAAAAAATTGAAATGTTTTATAATTCAAACAATAAAAAACAAAAGAAATAGTGAGTGAGGGACATCATCAACTATTTCGTTTGCCTGTCACTGATATTTTTTATAAAAAAATATAAGCGAAACTGAAAAATGTCTAACTTTCTGTATAGTTTACAATTACATCCGATTTTGATGAAATATTCAGTGTTATTCTTGTTGGATTTTTCTCTTTTTATTCAAGTATAAATGTACAGTATGTACATGTTGTTTATGCAGTCACTAGAAAATGTAACTGTTCATTATCACAGCACTTACCACTTACAAAACTTTCAAACTGTGAAGACTGAAAGTATGTTTGCACCATTAGTAGTGAACTTAATTTGTTGAAGGAATCTTTTTTTCAGATTTCAATTTTCATGGTACAATTTGTACTTGTAGGCCCTACATGTATACTGTATGTATACATGTGCAATGATGCTAAAAAGTTTAATAGTGAACCCCGCCAGGAAATGAACATATTTCAAGTGTACAAGTTCTGCCATGTTTTAGATTATGTATTTAAAGGCCTAGTTCACCCCAGAAAATTGTTGATTTGAATCGATAGAGAAAAATCAAACAAACATAACGCTGCAAATTTCATCGAAGTCGGATGTAAAATAAGAAAATTATGACATTTTAAAGTTTCGCTTATTTTTCACAAAACAGTTAAATGCACAACTCAGCAATACGCAAATGAGAGACTCGATGATGTCCATCACTCACTATTTCTTTTGTTTTTTATTGTTTGAATTATACATTATTTCAATTTTTACAGATTTGACAATAAGGACCAACTTAACTTAACCATAAACTGTTAAAATAATGGTAATTCCACATGTTCAGGGAGAAATAAAACTTTGTTTCACTTGACAAGGAGGAGAAAATGAGAAATTTTCATATATCATATAATAAAATACAAAAGAATCAGTGAGTGAGTGACGTCATCCGTCTGCCAATTTGCATACCGACCAGGATGTGCATATAACTGTTTCGTGAAATTAAGCGAAACTTTAAAATGTCATAACTTTCTTATTTTACACCCGATTTTGATGAAATTTTCAGTGTTTTGCTTGTTGGATTTTTCTCCTTTTATTCAAATCAATTTTTCGTTGGGGTGGACTTGTCCTTTAATTGTGAAGTCAGGTGATAAAATATTACAAAAAGTTTATTCCTCTGGGCTGACCGAAATTTGTAGTGTTGTTGTCTTCATTTAATACTTGGCATGGAGGAATGCATTTTCTGGTGGGGTTCACTATAAACTTTCTAGCACCACTGTACACGGATATATTTTTTGGTATACACATGGACATTTGTCATTTGGGGAATTAATTGAACATACAGTACAGTCAACGTACATGTACATGTATCCTCTACGTAATTATGTAGCCTACTTGTACACAATTTTCTTCATTTCTTTTATTCCGAGAATATGTGCATGTAGTGTTCACATTGATTTGTCATGCAAGCCAATTTATTACAGTCTTCTATTTTGATATAGAGCGGAATGAGAGGTCATATTAAAGTACTTGTGGATTGATATCAGATCTGACAGTGATGCTACATGTAGATTGAGGATTCACTCACAGGGTTAATGCTCGGGTCATTCTGAGCTGAGGCAAACATGTACGTGTGCTTCCCATATTTGTTGCACAAATTATGGAAAGCACACGTACATGTATGCCAATCTTAAACTCGAATACACAAAAATACCGAATTATAATGCACTTTACATACACTGTAGATTTATTTCTAGATTTGGATTTTGATAAAATACCACAGCATTACATGTATGCAGGACCTACATGTACATGTACATGTACAGTATGTATATCTTGTAAATGCACTGGGTTATGAGAGGGTGCAGCTGAATTTACTGTAGATGTACAATGTAGGTTGCTTCTTCGATCTTGGCAGCTAGAGAGAGTTCTATTGATGAGTGTTCATGTGATATTCTGCCCTCCCCATTTCCATACCGTTCTCCTCCCCTTTCCTCCCCCTCTCATTTCCATCCCTCCCCTTCCCTCTCATTTCCATCCCTCCCCTTCCCTCTCCCCAATTCCATCCCCTTCTCTTCCCTAAGTACTCTCCCCATTTCCATCCCCTCCCCTCTTCCCTCTCCTCATTTCCATCCTCTCCCCTCTCGTCACCATTTCCATCCCCCTCCCCTCTCCATCCCCTCACCTCTCGTCCCCTTTCCATCCCCTCCCCTCTCCTCATTTTCATCCACCCCCTTTCCTCTCCCCATTTCCATCCCCTTCTCTTCCCCTCTCTTCCCTCTCCATCTCCTCCACCCCACCCCCTCTCCACCCCACCCCTTCTCCATCCCACCCCTTCTCCCTCCTTCCTCCCCTTCTACCCCTTACCACCATGCAATGACCAATGGAATCCTCTCATAATGATTGGGATACCCGGTGTTGCTATATATGCGTTCAGACTAAACACACACATCAGTCATCACGATTTCATCCCATGTTGCTGATCCTTTCAGCTCTCTAGCCTTTCCCTCAGACTAAATAAGGATTTTTATCTTAATTCCTTCAGAAAAATGATCTACATGTACATGTAGTTCTAAATGAATGTAAAAAATTTACTCAATACATGTACTAGTCAAAATTATGAAGTTATGTACATGTACATGTATTCTTGAATCATGAAAATTGTCTTTAGTTTCAAATAAATGTTAGTAATGCTCGTTCAAATATAAATTTGGAAAGAAAACAGTTTTCAAAAGCATTGACTCAAGGCTATAATTTGGGATCATCGCATAATGCATTTGCCCTTTCCCTATACACATCACAGGCATATATTTTGCCAGCACACAGCATATGTACCGAGATATGAATATATTACAATAGATGAAGATGGTTTCACTCATTTATTCCGTGTATTGGTGAGTGGAATTAGTTTGAGGGATTTATACCACCTTGTTTCGTCTTATTTTGTCTTTTGTCTGAACAAGGGACTGCATCATATTTATCAGGAATGTACTATTTTGATTTGTGTCTGGGTCATACTCCCCTGTTGAAGGATTGCATATGTCCAGATTGCATATCTCTGATTTTTCACAGACCAGCCGCCCGTTTCATAAAGGACTTACAACTGTTGTAACTTTGCCCTTATGGCAACTACCATGGTAACAGGGCTCATCAGCCAATCAGAATCAAGGTTACCATGGTAGTTGCCATAATGGCAAAGTTACAATAGTTGCAAGGCTTTTATGAAACGTATATATGTATATGATATGACTAAAAGAATAAACACAAAAACTATTTGATGATTCTTCTAAGGAACATTAAAATAATTACGGGTCCTTCAAGGAGTACTAGACATACATGTACATGATTTATCTTTAAAAGAAATTCATTACAAAGGAATGTAAGCAATTATAACTACACCAGTACCATTTCATGCAGACACGTAAAAGACTCATAATATGCTCTTTTTCTTGTGTCTCATTTCTCACAGGCTTGGAGACTACTGAATGTTAAACAGAAGTCATGGAGCAGCAGAACCAGTACTTCTATAACCACAACCAAGGGCCTTCAACCTGCATGCCACCTCAACAGCAGCAGCAGCAACAGCAAGATCCGTCTTACCCTGTCAACAATATGGACCAGTCCAAGATGGGTCCTATGATGAGGGCCCTTACTGAAGACTTCGATATACCTGGTCAGAACTCGGCCAGTAGTTACCCTCAGCAAGGGGTAACCAACATGCCACCGTCTGGGGACCAGCAAAGAGCACCGTCCAACAATTTTGGTCCAGCTTCACAGACATTGTCTGGTTATGCCAGCCAGTATTCCTCAGGGCCAAGTTCACACAACTACTTTCCACACGGACATTCTCCGTCTCCTTTAAACAGTGGGTTTTCTCCCCCAGGAGCGAACTATCCTTCCTCGGGTGGAATGTCCAGTCCTTACCAGAGGCAGATGCCAGCGACAAGCCCTTTGGGAAGTCCCAATGGGCATGGACACCCATATCCAAGATCTGCTAGTGCTGGTCCAACAATTCCTTCTCCCATCATGATGCATGGACCTGGAATGTATCCTCACAACCAGACATCTCCAGGGAATCGGTCAACACCATTTGGCTTCCCTACATCACCTACGTCTCCACATAATCACCTTAATCACGCCTCTCCACCTCTAGCTTCTCCAAACAGTATGCGTCCTGTAGGAACCCTACATAGTCCTAAAAGTCTACCAGCTAGTTCCCCTGTCCCGTTTGTTTCTCAGATGTCACCTACAGCTTCCCGTGCTCAAAGCGTTCCTACTCTTCCTGGAAATTCTGTTGATCACTTGCCTCCAATGTCCCATGGCAGGTCCAAATCCCCTGCATCTGCTGGCATTCACCGTCCATATCCGCAACCATCCGGTCAGCAGCAGTTATACCCACTGCCTTCTCCTAAGGTTCGACCTGTTGACCAGACCGACAGTAGAGGACAATATGTAGAACTTGTACATACAAAGCCTGGAGATCAGAGGCCAAATAGTGAAAGAGCCCGTAATCACAGTGGACCGAGAAAGATGTCTGACCCTGGGCACTTGCCTCGATTAGAGGAAATGGTTGCAGTTCTAAGTGATTCAAAGGTCAAGGAGACATTAGATGAAATCGTTTCAGATAAGAATCTTCCTGTTATTGAGAACGGTTCACCTGGAGAATCGGTTAAATCTGATTCCTCAAATCAAAATACAGAAGGTACAAAGACAAACAGAACTCCTGTAAATAATGGAATTTGTGACAACATTAAACATGAAACAAAAGGAGGACTTTCCAATGGATTGCCAGATTCAGGGAACAAAAATGTTGATGAAGTAAACTCACAAAGTGACTTATTAAGTGAAAAAGACCTTGAGACTGTAACTCCTCTAAAAAAGGTAACTAAAACGTACTGTGGGAAGGTCAATGCCAAGTCAAATGGAAGAAACGGTATCACAAAACAAGAGAGTGTAGAGTCTACCAACAGTAACTGTGATGTAAATGAATCCCCATTCAAACCACCTTTGTCCAAGCAGTCGCAACCTCAGAACTCTTGTCAAACCAAAGAAACAAACTTATGTAAAGAAGAGACTGTCAAAGGGAAAGAGGAATCCACAAGTAAGTCATTACCAGAAACTAAGTGCCAAAGTGAACCCCTATCCAAGCATTCCCCAGTCAGTGAACCAAATAAAGATATAGCTTCCACTTCCTCACGGAATACTGATCTTGATAAACAAGTCCCAAAGACACCACCTTCACTTGAAAAGGATCCTATGACCACTCCTACAAGTAAGAGGAAGAGCCCTGAGGGCAGTGGAAACAGTTCTGGGAATGATTCTCTTCCTTTGAAGAAGAGAAGAGGAAGACCTCCAGGTAGTAAGAATAAACAAGAAGGGGATGACGTGAAACCCAAGAGGAAATACACAAGAAAAAAGAAGCTATCAATGGATGGTGGAGAAGAGGAGGATCCAAATAAAGCTAAGCAATCTAAAACTGTTACTCCCGTGAAAGGGAAGTCAGAGGCCAGTGCGCCAGTTGTTCGGGGGCCTTTCCTTAGAGTTGAAGGTTCTAGCGTTGAGAGTATGGTATCAAGCAAATTAATTAATTCACAAGATGCTGAAGAGGAGATTGTCAAAGGTGGAAAGAAGAAGCAGAAGGTGGTGAAGCACACCAAGAGACACAATGTTGTTGTTGCTGGACATGTTGGACAGGCCGCTGTCCTTTCTTCGGAGTGCCCAGTTCCCACAGGGTTATGGGTATGTACACTATGTGGAAATCCTCCAAACTTTGGTATACTTGGCGACCTGTATGGACCATACTATCCACCAGGATGTGATGTCCCTTCCTCAAAGAAGGACAGTACATCAAAGAATGACAAACACAGAGGAAGTGACTCATGGGAATCGCGTCGTGGCTCCAAAGGTGGAAGGCAAAGCGCAGGAACATCAAGGAAAGGGTCGGTCCAGGAGAGCAGAAGTCAGAGGGGGAAGTCGTTGATGGCAAAGCAGGCTGATTTCTCAAAGACTCGTAAATGGCGGCAGATCAAAACGTACATGGAGGACATGTCCTTAACGACGGGTAGGAAATCGTTGAAGAGGAGAAAAAGTGAAAGTGAAAGTGACTTTGTGGAGCTTTGGGTCCATGAAGAATGCGCTGTCTGGTCACAAGGTGTCATATTTCTCCAAGGTACTCTTTTTGGCATTCACGAAGCATCCAAAGAAGCGGAAAACAAGGTATAGTTGTTTATTATAGATTTCGCAAAATAAAATTAACTGTATCTGTATCTTTTCTGTACGGGTATTAAAGTCATAGTCCTGTCTTCCACCACCGTTTTTTAGTTGACTCCTATAGTTGTATGCGCCATGTTTATTTATTAGGAGGATGTTTATGGTTTGATATGATGGACCTTTATGTTTGTGAAGGATATAGGAATACCGAAGTGTCCCTTCTGCTTGGTTCTTGCTGCTTTTATCTTGAAAATTAGTGGAGGAAAACAATATTCTTTCTTGGGTTGGTAGCTGTCCTCCAAAAGGCTCTGGAATAGTAAGGAGAGATACACACTTTTAAAATGAAATTGAAGATCTTCTTTGTAAAGCAAGACGTAGATGTAGTGAAGTTGTAAAGCTTTCCTGTTTACACCGACAAATTTCTTCCAATGAGCAAGCCATACTTGTTGATTAATGCATGCTAGTATTTGAACTGTTCAATTATTTTTTTGTAAACAACATCTAATAACATTCAGGATCCTCATTCTTATTTTATCAATTCACTTTTAAAACTCCACATATTTCTAAAATGTCAAATTAGCATGAATGTACTAGAATTCTAGAATCACATTCTATCGTTTACAGAAATGCAGCCTGTGTCGAGATTCGGGGGCATCTATAGGTTGCATGTATAAAGGATGCAAGCAAGTCTACCACTATCTGTGTGCTGTGGAAGCTGGTAAGAGACTGTAACAATCTCTACACTTTATATGTAGGCCTGTTTTCTGAACTCTAGTTTAATTCAAACTGTGGTCGCAGTTGTGGTTTGCATATGGATAGCCAATTATAACACAAATCTCCAATGGTACAGGTTCAATTTATCATCTAATACCACTTTCAGTTTAAGTCGTTGGTCCAGACCAGCTCCGGGCTAAGTGCTATTTTGACGCTGCTATTAGCAGCACCAGACCAGCTCCATCCCTTATTTCGCCCGAGTAGTTGAATGGGGTATCGTTGTAAAAGTAGCGCCGCTCTGCTATGTAGTTACTGAACGCTTGTGGTGCAGACTATTTTAGTGCAAGCCTGGTGCAGACTGAAAACGGTATTGGTTGCTGCTTAAATCATTCATCTGGGAATGATAAGCAGAATAGTTTTCTTCACCATTATGGCACAATATAAGAGCATAGTGAACTATTAAAGAAACATATACAATGTAAACACAGTGTAGTGAACATAAGAAACAATATAAACACAATGTAGTGAACATAAGAAACATACAATGTAAACACAATGTAGTGAACATAAGAAACATACAATGTAAACACAATGTAGTGAACATAAGAAACATACAATATAAACACAATGTAGTGAACATAAGAAACATACAATGTAATCACAATGTAGTGAACATAAGGAACATACAATGTAAAACAGAACATTTACATTTTTGGCTTCCCATAATTTTACTTTAGCACAGCACAGTTTGGACCATGGTCTAAGTTAAATTGGACTCTGGAATAAAGATTATGTATGTTTTTCTTTAAAGATAAATACCAGTTCTGGTAACGATCTCAAAATGAGTTCGAACACAATCCAATAAAATGACCACCTAAGTGTTTATGTATAAGTAAAAATATATTTGCAAAATGGCTGTGGAAGAAAAGTGTATTGCTGAGAAATGAGAAAAATAAGAATGCAATTCCATGTGCTTGTCGGGTATTTTTCTATATTAATACACTGTCCCACATGTGCTTTTTTGTGTTATTGATCATCAGATTTGTAAGTTTTCAGCTAAGATTTCATGAGTTGATTTCAATGTACCAGATCTAGAGGGGATTCACACGCTCGCATTTTGCGTCATTCGAATGATCTTTCCAGAATGATGGAGCCAAACAGCCGTGTTAATGCTTTGACCTCCAAAACGTAATTATGGGGGCAGAGCTTACGGTGACCTTTCAACCACTTCCGCAGAAAAACCCGCTATTTTCTGCTCTGTTGGCAAATTTTAGCGATGCACGGGTGATTGACGGGGTACCAAAACAAAGCCACACCTCTTATCGGTGCGAAACGTAAAGCCGCAGAATTCCCGAATCTTCATTAGCCGTGTGAACGGAAGATGATTCCAGCGTCATTACAATTCGGCATGGCAATTAAGCATTCAAATGACGCAAAATGCGAGCGTGTGAAACCCCTCCTAGATCTATGATAATTAACCTTTAATTTAAAGCTTTCTCAGAAAATAATTGTTTGCTGCAATTACTTTCTTTTACCTTTAAGTGTATGCATTAGTGCACCTATTCACTTAACTAACTCAGGATGGTTATAGAAATAAGATTTAAAAAATGACAGACTAGCTGAATCAAACTTCAAATTTATAAAGTAATACAAAATGAGCATGAATAGCTCTGCAGCATATGATTAATATGAGTTTTTTTTATTTTTAAAGCTTGATCATAAAAAGCAAACTCTGACTCCCTATGTTTGATACAGTGTATTCAATATGAAATATTTTTGCTATGTCTCCCTGTTTTCTTTACTATGCCGACATGAAATTTTAACATCGGCAAACAATTCATATGTTTCCTTTCTCTTGTGTTTCAGAGTGTCAGCTTCATCAAGATAACTACTCCATGACCTGTCCCAAACACAAGGTAATACTTCTCTCTCGTTTCTCTGGTCTTGGATGAAATATTGTTGATTAATAGCACAAAAATTAAATATTGCAGCATAGACTATTCTCAATTCTTTTAATCATTACCCCTTTTTTGAGGTAGATTGTTTTCTTTCAGAATTTGAACACTTGAAATATATCTTCTCTCTAATATTTGCTAGTAGTGAGATCACATTTTAGAAATATTTAACTTCAGTTTTTGCCAATGTGGAGGTATAAATGAAATTGCATTGTTTATTTTGACTAGTACTGTGATTGTCAATTTTGAGCATGGAGTGGATTTTGAAATCGCTATGATGCTATGTTTTATAGTGTGCTGAGAGTGGGTGCCCCAATACAATAGAAAGGCCGCAACATTTCGGTATAGCTGGTGATTAAATGAAAAAGATATGTTGGTGAAATGAAAATCCTCTATCACCAAGTAGCAACTTTTCTACTACTCTATGCTGCTATAACCCTAAAAGATATGATGATGTCATCTGTGTGGATCTACATAGCTTCATACATACCGCTCTAAAATTAGAAAAAACAAAACAAGCTAATGTACACACAGGAATTCAATGAACATGCCTTTATGCAATTTCAATCTTATTGAAAGCCGTACTCACTTGCACAAGTAAAATTTTGTTCCTTGAATTGGAATTGCATGCTTCCAGTGTGAAAGGAACATTCCATGAAAAAAATAATTAATTTGTTATAAGCTACTGAAATCTTAACATCTAATTGACTTAAATTTGTCAATTACCATGTTTACACGTGAACCAAAAGCCGATGCAGAATCGGCTTTTGGTTTATCTTGCACCGCGTTTACACGCTGTCACTTGCGGTGCAGATTCGGCTCCCTTGGCAAAAACCTGAAATGATCCGCGCGCCAACAATATATGTCGTAATAAAGACAGCGTTGGATCCATGCGCTTACAAGTACGTCATAATGGTAAAGTAAATGAAATGCGTGCCAATTGCCGATTCTGCATCGGCTCGCGGTTCTGATCCTACATTGTACTACTTTTGGTGGTGCAAAATTGCCGGTTCTGAGAGCCGATGCAAGTTAATCGCGTTTACACGCAACAAAAAAGCCGATTCTGCATCGGCTTGAGGTTCTGAACCGCGAGCCGATGCAGCGTGTAAACACGGTAAATGAAACTCACTATATGTTTCGTGGGTGGAACATTCCCCAATATCTCTGTTACATTTTTCACGTGTATCTCATCAAATATAAACTCATTTCATCTTCAAACATAATATTCTTCCCAGCGTAGCCTGAAATGATTTATGGTTTGTTTACGACCTCCCGATATTGGATCCAACATGGAGTTGTGTTAATATTTAATGTCAAATTAGAAATGCTGGATACCACTGTGTATGAATCCCAATTGTGTCATCCATTTTAATGGCATTGTCTGCTCAGCTCATCTTGGGATGTTTTTGTACATCTTTTGAGAGCCAGAAGGGTTTAAGTCCAGTGGTGGTAACTGTTATTATATAAAAATTAAACGGAGGTTTAACTCCAGATTAAACAGGAATTTTATTCCGCTCTTCTATGGAAGGCTGCGTTTCATCTTCATCCATATTTATGACAAAGAAAAAAAAGGGCCGTAAACTTTATGTTTACTTTTCTATAGGGCATATTTCTATATATACAGTATACAGCATATATAGAAATGAATAAAAAAACGCACAATCTTTTTTGCAAGGCCAATTAAAGTGATTGGCTAACATTGATTTGACTTTAAAAAATCTGAGCTAGAAGGTTACACTTGTCACCTGTTTCTGTGATATGTTACAAAAATGAAGCCCAGAAAAAAATCGCGTTCGAAAATAATTATTTAGTGCTTCAAAAATTGTAATATAAAGTGACCGAAAACACCATCTTAATTTCATCCCATACACTTATGTGTACTATTTAGGCGTCTATAAGACGCCTATTTACAAAATCGGGGTTTGCCTTGTAGTTTTAGCTTTTCATTCTCAATAATGGTTGTTTTCAGGGTTTATTAGTTCTAATACATGCACTTGTACACATGTTTCATCTTGGTTTGAGAATTTTTTAAATCGGCTGCTCACAAAGTTAAACAATACCTTTAAGGGGGCACCCATGCCCTTTCCTTTCAATGGCCTTGGACCACATTGTACATGTAATCTAAGCCCTCAGACAATCACAAAGATTTCATTAATATTCATTATTTACTCAAATCCTGTCCTCATTTTGCAATGCTATTGATTTTTCAGATAGCTTTTAGTGGCGTGACATTATTTGCACTTGGTTATAAATAAAGATGACAACCGGGCCGGCACTCCATAAAGGTGGTCTATAAAGTTACCCCTATGTTGTTATGAGAATGACGCCCCTCGTTGTGGATTGCAGAATATCAAACAGAATTCCCTAATATGCCCATTCCAGTAGTTGAATCCTGAAAGTCAATTTGCCTTTGATTTTTGGAGTTGTGTTTGATATCGTTCCGTGCAAGTCTTGCGGGTGATTGCCCTCAACTCACCCGCATCGAAGTTATGAGCATGTTCAAAACTTTTTTGCGTGCAAATCAGACTTGCGTGTGCCTCTGCGGTCAACTGTGTGCGAAATTCTATCAATGCGGATGACATGCGGGCAACTTGGCGGGTAGCAAGAATAGTCATCCGCAAGGCTTGCGCGGAACGATGTGACAGACCTTTAGATGTATATTGTATCATCTTGACTCTCGTCATAACGTTCGTCTATTCACAATTCTTTCATACACAATGGTGCAGACCTGCCAACCTTCTACAACAAAAAAAAAATTTTCATAGAAGGAAAAAAAAAAGGGTATTTTTTGACAAAAAAGAATATTTTTAAAAATTTGTCTCAACGTTATAATCACCAGCCTGTCATAGTGATATCAGTGAAAAAACATGTGCAA
This sequence comes from Lytechinus pictus, assembly GCF_037042905.1. NCBI lineage: Eukaryota > Metazoa > Echinodermata > Echinoidea > Temnopleuroida > Toxopneustidae > Lytechinus > Lytechinus pictus. Next base: position 5,876,444 of record NC_087254.1, on the reverse strand, counting down.
TGACTCTACTTGAAAACTTGATAATTCACTATTTTAAACATGTGCTCGTGGGCAAGAATTTTTGACAAAAAAGAATATTTTAAAAATTTGTCTCAACATTATAATCACCAGCCTGTCATAGTGATATCAGTGAAAAAACATGTGCAATGACTCTACTTGAAAACTTGATAATTCACTATTTTAAACATGTGCTCGTAGGCAAGAATTTACTTGTTCTTTTCATGCAACAAGTTACTGGCCCAACATTGATTTTTACCGGTCTGGAACTGTTGTATGTACAATACATACTCCATCATCAGAAATTTTTAAAAAAGTAACAAATCGTACAAAAAAGTATTGGTGTATTCATAGCAAAGAAGAGGAACAAACTATACTCTAAAAAGGGAATGGTTGGCATGTCTGGTGGTGGATCGATTTTGAGTTGATGAGAGCCTGGCCATGTAACATAAAACTTAGTGATCAATCTTTGGGCTGATTTCTGTGTTGATTGTATTGATGACTGTGTATGATCAATCATAACAAATCAGCCTTACAATCAATTGCTTTGTTCTATGTTACATGGCGCAGTTTTGAAAGGGTGGGGGTAGCACCAAGATCAACCAAAACATTATTATCAAAGGAAATGAGGACGGTGGAGGGATTAACCACAGCGTTTGTATTAAACATAGACTGAATTGAATGGAATTTGAATAGTATGTAGTATGGTTTTTGCTGAAAATGCAGAGGCCCATGGAACGGGGGGGGGGGGGGGGGGGGGGGGAGTTTAGAATTCCCCACATTTTCAATAAATGTGTACAAGACGTAAAAATTACTATTTACTTGAGATTTTTTACATGGTCATCCCCCCCCCCCCCCACTTTTAAAACCGTTCCCTGGTCCCTGGAACACACATGTATATATGAACTGAACAATCTGAAAGTAATTTACTTATCAATCAAAGTACACATATTGAATGGTAAGTTTATATATTTTCCAATTGTAAATAACTCTTTAATATGACCTGTAGAAACTTCACATGAAAGTGAAAAAAGAAAGAGAATAATTGGAATTATGATAAGCTTCAACTGATAGACAGTCTTGAAAAAAAATGAATAAATAAATCGTGAAGAGGAAACAGTAGTCAATCTCGAGATGACTTGTAGTAATGTTTTGACTCGTGCTGATGTGACAACTGTAAAGGCAAAATAGTGATTCATTATCATTTTAATGCATATATAATGTACTCCAATGCTCAGATTGTTTCATACAGCCTTTAGAAACCATAATTTATTTTTAGGAGACAAAGGATATGGGGTACCGATACTATCTTCATTAGAGCTTTTTTTTTTATTATTATCTACAGTTATAAAAGTACTGTGCACACTATTAATGTGGCATAATATCAGCTTGATAATAATGATAATAATACAGATTTCTATAGTGCTTAAATTTTTTTCCAGAGGATACAAAATGCAACCGTCATTACCCTGGCTTACTCCCGAGCTGCCGCTTCATCAGCAGCATGCATTGCATTCGATGAATTAATCCTGCCAGTTACACATTCACCATTTTAACCCATGTTTCCATGCATTTCAATTTTCTGCTGCAAGATATATTCAATATTGGACCCTTTGTCAAAAGTTTGTGCCATCTCTTTTTGCAGGAATCCCACTCACAATAAAGGCTCACTGGCGTACCTAGGATATTCCAGAAGGGGGGCAAATTTTTCGTCCGCGAAAAAATTTGACAAGCCCCCCAAAAAAAGGTCAACCACAAATAAAGGAATTCTTACCAGGAAAATAAAAAGGTCTTCAACCACAAATAAAGGAATTCTTACCAGAAAAAAATTTGACAAGCAAAAAAAAAAAAAAAAAGTTCTTCAGGTTCAAAAGAGGGGGTACACGTCTTTTTTTATTGCATTTTTACATTACAAATTATTAATTTGGCTTCTCAAAAGGGGGGGCACGTCCCCTGTATCAGTTGTGACTCGTCAGGGGGGGGCAGGGATACGTCCCCTGCATGAGTTGTGACTCGTCAGGGGGGGGGGGCAGTTTGCCCACCCCTTAGGTACGTACATGTAAGTGTAAAGGCTCTATGGCCCGAATTCACACAGGTGGTTTTGAAAACCATCGGATGAACCAAAGGTTTATGTAGATCCTGTATGAATTTTGCCTATTTACCGCATATATTAAAAAATGTCCAATGCTGATGCGTGCTTTTGTAACAGTGCGCCAAATTAATGCCTGTTGCCCTGGTTAAGTACGCTATTTTATTCAGGAGTCCACTGTTTTTAATTGATGAGTCCACTCTAAACAGTGGACCCATGAATAAAATAGCGTACTTAACCATGGCAACAGGCGTCAATTACATGTAGGCACAATGTGACAAAGGCGCACATCATTATTGGAAACTTTTCAGTATACCGGTACGCGGTATAAAATCAAGCGTAATTTATACAGGAAATCTACATAAACAATGGATTCAACCGGGTTTTTTTTTTTTAAACCACCTTTGTGAATTCGGGCCAATGTGGCTTTCCTGCATTCTGCATTGTTTTGTTTAGAATGAAATTGGTATTAATTATTGGGATTGAATTCAAAGAAGTTACATCCAATGCTCTTCTATTTCTCCCCATTTCTGTCTCTTTCAGGACAAGAAAGTCAAGATGAGAGGTGGTACCTGATGGTCTTCACTCCTTGATGAAACCATGTGGCTTTAATATTGGACAGTACAACACAAAGATGCATTTCTTCTACAGTATTTACCTTCAAGTTCTCAATGGCCTGTATCCTGGACTTGGGTTTAATTCAAAGTCATATTGGCGCCAGTTTTCTTTGGGAGTTCGAGACGCTACGGATGCTAATCTCGCAGAGTATGGAAGGTATTCATGGCCAGTAGACGTTATGTAACGCCACTGGAATTTGCTTTTGCTTTCCCGGCCCGCACAGTTGTCCGAGGCTAAGCCAGGCTTGGTCAAGAATTCCTCGTCGGTACATTAAGTTTGCTGTCCCCAAAGTGGTTTCTACGACAGGTATTTTTTATTCTTCTATCAAATTCTGGGATCGATCAGCAAAGAATAATCCATTTCCCATGATAGCTGACATCTGTATAACTTTTAACTCTGGGCCCAATAACATAAAAGCTCTATAGCGATTGATCATGGGGCCAAGCTACGATTGATTTCATTGAGTACCGTATTGTATACATGTATGATCAATTGCTTGAATCATCCCTAGGATCGATTGCTGAACTTTATGTTACCGGGGCCCTGGTCTGAAGTTGTTCTTAACTATGGATAGGCAGTTGTGGCATAAATCTCAAAGTAGATTTTCAATTTATCGACATGTTTCATACTCTAACCATGCATAATTGTCTCAAAATTATGACAAAGAGAATTATCTCTAACATTACAGCATGAGGAGAGAACACAGCAAGCACATGAGAGTACAAAGTTAAGAAGGTTTTGAAATTTTTGACTTCCCGTGATATTACCATTGACTTGGCCGGCTATGGCTGAATTTAAACCTGGACTTCAGAATTCAGGCCAGTGTGTTTATTTTTCTTCTTCTTTTGTTTGTGTAATGTATGACAATATGATGTGTAGTATCTGTTATACTGTATGTATATGTGAAGTGCACAAAGCAGTAGAATGCACTATTTTTAAATGTGATTATTTTTGTAATTTGAAGCAGAGTTTCTGCTTCTCTAGTAAACTTGCATCTTATTGAAGGTATAAAAAACTTACATTATGACGGCTTTTCACATTTCACTCTTTCAAAATGAACATTTATTCAAATACTGGTGTGTTTTTTTATTTTGAACATTTGAAACATGATCTACAGTGTAGCCAATTTTAAGTGTTACTCATAATTGTCATAATCCTTTAAATTTTCATTTGAAATATCAAATTTGTCCCCAAAATGCTCCAGAATCCAGTAATTTGTATAAACTATGTGCATGAGACTTCAGCATTTAAAAAATATAGGTCTAGGCTATAGTCTTGGCTAGGGTTTTAAATGTAGGAATATTAAATTTGGCAAGGTTTGAAAGTTTAAAGTCAGATGACTGACTAAAACATGTGTCATACAACCGAATGTAGATTACAAAAACTGCCACCGTGTTTATGTATTGTCACATGAGCTTTGTCATTGCGCAGCATGCAGCTTTTTAATAATAGGCTTGTCCCTCATACAGTTTATAGTCTGCAGGGTATTCTCTTAAGAGTATAATCATAATTTATTGATGATACACTTTTTCAAAAGTAAAATGTAAATATGATTTTGATGATCCGGACCTCAAATTATGATATTTTATTCGGGGGACATATGTTCCACTGAGAATTTGTCTGGCTTGACTGAATACATCCTATGTACTGGTTATAGCAGTTTGCCCTATAGTATGAAGACAAAAAAAAAAGATTTGCAAAACCTGTAGAGGAGACAGCATTTTATACCATGGTTTAAACTTTAAAATCCTACAAACATGTCGATCACATTAAAGTATTATTAGCTTGCAGTGTGGATTCTATTATTTTCTTCTGAGCGATATTCTGTGGGTTGTAATGAGTTTATAAATTGAAAATCAACACTGCCATTTTAAACCTTTAAGCGGTTGTGGTTTGCTGCCATATGTCCTGTAAAACCGTAGGTAGATACTCATTCTTTTACTCCCTTATCAAGTAAAATATGCAACATTCAGAACATTTCATGACGGGAGCATACTTGACTTGAACACATTCTCTCTGCATGGCATGCATAATGTATGGGGGAAGTGCCAGACAAAATGTATGTCTAGCTGGCTGGCTGGCTAGATTGCAAATGAGGTCTCCCCCCCCTGACACTCTGAAACTAGTCTTGTTTTTTCAGATGTCTGAGCTATGTCTCCTACCATAGCATGCGGAATATAAGTAATATGTCATTCGGATGGATTTCCATGGTGGTATTATGTGCTGTTGGATCCTTTGTGGGAATTCTACCTTCCCTTGCCTCATTCTGATGTGGAATGTGAAGAAAGAAATAGTCTAACATCTCAGACTATTAAAGTTGAACAAAGTTTCTTACAAACTTTTCATCATTCACACATACAGTGTACCAGGGACTCCCTGCACATACCATTTTATTGCCTGGGTTGGACTTTCCACAGTCCACCAAAATATCAGTTGAATTGATCTGATATACCGTTTTAGATATATAAAAGTTAAAGGAACTTTCGGCTCCCCCCCCCCCCCCCCCCCCGCACACAAAAAAAAAGAAAAAAAGGAGAAGAAATAAATCGAAATCAGTATAAGGCTAACTTTTTATTTTCCTAAAAAGAAAAGTGTGTCTTATATATATTGGCTGTAGACATTTAAAGACAAAAGTGCTTACTTCTGTAATATTTTTTCTTATGTATTTTATTTCACGAGTTCGTAATTCAGCTCTTATCATTTTGAGTGAACTTGAATAAAAAAAAGATCATCATACTTTTTTATTGTTGAGGATTTAGGACACATGTCTTGAAGAGATAATATGTGTGTGGTAAAGAAAGGTTTTGGAAGGAGACTAGCAGTTTTGAACATACCATATGTGTCAACAAGTGAGTCATCATTCAGGCACATATGTAGACAAACTTTGATCACCTGGGCCAGAATGTGTTTCATTCCATGGTATCGTCAAAGGTGCAAACATGCTCGTCCACAGACACCAAATGATTTATAATTTTTTGCCATAAATAATGTACATGTATCAAATATTGTATTTTCACAAAAAAAATGATTTTAGTTGCTGAATCCTTTCAGCCAATCCCTTGGAGGATTTCCCCCCCTTTTTGCTATTAGTTTTAGTATTAGTTACCGGGTATTGATCAACAGATCGAGTGAATAGTTCTGATCTGCAACTACCAATTTGTTTGTGGCTCTAAAATATTCTGTCCCAAGTTAAATCTGTGCACAAAGTAGGAAATAATTTTCATTTGCAGGGCTTTAGACTTCAAGAGAACTACCTTGCATTTTGTAGTCATTTTGTGTAAAGTATGAATTGTTTTCTATTATTAATTGATTTTTTATTTTCTATTTTCTATTATTAATTGATTTACATGTAAAAAAAACTATGCAGATATTGTAAAATCTTTGAAAGATGTGCTATCCCAAGTCTTCATTGTTTCGATACAGACATCATGCAGCAACACCTGAATCGAGTGTCTATCTGAGCTACCTGCCCTGTTACGATACAAAGTACATGAAAGTTGTATTACACAAAAAGGAATAAAGGTGTAGATACACTAGTTGAGGCTCGTGTATAAATATAATAATAATAACGGTATATTTACCCAGGGTAGCCACTTCAGTTCCGAAAACTGTTCTCCCAGCGGGCCCTGCTATTATTATTACCCGGCTAAGCTAGGCTACCTATTCAGGTGCACACAGCTTTTTGAGGAATTACTTCCTGCTGGTACCCATTTACCTCACCTGGGTTGAGTGCAGCACACTGTGGATGAATTCCTATTATTACAGCTTGATTCAAAATTGCTTCCTTTGCTCACCAACCCTTGAATGTGTTATGTTTCTGAATGTGATTTTATAGTATGTATTCTGTTTCATGTGAAAGAAAACCTATAGTAGGATTTTTCTTTACGTTGAAGGGGATAGTTTTTTTTGGTGGGGGGCACAAAAATCACTGTTATGGCAAATTTTAACCAACCTCTAGATTCAGAGATTAAGGATATCATCAAAGTATTACACAAATGTCTTCTTTTCCTCCTTTTAATTTTTTTTTTGGGGGGGGGGTGGGCGGGTGGGTATCTTGAAGTGAGCAGATAGTTTTGCAAAGGTCCCCTACAAGTATTAACAATGAATTAAGTTTTTTCCTTTCATGATTTTCCATGAACCAGATGGCTCAGTTTGCATCCAGCTTTCCACTATTTTATGTATTCCAAAATGCCAGGGCCCCCGTCTGACAAAATTGTTGCAATTGATCCAACCGCAACTATGGAAAGCCAGCAACATCAACTTCTGTTATGCATGTTTGTTCAAAATTTTTTTAACTATGATGCATATTAATACATTCATTATTTTCTTGGAAATTCAGTGATCTTCTCTTTGTTTACATTAACATTGTTCAAATTTTCTGTAGAAAATATTATATCAATGATGGATTTCACGAAAATTGAGGTTTATCTGATCAATCGTAACTCTTTGTATAAAGACGGGAACTCATAGAAACTATTTTGTTATCGGTACTTTATTTGAAATGCTCATCTCTCTGGATTGAAGACACATCTATCATTTCTTTATGAAATAGATATGTATATCTGTTCCTTGCTGTGCATTGTGGGAATCATGTATAAAGTACTCCATAAGCTACACACTGTCCTCTGAATGTGATCACATCAGCTAGTCTTGAGGCATTTTGCCCAATTTCAGGCCCCGACACTTAATAGGCCAAGTGATTATTCTGACTGGCATTCCCATGTTATTTGTCATGGAAATTGTATCGATGGTGAATGTGAACAAAGCTTGTTACTAATACATGTGGGACATGGGATTTATTTTATTCTCTGGTTTGTATTCTGATGTCGGGTTTAATCTAAACTCTAGTTTAAAATTGTGGTTTAACTATGAATAGCCAAAAGCGCCATAAAAATCGCTAACAATATATTTCAATGTATCAGCTCATTTTTCTCTCAAATCATTTTCAACTGTTTCTGGAGGATAAAGAAGATAGCTTTCTTCACCATTCAAGAGTTAGGGAGAGCAAAGTAAACATAGAAAAATAACAATGTAAGGAATATTTTTTGATTTTTTTTTGGCTTTCCATAATTTTAGCACAGTTAGACCATGGTCTATTAAAGTTAAACCAGACTTCAGAATACGGGCCTCTGTGTTTGTTACTTGTAGTGGCAATACAGTACAGGTGGTGAAATAGTAGTTGCACCTACCGGTATTGGTACGTGAAACATAAAAACTGCATTATTTCACGAGTAAAATTTAGGTACAGTACAGTGTATTCTCAAGTTTCTTTTATTTGTGTATGCTTTGTTATTGATGTTTTATCAGACATTTATCATGTGGTCGATATTTTCATGTTTGTACTCTAAATGTAAATAAGTATCATTGTTGTCCAAGACAGAATGCATCTTTGATGAAAACTTATTTGTTGAAAATGATTTAAATGTACATGTAACAAACAAACTTTACTTTGGATTTTTGTCAAGATGTATTTCTTTCATTGATTGATATCCATCAATATTTTGTCCAGAATGTTGTTTTTTGGGAAACTAGTAATGTCCAACTTGCTGTCATCACTGGCAATAGATTTATGTGGCGAAGGGAAGAAAAAGGAAGACACCTCGTTATCCTTTCATGTTTGCTTAGTGTGGGAAAGTCGCCCTCTGTTGACCAACATTTTATAGGCAGTAGGTGTATTTACAGCATTAAAACATTACTGATAACATCTCTTCTATACATTAATGCAAATCTTTGATGTAATATACAAAATGATATTGTCCAATTTGAATTGATTTTGTTATTTTTTTTTTCAGAAAGAAATCTTGTTAGCTTCTGTATAAATGTAAATATATGTACATGAGCTATGTAAATACCCTACTTGAAAAAAAAAAGAAAATTGTTTTTGTGAAAGTTATGCATTTAAATGTTCATTTTTTCTATGTTGATATGTATGTTGATCAAACTGTTTATTGTCCCTTGTATTGTAATACGAAAAAGAACATACGTATGAAATCAGTGTTAAATACGGTCATTTGTTTCATGTGTTTTGTTAAAAAACAACAAATCCAATGCTGAGTTATAAAATAGATGATCAAGCATTGCCAAATCACAGATCGTTGTCATTTTGTCATCATTTTATTTAGAAAATGTAATTATACAAATATTAAACATTCATGATGAAAATAACAAAACATTTTAACAATTACAGAATATACATGTATTCTCTTTGGCAATTCAAGTATATCCCCAAATGAAGCTCCCTAGTCCACATACATGTATGGTGTGTTTCTTTATATCTTCATTTAGTAACATGGATCTAAGATATATATTTATACAGTATTATATACAATTCACTGAGCGAGAATATAACGGATCATATGGTAATTCCATTTTTGGTGGGGAGCTTCATATTGGGGGGAAATTGCAAAAACTTTAATTTTGTCAAGATTGGGGTACATCAAGAACTACTTCAGCCAAAGTATAATGTCAGAACAATTTATTTTCCTGCCGTTTCGTCTCTTGCCAACTCGTCCACTCATCACATGGTCTACCTTCATTTAGTCTAATGCCATTCCATCCATCAACATTTCGTCTAACAACCATTTGGTCCAATAATCACTTCGTCTAATCACCAGTTCATGTGACCAATTTCATCTAATAACCAGTTGGTCTAATACCCACTTTCTTTTCATTCATTTCGCCTAATTATTATTACTTATCCAATTAGACCAAATGGTTTATGGACTAAATGGCTATTGGACCAACTGGTTATCAGACAAAATGGCAATTAGACTGTGTGGATAGTGGACGAATTGATGATAGACTAAATGATAGTAGACGAGTTGGTAATTAGACCAATTGGAAATAAACCCATGGAATTTGGTTCTAATCTGTTAGAACTATGCCGAAGTTGAATCTGTATGGACCACTGAAATCTTTGGAAATTGGGCCAAAATTTGATTTAAATGATGTTATAAACACATGTTTTGCACATTCTGGTCTGAAATAATGGTTTGATTTAAGCGGTTATTCAACCTAAAGAATGCCAACTTGTGCAGCGTCTACTGTAGATCAAGTGTGGATGTTTGGAGGGTTGCTTTAAAGTCCCCCAGCTTCAACTCACAAATGGATGGAAGGAACCTTCTCAATGCTTTTGTTACATTTATAATTCAAAGACCCCAACATTTTATCTTTGGTTCATTTCATCATCAGAGAGACAAAGAGAGAGAGAGAGAGAGAGAGAAAGACACACACACACACACACACACAGATTGTCAATAAAGTGAGAGGGGGTGGATGGGGAAGAGAGTTGGAAGGCAGAACTTGGAAAGGGAGAGAGTGAATGAGAAAGTGTGGGGTGTGATGGAGAGATATGGCAAGGGAAATAAATTAAATTGTACAGGGGGGAGAAAAGAAGGGAGCCTGAAAAAAATAAACAACAAACTGAAAATTCATTAAAAATGAATGCAGAATAAGAAAGCTCTATGGCAGTTTCTGTTTTTTTCCTCATGCATATAACATCAGCATAGAGAAAATGAAAGAGCAACCAGCAAGGAATTGGTCACATGCTGTGCTTTTCTGTATTGTGTGAAAGAAAACCAATGTATTTCAATTTTCATAGATTTTATAGTACCGGTACTGGCTTCCCATTGTGTCACAAACTGGTCAAAATATATTAAATTTCATACAAACATGTCAAAAAAATAGAGAAGTGAGTGTAAGAGATCATCAGCTCACTTATTTGTGAAAATGAGATAATCGTAATTCAATAATTTCCTTGTTTTACAACTGACTTTGGGAGAGTCTTGTTTACAAATTACAATAAAACAATGAAAAAATCATAATTTTTTTCGATATTACAAAATTAGATACCATGTCTACCGATTTGAAAACTTTCAAATTTAGACAAATTAGTCTGCAGCCTAGATTATATGAACAGTTATCCCCAAAACAACATATACATTGTATGCATTAATTTTAATTACCTTTCTAAACCTGCCCCCACCCTATCTATAATTAAGGCACCCGAGGCCATGTCTTACAGCAAACATGTAATTTTCCATCCAGTGGCAAAACAATATAAAAAAAAATGAAAGACAAGTATAAAAGATAACAATAATGCTTCTTTATGCTCGTAAAAAATTATCTAGTCATCAAAACTCAAGCTTCTGGCAAGAAAAACATTTAAGAAAATACATGTACTATATTTGCATAAAGTTATGGGAATCAGGGGCCTGTTTCATAAAGGACTAGCAACTGTTGTAACTTTGCCATAATGACAACTACCATGGTAACAGGGCTCAGCAGCCAATCATAATCAAGGTTACCATGGTAGTTGCCATAATTACAACATAGTTACAACAGTTGCAAGTCCTTTATGAAATGGGCCCCAGCTCCCTAATACCTCAGTCACATTTGCTCTACGGCAGCAGTGTGGCAAGTCGAAAACAGCCATTTTATTCCTTTTTTATTCTAATTACCTATATGTAGCTGGTACAAAATATATTAAAAGGCTGTTTTTGACTCGCCGTACGGCCGCCGTAGAGCAAATGTGACTGAGGTATTATCCTGGGTTATGTTTGTTTGTTTGCTTGCATTTATTTATGCGTTCAAAAACACAATACAAAAATATTTACAATTACAATATACAAAATAATTCACAATATAAACAATGTAGTCATATTACATGATAAATACAAATAAGGGTGTGAGTATAAATTAATCTTTTATAAATGTAAACATATATATATAAATAATGTAATAAATGAACGCAGGAGACCGCCATCGTGAGCGGTTAGGCTTGAATTGATGGCGGCCTCATAAAAAGATTCGTGACTTAGATTGATATTTACTGGTTGATATTGAAGAAATGCTCTGCATTCTCCATTTATATAATGCCCAATATAAGCAATCATTTTATGAGGCATTTTGGCTCAAATTTAACAGCAGCAGGTCCATGCTCCAACATGCTTTTGACAAGGCTCAAATCCTAGATATAGATGATGCTGTAGGTCAAGAGCGCAGCAACCAATCTTGAACCATGATCCCGGCCACTCCAAGTTTCTGAGTTTATGACACCAATCCTTTGCCAACTACTGTCACCTCTGGTCGAAGTCCCATGGGTCGTAAGTTCTCAGAGGAATTTGGAGGTAATTATTTCAACCTCATTCTTGACCACATTATTTGGATCAAGTTGAATTTCTTGGGGTTGTTTATTTAACCAATGCAGTCCAATTTTCATTTAAACATGAAACAAGTTTCAGTAATAATTTAAAGTATCCCACTTCTACTTTTCAGATTGTGGAAATCACAGGTCGACAAGATCTTCAATCTCCCTTCATGAGACTCAATAGTCAATATAAAGACAGCACTGCGTGTCTTCGTTTCTTTTTACACACTTAATTGATTCAAATCTGAAATACAAAATTATTCCATACAAATCATGTCTTTGTGCAGCAGAAAATTCTTTAATCTCAATGGCTATGCAGTACTAAGGAGACTAGAGATATTCTCTGGTAATGATGGCCGAGTGATGCATTCATGCCCCTAACACTCCATAATGGCATGAATCAATTAGCCATGTTGATACTTAGAACTTATGTCTGACCAGTGTTCCATTCATGCTCCTTACACTCAAAGACGATTATGGTCATCTTGACACTCCTTAATATGTTGAGGGAACTTGATACTATATCTGAGAGTGATGATGGCTGGTGATACATTAATGCTTCTATACACTCGGTAACGATGACATTAACACTAGTTATGCTGGAAGAACTTGAGACCCATCCAATTAACAAAGTAGAAGAAAGCCGCCACAGGGATGGTCAGTGGAATCAGGATGACGTAGTAGAGTAAGCCGGAATCTTCTAAAGAGAACAGCGACTCTGCTTCCAAATCCTGGAGAAAGTAATCATAAAAAAGGTATAGATGATTTTTAAGTGACAATATAAAGTTCTCTATGACAAGAGTTTAATGTATTTTTCAGTTTAGGCTCAAGTACAAGTTCCTATTCAGTGTGTAGCCTTTAAAGCTTATTGTCTGGACGGGTGGGTTATTTGTCTGGGCAAGTGGCCAATTTCGGGAGCTTTGCAAGAAATATTTCAGAACTGTTTGAAAATAATGCACAATAATATTCCAAAGCATAAATTTTAATTTCAGTTATTTCTATTTAATGCATGTACTAATAATGCAGTCTTGATCTAACGAGTAACGTTACGTTGAGAAAACCCAGATAAAAAAAAAAAATTTATCTTAAAAATGGTGCGGACATTGCGCATTGGACCCCCCCCCCCCCCCAGGCTATGCCAAATTCAAGGACCAGCTATGCTTGAGATTTTCTGTGACTCAGCATGATATCACAGGTATTGTGTAGAGATCCAATGTTTATGGGGATAGGCTGGCTGTGATAAATGTGTGAGAAAAAGATTTGGGAGGATGAGCACAGGTCCTAAATAAGGTGGAAGTGTCAAGACTAGACTTTAAAGCATGAGACTGGTATGTCTGCTCCCCCATCCTACACCTACATGCGGCTACGGCTACAATTTTCATACAAATGTCCACACCACAGGCCAAAACCCAGCCCTAAGTCCTCTAGAGGTTAAAAGTAAAAATTAATAGGTGTCCGGAAACTTTAAAATTTTGAAACCTTCTTTTTTGTCTTTGGATTGCACAAAAAATATAAATTCAATAATTTTTTTAAAGTTTTATTCTTTATAATATTGCCTATTAAGACTTTGCACTAAAAATTGATGAAACTTTGCTTGTTAACTTTTTCAAATGGCCGTTTAAAATTGATCGTCCAGTCACACAAAAATTGGGTATAAATAGGACACTGGCCATAGGCTAGCCATCATTAATTTGAGCAATGAGCAGTAGCACGGAATTGTTAATGTCTCACTAATAACAATTTCCTGGTATAATTATTTCAAATTAGTATACCCAGTTGTTGTGTGTCTGTACAATTAAATTTTATTTGAACAGCAGTTATAATTAGGCAAAAGCCAAACAAAGTCTCATTAATTATGTTAGGCAATAAATAGTCTATAGAGAACAAAATTGAAAAAGATTACACCTGTTTCACTCATATTTTTTGTGTCATTGAAAGAAAAAAGAAGGCTTCAAAATGTATACACAGTTGTTGTGTCCGGACAGGTTGTGTGATCGGACGATCAATTTTACAAAGTCATTTGAAAAAATTTACAAGCGAATTTTCATCAGTTTTTAGTACAAAATGTTAGGAAATATTATAGAGAACAAAATAGAAGATGATTAGATCTAGTTCTACAACTGTTGAATTCATATTTTTAGTGTAATCCAAAGACAAAAAAGAAGGCTTCAAAAATATAAAGACGTGTCCGGACACCCGACCCCCTAGACTAAAAGCAATGTTGGCTGTTCCGCTGAACTCCGTTGGCTCCACTCACCAAATAGAGAGACTGAAGTTCTAGCTCGATCTGTACAGGGACTCAATGGCCACATGTTTATGTATTAAGTTCGGATAAAACAGGGAAGTGAAGTTGCGCAAAAGCCGAAGTAAGTCACTGTTTTTTCCCCCTTTTAAGTTTATTTTTCCCCGTTTTGGTGCATTTCAGGCCAAAACTGAATAATAATCTTTATTTTGGTAGGATGGGGGGTTGGGTGTCCGGTAACCCAGAGAGCTCCCGCCCGCGCAGCGGGCGGGAGCCCAGAAGCTTACCGTGTATTTTACCGTTGTCACCGGACTAGGGTGATTTATGGTCTAAATATTTCTCCAAATGAATTGTGAAAACGGAAAGTATACAATTACCACGATTATATGGATGAAGGTCTAACGAGTGGCAGATTCCTGACATCTGGGCAGTCTGGAACCTCAAAAAAACGAAAAGTTCTCTCCTTCTACCCAGTCTCGATCGGCCATTTTGTTACGATTTTTAACAAAAATGGCCGATCGAGACTTTGATTTTATATTTTCCTATAAGAATATGAACATTATTTAGAAGTTTAGAGACATAAAATACTTTTTCTTTGCATGATAAATTGAGTGCGTAGCTTTAGGACCCCTCTATATCGGGCGGCGAAATCAAGAGGTGTTCGGAAAACACGGCGGGATTTTCGTATTAGTGAGTTTTGTGATATTTTCTTTTTGATTATGAATCTTTACAATATTTAACACAAATTTGTGAAAGATGATTTGTTAGAATATTAAAATTGGCATAGTTTTTATCGTTTGTAAACAAAGTGCGTAGCTTTAGGTCCCCCCATCATACAGTTCTTTTTATATATTTTTATGAAATAAAGACAAAAATCGATGAGCCACGTCGGGTGATTTTGCATTGTTAACCCCCTAATGGTGGCTGCACGATAGCGAGCCGTCTGTGTACAAGGAGAAATAAAAAAAAATAGAATAGTTAAAAAACTCCTCGAAACAGACGGCTGCCAGCTCTCTACCGACCCTCCATGTATATCCAGACACCTCACCCCCACCAACGTGACCAATGCAATGGCAATGCAATGGCCAAAGTTATAATTTAGATTGGCCACATTAATTAAATTCAGTTCTTCTCTAAAATAACTAAATCATAACATTTATCATTAAATAATTATTTAATTAGTTTCACTTATCAAAGACGTGATACTTACATCCATAACGAAAGAAGAGCAATGCAATCCTGCTTCATGAAAGACAACTGTTCAGGATCCAACAAATATTGCAACGGGTGGGACACGAGTCAAAGAGGGGCAGCTGAGCCAGCTGATCATTGTATATACCGTATTAGAACGTAGAGGGACGGGATTCGCTTGCCTTGTGGCTAGATTATGTGCGGTAATTGAAAGAACCTCTAGCCCGACCAACTGGGCGTAGTTTGGTCAGATTTTACGCTCAGCTCTGCCAGTATTCACTCGCCTGCTCCCGATCCTCTGTGAAAACGAACATGGGGAATCCTGGAAAATGTGTCGCTTGTGGCATAAAATTTCAAACGAAGAAGAAAGGTTACAAGAGATTTTCACTAAAGTCACAACTGGGACAAAATTTTGATGTAGATGTCACTGCTGCTTTATCCAAGGCTGTGCCAGAATTTAGTGACAAATTTAATTTTCCAGATGACGGTCATGTTTGTGATTCTTGCTTCCGTCTTCTCAGAACTACACTCAGACAGAGAGAGCAACTTTTGAAGACAGAAATAGAATGGGATTTGAGGTTAAGGAGTGGTCCACAAGGAAAATACATAAATAATACTAGAACGACTATAAAGTCTAAAAGGAAAACTCATAAACATGATGACAGAACTCGAAGATCAGGCAAGAGGAAGTTGGAAGAAGTCCAGAATACTATGATTATGAACAATCGATCAAACTCAAACAAGTCTGGTGAATTGTGTTCAGAACGAAGACGAAAACTTATGAAGTTGGAGCCAACAGTGTCTGTTCTGTGCAAAAATGGTGGACACAAGAACTTCATGAAGAAGGCCATAGCATACCTCATCCAGTACAGATATCATAAAGCCTTTAGCCTCATTATTAATGGATCAGAGAAGGCAAAGAAAGCATTCCAGGGAGTGATGGAGAAGAAGATACGCAAGGAAGCGTATTACTTTTGCAAGACGGCAGAGAAATGTTCGCAAGAAACAGACAGTATCAGTGACATCAAAAACTTTTCATGGAAGAAGGAATTGAAAACGATGGCACTTGAAATGCCAACATTCTATTCTGCTTGCCTTGCTTCAATGGAGACGAGGAAAGGGACAACAGCTATGCTGCCAAATTCAAGGTAGATGAGAGGAGATCAAGACAGCAACACATTATTTCTGGTTTATCTGTTAAATGCATGCTGAATCAATCGGTCAACACTTTGTCTGTTTTTAATACAATTTTGCATTCTGACAGTTGATCCAGAGATATTTTAAAATGTTTTGTTATGGCTGATATAAAATGTGAAAGTGAAAGAGAAAACTATGATCTCTCATTTTCCCAACCCTTCATTTTAGTGGGTGGGTCACAAATTAAAAAAATATAAGAAAATAGATGTCTGCCGTGTATTTTTAGGCTGAATTATGATCATGAATTTTTCAATTCATGAACAATGCAATGCTAGTTAAAATCAGTAACTTTCTTTTGCAAATTTTATAAAATTGGGGGCATTATCAACGTTTTGTAGGATGCATTTTGAGTTTTTGATGTTTATTGGTACCATTTTTCAGCTTTTTTATCAATATTTTTTCTTTACCTTATTGCAACTACAGGTAACTGCCTACATGTGAGTCTAACTTCCACAAAATTCAAATCAATTTTTTTAGACCAGATTATTAAAATCATGTTACCTCTTTTAAGTCAAGCAGATATCGTGGTCCCAAAAGATTTGACTTCTAAAGGCAGAGTTACATGTACCCTAATTAAAGTAAACATGATTATTTCATGTATTTGATATCCTTAGTCGTTCTACAAAGAGGCGTATAAGACCTAGGCTAGGCCTGATGATGACCTTGCCGCTCTATACAAGACGAGAGAGAAAGTTTGGCTTTGTGATGAACATTCTTGCCCTCCTCTTCCACAGATATGGCAGTCATGAAACGGTTTGTTGAAAAAAATGAATAATTTTTAGCTTTGTCATATGAATTCAAATAATGCTAAAAAACAAATAAGTCAAAAATGTAAGTTGTATGATAGGGGGTTGGGTGTCTGGAATTTTGAAGCCCTCTTTTTTATCTTTTGATTTAATACCGATACACAAAAAATATGAATTCAATAGTTGAAATCTTCTTCAATTTGGTTCTCTATAATATTGCCTAACATTTTCTACTGAAAATTGATGAGATTTGCTTGTTAATATTTCCTAATGGCTGTTTGAAAATTGATCGTCCGGACACACAACCTGTCCGGACACAACAACTGGGTATAAAAGTTTAAGAGGCTAAGCAAATAACAAGCATCTTTCATTCAATTTGTTTTTCGGAAGTAAAGACCATAAGTTTTGATATTTTGGGGACAAGGCCACTTTATAAAATGGCACATTTTTATATTATTTACAGCTCAAATTTGAACAAATTAAAAAGGCAAAAAATATATTTCAAGGCCTTCCAATATCTTAGTTGGCCTTTGATGGAAACAAGGGGTAAGTATCAATGGTTTGCTTCCTTTAATCATGGAGTTAATAGCTCCATGCTTTGACCTTGAGGAAGACTAAAGAACTTGGGTTGTCCTAGCTATTTTTAACTTTTGAGGAAGTAGTGTTTTTGTGAATCTGTCTGACTAGCCGAGCAATTATATTTTTAGGTTTAGTTTCTGATTAACATGCCTTATATAATTCAGTATGAGATTTTGTATGAGAATTTTTGTGTGTGTCCTTATAGATGCTGAAGATTCTGATACATCTTGGCGTTTGTCACAGGACTTCCCAACCTCTGATTCACAAGGTGGACCGTATGAAGGCTGATGATTGTGAGCAAGTCTTATCATGGGCCGTCAAGAATCTGGTGAGGAGTTTATTTGCAAGGGAAGCATTTCATTTTTTAAAAATGTGATAAAGCTTACAAATCGTTGCATCCAATTGGCTGAGAGCAAATTATTTATTTACTAGAAATAACCAACAAAAAATTTCATGGAATGCTCCCTATTAAAGAATATTGCTTTAGTACTAGTGCCACCCATCTTGCATTAGTTGAACTTGACTAAGAAGAAACAAACTTAGGCAGGTGGTGCAAGCCTACGTACATAATATGTTTTAGAAATTTGTAATATCCTATTGACCCTTTGCTATACATGTATATTACCGTACATTGGTTGATGCCCCGTCACATCGTCCTGTGCAATCCTTGCGGGTGAGTTGCAAATCACCTGCAACAAAGTTTTGAGCATGTTCAAAACTTTCTACGTGCAAATCAGACTTATATGTGTGCGCTTCCGCGGGCAACTGCGTGTAAGATACATGCGAGGTACTGTCAATGCGAGCGACTTGCGGGTAGCAAAAATAGTTACCCGCAAGTCACACGCAAGGCTTGCATGGAACATTGTGACAGGGCCATTATGTTCTTGAAAAAAAAATCAAAGTATTCCATAATTTCAGTAAGTATTATTAACATTTCATTTAATAGGTTTGGCATATTATAGGATCCAATGGGATGCATTTGTATCACATTAGGATGAGATGTAGAAAACAAAAAATTTATTGAGAACATTTAAAAAAAAAGGGGGGGGGGGAATAGGCCACAGACCTTATCACATGTTACTTGGTACTTGGTAGGAATCCTCCAAGACGCCATAAAGGTGTTTAAACTGGAGGTGTGTCGTGTACGGTCACCAACTTAAGGTTCCGGTTTTAAGGTTTTTTGGAGTGCTGACTTAAAGGTTCCTAAGGATGGTTGGGATATAACTGAGGAGGGGAGATGGTTCCTCGGAAAAAATGAGTTTGATAGATCTATACAAATTATTCTTAAATGGAATCTAATAATTTGAGATGCAGCACTGTAAAAAAAAGGGGGGGGGGTGGGGTAAAAAGAAATGTAGCACCAGTTTTCATCTGTGCATCAACATAGGATTGACTCTGTTTTTGTTGCAGGCTGAAATCAAGGGCAATGACCGTGTGAGGCAGAAGTCACCTCGTAAAGGCAAGGGTCCTAAAGCACAGCTCCCTCCAACAGACTCCAACTCCTCGGATGATTTAGATAGCGAGGTCGAGAGCGACGACGACGATGAAAATGTTCTTCATGACGATGAGGATGCATCAGAATTTGACGAAGATGATGATTCGAGTCTTATGGAATTGCTGTCATCAGATGGATCAGAATCCGGTGACGAGGAGGTTGACAAGGATGACGATGATGGGAGTGAGGAGGGGGATGATGATGAAAGGATGAAGGAGAAGGATGTAGAAGAAGAGGAACTGAAGGAACAAATGGTTGAAGTGGAGGGCTGGGTGCATATGGAAGATGCATGTGAAATGCAAATTGTACATATGTAAGTTATACTGCACAGTGAAAGAGGATAGACATAAGACTGTTATTTGATGATTAATTACAATGGCCTGGATTCTGTAGTCCACTTTAACTTAGAGTCTTTTAGACCGTGGTCTGACTCTGCTAAGATTATGGGAAGCCAAAGATTGATTAAATTGAATTATGGGAAGCCAAAAACTTTGTTTATACTGCATATCTCTGGTGTTCACTTTGCTCTTCCCTAATTCTTAAAGGAGAATGAAACCCTTGAAACCAGCTGAATCCATATCAAAGAGAAAAATCAAAGAAACATATTGTTGAAAGTTTGAGGAAGATTGAATGAATAATAAGAAAGTTATGAGCATTTGAATATTGAGATCACTAATGCCATGTAGATCCTCCCATTGGCAATGCGACCAAGATCAGTGATGTCACACACGTACAACTCCCTCATTACTTTAGTACATATTTCACTTATATTCTCACTTTTATGGAGTCTATCACAAGGTGAGGTGTTCTCTTTATGAGAGGACAAGTACAGAGGTTTCACAACATTATATCATTGTTGAATCGTTTGTCATATGATTAGAATGAGCAAAAAGAGATGTTTTGGGGTATATTTTCAGCGTCCAAAAGGGGAGAGTTGTTCATCAGTGACATCATAGATCTTGGTCGCATTGCCAATGGGAGGATCTCCATAGCATTAGTGATCTCGACATTCAAATGCTCATAACTCTTCTATTGCTAGTCCTATTTTACTCAAACTTTTGTTGATCTTATTCTTTGATTTTTCTGCTTTCACAAAAGCTAACTTGCTCCAAGAGTTTCATTCTCCTTTAAGTAGTGAAGACAGTTATCGTTTTAATCATTCCCAGACAATTAAGAATGATTCGTGTGTCAAATGAGCCAATAAAATGAACCTCTACTGTTCGATTTTCATTGCACAGTTGGCTATCCAAAGTTAAACCACAACTTTAGACCAGAAATCAAATTAAACTTGTCTTCAGAATATGGGCCAATGTGCTTTGTAATAAAATGTACGTTGTAATCGACGGATAAACACGGCGCTGTTTCATTCTACTATTACTGGACATCGGACATCTTGACCATTTCCCCGCTATTGTTTCTTCGGTTTTACCATGTACCTGCAATGATGTTGGAATGGTCAGTGATTTGATGGTAAATTGCCGATTAGTCAACACCCACCTCGTTTGCTTTCTGTTTGGTCTTGTGACTTTTGTCCCATTTGGTCTAATCCTAGTTCGTCTAATCACCGTATTGTGTAATTTCATTGAGCCCATTAAACAATTTTGTCTAATTTTTAGTTGGGCTACGATACCTAATTTGTTTATCCACTTGGTCTAACGCAACAACTTAGTCTATATAATAGGAGGAACTGTTTAACAACCAAATTTTCATTAGTGCAAAATAATAAGTAAAAAAATAGAAATCAAGGCAATTTGAGCATTAGACTAAAATGACAATGCATATTGTAATAACCGATGGTTGGACTCAAAATAATTTAATAGATCGAATTGTTAGTAGACCAAGTGGGTTTAGGTATAAAATGTTTTGAGATTTTATCAAAATGATATGAAGGAAACTAAAACACTGAGGGAAATTTGAACAAGATTGGAGGGGATTGAGTGAAGCAATTAAGAAAATGTTTTAGCAAAATAGGTTTAAAGCTGAGAATCGTGAAAGTTTCAATTTACCTCTGTATTGACAATTTCAGTAGCAATATTGATATAAAATGACAATCTTTTAAAGGTCAAGTCCACCTCAGAAAAATGTTGATTTGAATCAATAGAGAAAAATGAGATAAGCACAATGCTAAAAATTTCATCAAAATCGGATGTAAAATAAAAAAGTTATGACATTTCAAAGTTTCGCTTATTTTTAACAAAATAGTTATATGAACGAGCCAGTTACATCCAAATTAGAGTCGATGATGTCAATCACTCACTATTTCTTTTGTTTTTTATTGTTTGAATAATACAATATTTCAATTTTTACGAATTTGACGATTAGGACCTCATTGAATGAACCACAAAATGTTAAAATAATGGAATTCTACGTGTTCAGGGAGGAATGAAACTTCATTTCACATGACAATGACGAGGAAATCAAAATATATCATATTTCATATAATAAAATACAAAAGAAATAGTGAGTGAGTGATGTCATCGGTTCCCTCATTTGCATACCGACCGGGATGCGCATATGACTGCTTTGTGAAATGAAGCGAAACTTTAAAATGTCATAACTTTCTTATTTTACATCCGATTTTGATGAAATTTTCAGTGTTATGCTCGTTGAATTTTTCTCTTTTTATTCAAATCAAGTTTTTGTTGGGGTGGACTTGTCCTTTAAGGAAACAACCCTAAAACATTTTGTCAATTACATGTTAATTACATGTACAATTTTCATATTTTCTTAAATTCCCCTGTGAACTCACTACATTTTCCCCATGATATATCCTGAACCAGGAGATAAGGTGCAGTTTTGAGAGATATACATTATTCAATATTTTATTCACATATTTTGAGCATTGTCCACAGAAACCAGTCATGGATTGCCAATTTGAGGATTGTGGTAATGAAAAAAAATTCTTTAAGTCCCAGTCCATCATTCCATCCAACCATCGCCCTGGAATAATTCCCATTTACAGCAATGTAAAGCTTCAACAATATTGCACATTCAGCCAACAGGTTGGGAAAAGTAGCCTCCGAAAATTAAATATTATTGCCTGTTTGCAGCATGTAATGTTTGTTTCCATGCAAGAACACAAAGTTTGATGGTTTTTTATATTTTTTGGCCTGTAGGTACATGTACATCACACCAAACTACTATCAATTTTCATCAAAAATTGATTGATCTGAATGTTTTTTATTTTCTTTGACCTTTTAAGTGGATCTGCATTCAACTCTTCCTTCCTGTCACATACTTTTGATAATTTGCATACTAAAATACTCATTTGCATTGTTGCACTTATTTTCCAAGTACATGTAAAATGTGTAAAAAAATGTATTACTCTTTACGATTTAACCATTCTTGACTGTGCTACTATAGAACTATTTATTTATGTGTTTATTTGGTGGGGGGGGCGCTGTCAAAAGATGAATTATACTGTTTTTGTTTTTTTATAAAATAAACGTTCCTTCTACAGGACAAGTATAATCTTGAATACATGGTTCTCTTTCTGTAATGTGTCTTTAACTGAGGAGGGTCCACGAGGCTGAGTAGTAATTATGTTTCTTTAAATCAAAATATTTCCCTCTTTGCCTGATTTCCAAGGTAAATTGAAATATTGAAAACAATATAGAAGAAAATTATTATTTGGAGCATGTTTTTCTAGCCGAAAGCATGGATTTAAAATCAATGGGCTCAGCAGAAATTATTTTGATGTAGACAAACATAATCATCTGTCTTGCAGAAAGACCCTCTTTAACAATGTAACAATGAGTATGTTGAATGTTATACATCTACATGTATTCAGAAGATTAACTGCCATCCATGTGATAGAAAAATTGTTCAAGATGTCATGGTATAGTTCCAGTAGATGTAATAGTCTATTTTTGTTTATTACGATTAACAAATAATAAGGTCAGAAAAACTGTAGTATCTACATGTAGCTGAAATATCATGTAAAATTGAAATATTTTGTACTAGGCCATTGGACAGGCGCAGATCCAGCTGGATTAGACAATAGTTTTGAGAGGTTGACTATTGTGCAAAAACAATATGGCCCCTAAAATGGTTTTGTTCTTATAATCCGCCTGCATTGAACATATATCATTTCAAGTTTACTGCAACAGTAGACTGATTTTCAGGGACATGTATGTAATAACCTCATTATTAAAGTGTGCTGAAAAAAATATATTAAAAAGAATTAAAAGGCATTTACAATAAGGGGAGGGGGGTGGGTCTGGGAATGAGACAATTCTTTAGATCTGAATAGACAAATATCACATTCCTGAGAAATTTGAGAATTAGTTACCGGTATGTATAACAACTAACAAGCAATTGAATGACAAAAGGATTAGTGGTACAATCGATAATTTAATTATTAATGCCATATACTTATTAACATGCATAACTTTTTGTACATCTACAATAAATTGAGTCAATATTTGACATATGGGTATATATTATAATAATTCATAATAATAAATCAACATCTACCAGTTAAGTATGAAGCAAAAAGGAAGGGGGGGGGGGAATCATATTATAGTTTGCAAAGTATAAATGGGACAAGCTCTAGTTTTTATTTTGATTAATTCATGGGTCATGATTAACAAGAAAAGGCTACCTTGCTATAATGAAAATAAGACAGGGGTCCTTTAAACATGAACACATGTGCAAACATTCAGAAATGCAATCTGATATTTATAACAGGGACATGAAATACTGATATATAAAGGGGAAAATATCCACAGTATCAATTATACATAGCAGACAGTTCACTAATGTACACAATGCCATGATATTCATTGTTGAATTATAGTATTATTTCTTGGAACCTTTCTTGGCAACTTGACCTGTTGGAGCCATGATGAATGTAAGCTGGTATGTGAAGAATGTACCGAAGCGTGTGCATCGATCAGATATTCGATTGCTAATTGCGGAAATGGCAAACATACATCTTTTTTTATATTACAGAAAAGCAACATACAATGAAGAGTCACTTGAATAAGAACTGCAGTGATGCGACAATTTAAAAATATTGTGACATTACAATTTCATTGCATAATACCTTAGTCACATTTGCTCTACGGTGGCCGTACAGCGAGACGAAAACAGCCTGTTTTAACTTTATTTGTACCAGCTACATGCTGTACAGGTGGTTTAATAAATAGAAATGAATAAAACAACCGTTTTCGAATCGCCATAGAGCAAATGTGACTGAGGTATGAGTGATATTGGGGAAACAACATATCACCACTCAAAATACAACTAAAACAAAACAAAACCATGTTTTAATTAGGTGGTCTGTCAACGACAGATCACCTTTTATGTTTGTCCGAATTTTCTTTCTTTATTATTTATTATTTATTATTTATTTTTATTTCTTATTTTTATTTCCTCCATTTCTTGTGGACAGCAAATCTCAGAAAGTTCATATTCAATAATCATCAAAATATCACCACATATCAACATCAATAAGACCTCAATTCTGCAAGAATCTTAATGT
This sequence comes from Lytechinus pictus, assembly GCF_037042905.1. Classification (NCBI taxonomy): domain Eukaryota; kingdom Metazoa; phylum Echinodermata; class Echinoidea; order Temnopleuroida; family Toxopneustidae; genus Lytechinus; species Lytechinus pictus. The sequence continues at coordinate 5,851,657 of NC_087254.1, read as the reverse complement.
CATGATGTCATCATGACGTCATCTAGACGCCATTTTGTAAAATCACATTATCAATCATATCTCCATTATCAATTATCAAAAATAAATCAAATTCACATGACATAAACTTCAGATCAAGGGTCATCAGGTCATGTCATCAAAGGTCATCTGAAGGTCACGACGCGCGCGTCAAAATTTTAAAATGCTAAAAATCACTTTTTGACCAAAACAGAGTACGTTTTAGGTCATTTTAAGCATTTCAAAAAATTGCGCGCGCAAACGTATGCGCGCGCGTTTCCGCGCGTAACGCCTCAATGCAACTCAGAAACACCGTTTTTTTTATTTCATTGCATTGATCATATAATTTTGAGCAATTTGATACCTTGATCAACCTTCTACGACCATTAATAAGGAAATTAACACCCGTTAAAGTTTGCAGCACATGTGCGCGCGAGCTCTCACTATAGGCCATATATGGGCAAAAACATGCCTATAGAAAATCCGCTGTAGCTCTTCAGAACGCATGGGGACCCCCAATTTTTTTTTCATATTTTGATAGAGTATGAACTAGAGATATAATTTCATGTCTCATTTGACCCTCAATTATATTATGACGTCATCAAAATGGCGTCGGAATTCAAAAAATCCATTTTGCCTATTATGACGTCATTATAATTATGCAAATCTTGCTCTAACTCCGTGAATATTGGTCAATTTTCACCCAATTTTTGATATGTTGTAGCTTAGTTCTTACTCTTTCTGAGTTATTGCCTTTATTTTTCATTTTGATAGACAAATCATCCTCAAAAATTGCAAATAATAATGGCATGTCATTTTTACTCATTTTGCGTGTAATCTCTATGGGACATGACTTTTTGTCAAAACTAGATTCTACATTCTTCTATTTCGTAAGCCATATCTCCAATTTTTGTTGCTAGTTATCCCTGAGCTTTTAGTATGTTGTAGCTGAGATTCTAAGCTTTCGGTTGCGTTTCCTTCATTTTCCGATCAGATGTCGGGATCATGCCCGTAATTCACTTGCAAGATTGGATTTGAGATTCTGGTGTTTTGCTTACGTGTTAAGTCTATGGGAAATATTCTAGCTCAATCGGTTAGGCGTCAGACTTACTTCTCATTCCATCATGCAGGCAGGGGTTCGAGTCCGCGGGTGAACATGATTTTTTTTTTTTTTAGCTATCTTGCCCCCGATCAATTATAAGAATTCTAACAAATAATAGCTAAAATATTGCAAAATAAAACAGATTATAATTACTTTTTATATCATATCTATTTATCTGTCTGTCTATCTACCTACATCACATCTCTCTGTCTAATATATATTTTTCTGTTTGAATACGTCCCTCTCTATCTATCCATATGTCTGTCTGTCTATCTACCTACATTGTATATCTATTCTGTCTGTTTATCTATCTATCTCTCTCTCTGTGTGTCTAATACGCTATATTTATTATTTATTTATTTATTTATTAACAATATTTCAACAGGATACCCAATCAACAAAAAATTGCTCTCCCTTGGGGTCCTGCATATTAAAAAAACAATCACAATATATCTTGTTATAAACATAAAATTAACATGAGAAAATGTACATACATTATGATATATAATTATATTTAATTATTATATATATGTATCTATCTGTTTAGATATGTCTATCTATCTAGCCATCTATATATCTGCCTGTCTCTATCTATCTATCTATCTATCTATATATCTGTCTGTCTGTCTCTCTATCTAGCTATCTATCTATTCATCTATATGTCTGTCTCTCTATCTATCTCTGTCTCTCTATCAATCTATATGTCTGTCTCTTACGAGATAGCTCGTAATAGCTTCATGATATGTCTGTCTCTCTATCTATATGTCTGTCTAGATCTATCTGTCTATCTATCTATCTGTCTGTCTCTCTTTCTATCTATATGTTTATCTATGTTTTATTAATATAACCACCAATCATCTCTCTCTCTATCTATCTATATATCTATCAATCAATCTATCGATCTATAAGTCTGTCTCTCTATCTATCTATATGTCTGTGTCTCTATCTATCTATATGTCTATGTTTTATTAATATAACCACCTATAATTGATCTCTCCATCCATCACTCCATCCATCTACTATAATTATATATCTTTCTTGTATGTATCTGTTTGATTATGTAAATCTGTTTGTCTATCTATTTTTCAATCTAATATCTGTTTAAATATTTTTTTCCTGTTTATCTATCTATACGACAGACCACCTAATTCGTCCGCATGACGAATTAAAATCTAGTTTTTTTTTGTTTTCAGACATAAATTTAGCCCAAATTGCCATATATTCGGTTACAGCAGGCCATAAGCCCAGACATCCCTCCATTAAAGCCTACCAGGGTTGAAGGGAAAAGGTCATTTCCAGTGAATATTGTCTGCATGCTAGCCACAAGTGGCAGAAAACATGAAATTGAACCTTGTTCGACATTATCTCCCTCCAAAAAGGGTGATATGAGTGGGCCCCGTAACACAAAGCTTAACAATTGATTGTAGAACATTTTTCTATGATTGATTGCTTCGACTACAATGTACAATCAATCATGAAAACAAAGCTTACGATTAATCGCTGTAACGCAATGGTTAGCGAGTAATTACTAAATGAAACGGCCTATCAAGGACATCGTTGAGGTGCATTTTGCTTAATAGAATGATGAGGAACCAATGGGCCCGTCTTACAAAGAGTTACGATTGATCCGATCAAGTAACTCTATGGAAATCCATCAGTGTCATAAATTTTTCTACGAAAACTATGCACAATGACCTTTGTATGCAAAGAGAAGTGCAGTGAATTTTCAAGAAAACAATGAATGCATGAATATGCATCATAGCTAGAAAATATTTTGAACAAACATGCATAATAGATGTTGACATGGCTGGCTGTCCATAGTTGCGATTGATCGTATCAATCGTAACTCTTTGTAACACGGGGCCCAGAATTGTTCTTTCAAATTAGCAATTAATCACTGACCTTTGAGCTACAGGGCTTAGGGCCAAATAACATAAAAAGGTACAATCATTTGTACAATTAAGTGTAACTTTGGAAAATCTAGTATAAAACAGAACAATTGCATTATCATTCAATAGTTCTCTTTCTGTTACCCCCTCAGATATGAGACTATAATCAATTGAACACAACTACTTTTTTTATTGGGGGGGGGGGTGGGGGTGAATATCTGATAATGTCATTAAGGGTCCATATATTATATAAATTTCATTGGCGTGGATTAGTTCAATAGATAAATTTGAAATTTGAGGCTTTTTGAATGAATCAGATCCACTATTTACAGTTTGTTTGCTTAAGTACAAAAGTTGACATCATAAACCTAGGATTGACCTACCTTTGTGAATTCCAGGGTGCGATTCACAAACAAAGACTTAAGTGTGGCTACTATAAAGTCATGTTTAAATGCTGATGTAACATAATATGTGACAAGCATTCTAATTAATTTAATACACAGCAACGCACGTCCTCTTAGCACGATTGGGCAAATGTGGTGATGCATACAATATACATGTAGTGCAAGCAACTGAAATTTAAGTGCAACTCTTTAAGACTTAATGCACCTTTGTATTGATGCATCTGTACCCCGTTTCATAAAGCTTGTTATCAATACAATGTAACAAGCCACTGTTATAAGCTAGCGAAATCGTGCAATGTGATTGGGCCAGATTGAATTTTGGTACCGTAATCAAACAGTTCCATGAAACAGCCCTTGATACAGTATAAGTCCATGAAGACAAAATGCACCAACAGTCGACCTGCTTTATAGTGACCACCTGTATGGACAGACAAGCTATCTACTAAGATGACAAGTTTGGTTTTCTTTGAGTCTTGAATCTTATTCCCCATTGAAACATGTATTATAGGAACCCTTCCATAGAGACCACCTATTCATAAACACTATCTTTGTCTCCCCTCAGTGTTTTTTTTTAGACAGGTTTCACTATATCTTTCTTTATCGGTTCAGTTAAAATTGTCACTTCTCTCAGATCTCCTTCGTTCTGCATGGATTTATCTAAAGAATATTTTCAAGCTCAATACACATCAAAGATACTTCCGTCTGTAATTTAAGCTTCCTTAAGGTCATTAATTTATAAAAGACATATCAAGTTGATAAAATAAACAAGCAAAGTTCCTCCTGTTAGCACAAAATTGGTGCCATTGTTGACTCTTAGTTCACCCTCATACAAGAAAGTCAAAACTTGCAGATATTCCATTTATCAAGACATTAAGTTCATAGAAAACATACAATCCACAATTTGCCACTCTCCACCCAGGTGTTCAATGGGTACCTGGTAGGATGCGAAAGCCCATGTAGTATGCCTAGCATATGAGTCTTGGAACTCTTGTAGGAATGCTCCCCAGGGAGTGGAGATGGTGCATACATTGTATGCGGGCATGCAAGGATCCGATGACCGGGGTAATAATTTATCTGTAAAGTGCTTAGAGACGTTCCGATGCATTAAGCACTATATAAAGGCGGAATATTATTATTTCTCATATCCTGTATGCGCAAACTGCTGCCATCTTTGCTCACTTTCATTCACATGGTTGACATTTGCTAACAGAAATCCAGTTTACCAAGAAAGAAATAAAGAAGTTCTTTTCTGTGTTTATATCATCATGATGTTGGCACAGACTCTGGATCTTTCCGTCTCCCTCTGTGGTTCAATATCCAGTTTATCAAGAAATGAAGAAGTTCCTTTCTATGTTCAATGTAAACATTATCACGATGCTGGCACCAACTCTGGCTCTTTCCTTCTTCGCTCTGTCTCCCTCTCTGGTTCACTGTCATCTGAGAAACATAAGAAGATTAGAATGAAAACAAATGATAAGTCCCAAGTATACATCATGTACACCACACTCTCATATTGACATGTATTTGGATTTTTTTCACCATAGTTTTAAAAAAAGTAAAAAGAAAAAAAAATTCTTTTAAAAATGAAAGACTCTAAATTTCTCCTTGTATAAAGTGGGAATAATTTTTCTTCTGCATATGACATAATTCAAAGTATTATTCACTGGCAAAGAAAATAAATTTTAGAATAAAAACAAAACGTGTAAAACAACAAATTGATAATTTCATCACATGGAATCTGAGACAGGAAGATAAGTGAACAACTATATAACGTAGAAGAGAAGAGATTTATGGTACACCATGTAGTATAGGGTTTAACAGAGTGTTTGAAATGTGGACTAACAAGTTAACAACAAATGAAAATGAACAGGTTTGAGTGAGAATTGTATGGAAAGAAAGCGATGGATGAGAGAGTAGAATAATCCTTAATGAGATAATGTAATGGGAAACGGAAGGGTAGAGGAGTTGAAGGGTCTATGCAGAAAAAAGTTGAAAAGCTGCAGTGAGTAGGTGAGCAATGGAGAGTAGACGAGATGAGCAGTGTCAATGTTCCAGGTTGTCTGCCCATTACTCTCAGCCAATCAAATGCAAGGATTTCAAGGAGCTGATAATCACATACCTGCCAACATTTAGACATGCAAAATCTGGACAGCCAATGGCCGGAAGACCACAGGGCCATCTAAGCACCCGGCAGGGTCAAAAAGGCAGTTCCCTCTGAAATTCTTTCATTTTTAATTTTTTGCCATTTTCAAAATTTAAAATCAGGACAACCCTAAAAAAATTAGGACAGTTGGCAGGTCTGTAATCATAGTCTGTGAAAATCACTGGCTGTATGTTTTATGAAATGCTCCAAAGATTGACTTTTTTTAATATGAAATTTTTACCGATTTGTGGAAGTTGATCTTGAGGCACAGTGGGTAAGGTGATCTCCGATTCTCCTGTTATCTGTGAAAGCTCAGCGAGCACGGCTTCTTCATCTTCTTCGGTCAAGCCACCCGCTAGCAACTCGTCAATCTCCTGTCATCCAAGTCAAAGAGAGAGGGAAGAAAAAATGAATAAATAAATCGATAATAATAGAATTATAATAATATTCCACTTCTATATAGAGCTTAATACATTGGAACAAGATACATTATTACCCTGGTCGCCGGATCTTAGCATGCCCGCACACAATGTAGAGGTGTTGTGGCTCAGTGGATAGGTCTCCAGATTTTGAACCACAAAGTCCGGGGTTTGAACCCCAATGCAGCACTCCCGTCCTTTGGCAAGGAATTCATCTACATCTGTCACTCTCCACCCAGTGTAGTAAATGGGTGCTGAGTAGTATTCTCAAAAGCGGTTTAATTGTACCATGGTACGTAGCCATCGATAATGCTAGCCTGCTAATAGGTTTGGAGCATCGGCTTGGCCAGCAGGATTGCGCGAGAGCAGCAGGTTTAGTCTGTACTTGTGGAAACTGGGCATTTAAATCCATTTTCTAGCTTGCATCACATTTTCTGCACTGGACATGGGCTGCTCCAGTCTTCCAAGCTTTCTTGTCACCGGTGTCTTGTCATCAAATGTGAGTGAATTTGAAATGTTACTCTTTTGCAACATGCACATCCTGACCTGGGGTCCATTCCATAAAGAGTTGTTATAACAACGATACAAGTTTATTATTAGCAAATCATATTGAATGATTTCAGTAGTTTAAAGTTTAAACTGTTGTTGCAATTTTATCATCATTATAATGAGTTTTATGAAACCGGCCTCAGGTCAGCATGCAAATGAGGAAACCAATGACATCAGGCGCGGAACCAGGGGGGGGGGGCACGTGCTCCCCCCCCCTTTTGAGAAACAAAATTACAATTTTTAATTTAAAAAAGACCTTGTTTTCTTTACTTTTTTTTGCTTGTCAAATTTTTCTGGTATGAAATATCCTTAATTTCTGGTTGAAAACCTTTTTTTTTTTCTTGTCTAAATTTTCCTCCGAAAAATTTGCCCCCACTCTCTTGGAAAATCCTGGATCCGCCCCTGAATGACATCATACACTAAAATAATAATATACAATTGTTCTGGCACCATCTCTGGAGGTGTTACTTACGTTTTGATATTCAATGCCTTCTCTCGTCTCATCCATGATCTTTTCTACATCCTCTAGAGACATCATCTGTGACCAAAGTAAAAACATTCAGCAATTTTATCTTACTACATACACAAAAAAATAATAACGGTTCAAAGAGTCATTGACATCTCACAGCACTGCCTTGTAATAAACCAGAATTTAATGTTATGCAATGATTAGATCAATATTTCTGAATATTCATGGAATGTAGCTCGAAAGAGTTGCGTGAGGAAAAGTCAACTTATTCATTTCAAGGTTTAGTTCCAACAAAATTGTACACAGGCTGTACGATTTATTCATAAAAATTAAGATTTATATTCTAATGTAATTTAATCATTTAAATATCAAACTTACTGTTGATTTATACATCATGCACATTCAAGTCATTGACCTTTTGTATTATGCATCAATATCCTATCATAATTAGACCAGTGGTCCATTTCATAAAGCTGTTCGTAAATTAAGAGCGACTTTAAGAACGACTGGTGATCCTTTCTTACCTGCTAAACCATCGCCAATGAATCTACCATTTACCACAAGAAAGGATAACCAGTCATTCTTAAAGTCGCTCTTAATTTACAAACAGCTTTATGAAACACCAGGTGTAGACCAAACAGCAAGTAAACCAAACTTATAGGAGGTCAGATGGGTTTAGCTCATGTAGTATTACACTATCTGAAAAGGAGACCAGCTGCTTGTAGAACAAGTGAAGACACCCCCCCTCCACATAAAAACACTTATTTTACCTGGTGCATTTTCTTCAGGCAATCGTTCCCAACTTTGAGTCCGTCAATGACCTGATGCTCAATTTGGGCAAATTCTATCTCTGATGTCATCTTCTCTAGATTGTCTAACTGATTGTCGGTCTTGGTGAGAAGTGATTCCTGGTAGCGTTTCTTCTTCAGCAGTAATTTGGCTTTTCTGTATAAAATGTCAGAAAATAAAGAAATCTGAATTTGTCAAAATTCCATAAAATTCTTATTGCTCATATCTTTATTTCAAGTCCTATTTCAAATGATAAAATTATGTTTGTCATTACACTGTATATGTCAGAAATTAATGAAAACCCTTAGATTATTGGATTAATATATATGTTTCTAAAGACTTATTACAGTTGCTTTTACACTAAATCAGATACTCTTTGTGAGGTGTGTAAATGTGCCATTTAGTTCACCTTGACATAATCAATTTATCAAAAAATTAATGACAACTTTAAAATATTTTCCATTGTGTCCTATAAAAAAACATATCCAATGACAGAATTTTCAATATATTTTGTTAACAATGTTCTTTACAATATTTGAAAGAAAAGAAATCAGAAGTTACAATTCCATAAATAAATGTTTTGGGGGGAAATTATAATAAACCATAAAATTTCCATTTGTTTCTCCAGGAGGATTCAACATCAATATCTTGTTATGAGCTGAGTGGACACTTACACAAGCAAATGAGTAATGAAACAGAAGAAATTTATTGTCTATAAATCAATACAAGATTATATGTATCATAATTACTGTTTATACTTTCAAGGGGTTTCGACTTCTTCTGCTACCCATAAGATGCTTACCAGATGATTACTAAAATGTTTCTGACTTAGACAAGAAAGAACAAGAGGTAGATACGTGCACTCATAATTGAGAAGACATTGGCTGATATCTCAATGCAACAATATCCATACATTGGGCTTTCATTCACATGACAAAGACCAAAGACCCCTGAATAGGACTCATTGCTGTTGGTCCTCTAGTTAAGGGGTGAAAAATCCAAACAAACAAAAAATCATTATAAACTTACTCCTTCTTTCCCTCT